>NC_139939.1:29637653-30110153 GCF_963454915.1 Gymnoscopelus microlampas
AATTGATAATTCAAAATATGCTCCTCATTGACATTGAACAGCTATCAAAGTCACTCTTTTAGCAATTAGCACTTAAAAGAACACAAACAAAGCTGATTCAGACAATATAGAACATCAAACCCAGTACTGTTTGTTTTTTAAATACAAATGTCAACTTCCTGTTGATTTTACTATTCGAAGATCCGGCTGGTGTGCTTTCTACAGTCTGGAAACATGTTTCCAGTCCAGACTGTCCAGTGGTTCTCAAACATTGTCATAAGGACCCCCCCAAATTGATACATATTAGGCCACAGGCCCCCGTTCGAATGGATTCTGTGCTAGGGACCCCATAAGATATTATTGTTACGACTAGACTAGATTTAATAGACTACATAATTCTGTAGGTGGGAGGAAACAGTGGAGAGTGACGTTAAGATCAGTCATTCTTATACTTTCTGTCATTGGATTAAATTGCAATTGAATAAATAGTGAAATTAATTACTGGGAGTGGGCCCCCTGGAACCCCTCAAGGACCCAGGGGTGTCCCCACTTTGAGAACCTCTGTAACAGTGTCTTAAATTGCCATTGCCATATAAAAATATTTGGCTGTAGGCAGCATTGCTCCAGAGAAATCTTTTCTACACAGTATTCGACTCATACACAGTCACACAAAGGAGTCTAGGATAATGATTCGAAATGAATAATAGCTGCATTTTGTAATTTCAAGGAAACACTTTGAGGAAGAAGCGTTTCACATCACGAACCAATCCGCGGCCATTTTGACCTGCTGGGGCCACCCATCACCATGTGATGAGGGGTAACCTCGCGGTAACTGAGGCTTTCTCAGTACCTGTGGAAAGCCTGGTTTCTATTTACTGCTTAGTGCTCAGATCTGGTTTAGAGCCCGCCTACTATATTGGAACATTGCATAAAGGACAATACACGCATATATACTAATTCCGTATCCGCTCTAGACCGGATCTGCAAACTGCACAGTGAATTGAGCGCAGTCTACGCGAGAGGGAAGAGAGGAGAGGCAGAAAACGGAGCAATCGAACGGAATGAGTCCGGAGAACAAGGAGCTTGTCGACATCAGGGTTGCCATGTCCGCTTATTACAAGCGACTTTGGGCTTCTTTTTCTGTACATTTGCTTGTAAATATTGGTAGTTGCGGGTTGCGTTTTTTGTTTAGCTTGTTTCTAAAGTGTAGTTGCTTTTGGGCTTGCTGTGTAATGTTGTTTAAACCAGTGGTTCTCAAACATTTATATGTCAAGGACCCCCAAATTAATATGTGTGGATCCCATCTGAAAATATGTTATGCCAGGGACCCCCCCATACAAGATGTGTGTTGTTAAAATGTTTTTAAAAAAATATATATATATATCTATATTTTAAATTATCTACAAGATTTTCAAATAGCCAATGTTTAAAGTGCGAAGGGCTCGCTTCTTTTGGGCTTGTCTTCATGGACCCGGTTACTTGTTTCTTTCGCGAAACCTGGCAACACGGGTCGACATCATTCAACTCCGCTTTGACTATCCTTGCTAACTTTAGCTACATGTGCTGAGGACGAGGGTTGGAAACCGATCTCCGCCGCAACAATGCCGACCATTACCTTACCGCCCAAAGAGAATGCTCTCTTCAAGAGGATTCTGGTGAGATAATATACAACCTAACGTTGTATAAGCGGCCCGTGGGCATCATGGTGAACAGTGTCCGGGTTGGAGATCTATCGACGGGCAACGCTGCCTCGTTCTAGCACCACTAGCTAGCTAGCCGTTAGCTTCCACCGTTAGCAAGATGGCATAATTGAATGAGTTAGCTAGTGTGTTTAGGCATGGTGATGTGCGCTGTCATTGTAACGGATAGCCGAGTATAGCGTTCATTGATGTGCTTTTCTTTCTCCGGTTTGCTACCGCAAAGCCGGCTATCATGTGTGTTTGATATTTATTTACGCAAAATGTGGATAAAGGTGAAACCACTGCACGCTATTTACATGGAGCCGTGGTTCCGTTAGCCAGGTTATGGCTAATTTATAGGCTACTTCGTCGCACGAGCGCATCGCTCGATACAATAATGTGATTTTCTGCTGGATAAAGTGTCCTTGCGACAACAAGCTGAAAATGCAGCATTTTTGTCGACCCACACGCTGATGAGATGAGGTGTAAATGATAAGGTGTGAAGGCCTCACAGCTTGTCAAACACAACCAACTGCACACTGACAATGATATAATATAATTAAATTCACACACATCAACTCTGTTAGTTGTGTGACCTAAATGCCTCAACTTAAAAACAACTAAAGTGGTCCCTACTGTCGGTTTGTTTAGTATGAATTCACAGAGTCCACAATCGACCATCACTGACACACAGCTCCTTTATAGCCAACTATTGATAGCAAGTTGTAGTTAGCTGAATAAGTAGCGTGAGGTTGGCTAATGTAGGTATAGTTTCTAAACTTGACATGTCTTGGAAGAGAGACAGCCTGCACTGTATTCCAGAAGTCAACGACTTTGAACACCCCGTTTGCTCTGTGGGGGTTTGTGTTAAAGCGAGGTGAAAGGGTAGAAGAGCACTGATGGGACTGTGTCAGCACATTTGTGGCTAGAAATGTCAGCTGCACGGCTACTTCAGGCCTGCCATGGTGCTGCCCATCCCTCCCTGTCCACTGTTTAAATCTTTGTGAAGCTCCCTCTGTTTTATGACATATTTTATTCTTGACACCGTTTCAGCCACATGGAGAGATCTAATCTTCACTCAAACGCGATATTTTTCGCGGGTTGAGTAAACTTTTAGTCCGAGGTTAATTCTCATTTTCACACGATTTATTTAGGACCACAGGCTTGACTCCCTGTCTGTGGTATCAGGTTGGGTGTCTGCCCCCTCTTTGCATGCTGGCAGTTGGGGCATTCTGCATGAGTACAGTAAGCATCCATGAAGCTTTTAGAGATAAACATTATTTGAGATAAGGGCTCTGTAGACTTGGTGGTTGTTTTTGACCTTGTAGGTCTAACAGCAATATGAACTGAAGTTGCTATAGCCTACGTACAGCTGTTTATATATTCTTCTAGATCAAGTCTAAATATCATAAATGTGATGATTACCCTTATGCATTAGTTACCTGCTGCTGTGTAATTTGAAAATCGCAGATGACATTCTTTCTGAATGAAAGCATGGACCACACCTCCCATTATTTTTGCTTTTGCAGACAGGGAGTCTAAATACACTCTTATTAGTTGGGCAGGCCTCCAACTTCCAATTGGCAGTGGTCTTGGATGAGGTTCTGTTCTCTTTCATGGCAAGCAGTGGTATCCGAATAGTAACCAGTTATTAAAGAAACTTTTTAAGCACTACGGAAGACAGGTGAATTATTATTATTAATGACCATATAGCTCAAATGAACATTTATTGACAATGTATTGCCTTAAGCTTAATCCTTGTTATCCCTAGTTCCATTTATAGGAATAGTATTTTCTGTCATCTGTTAACTATACATCAACTCAACACACTGGAAAGGTTAATTGATAGGTGACCATGAATGTGAAATAAATAATGCAAGTATATATAGTACATGGGCAAGAATGGTTCTCCAAACATGTTCAATCAATTGAGAATTATTTGAAAATTCTGTTTGACAAAGGTACGCCTTTGCCCTTTTATTATACAGCATTCCGTGAGCTTTTCTATGTCCAATGCTTGGACAGAACAGAAATACTGTTCACTCTCTGTGCTTTTGAGCAAAGAGGCCATGGTTGTTTCCCAACTGTTAACTGTTGCACCACAAGTCCCACTACTACACTGTTTGGCTTGCACTCTCACTGCTGGTCAAGTTATTTTGGGTGAGGTGTAGAACATGCTGGATAAGCACTACTACTGGTGGTGATGTTACTAAGGTTACATTTAAAAGTGTATTTGTGCCTGTGTGCATCATGCAGCAGCCTTTTTTTGCATGGACAATTGAGATAGATAATACTGCTTGGGGATCTCTGATCAAGTGAGTGTACTGTATGAAATGGATGATGGAACTGAATCGTTTATAGTTGTAACTTGTAATGAATAAAAACTTAGCATAATGGCCAGGAGTAGTTATTACTTGAGGTTATGGCTTCCCTAGTCCATACAGAGTATGCATTAGAAGTGGCATGGCACATTCTCATTACTTTCTGTTGTAATGAATAAAGAAGATAACATTTCATTCAATATCAGGGTGCTCAGTCAGCAGATTAAGCCAAATACCACTGACGCGTCATTTTATATATAGCTCTAAATTTGACATTAACGTCATGCGTTATCCCCCATCTGTCCACTTGCTTCTGTTACTCCACTGCTGTCCAATAAAGTAAAAACGAAGGATTTAAATACTATTCATTCAGTATCACAACATTAATGTTTTGAAGTCTAGTGCAGCACTGCTTTGAATTTGTTTTGGAAGTTCCACATTGCACTTTGCAAAAAGGCATGGGCCCAGCTTATTAGTATTATTAAAGGCCTAGGCAATGCCAATCAAGAGTCTACTCTTGGCAGTCTAATGTCACATCTGGAATGAAGCAAAAAAGAACTAGGGCTAGGCAGAGAAACATATTTTCAAAAGATTAAGTGGGTAACAAGTTATTCTGTAATGGTTGGACCGTCATCTCCTTTCACAGAGCAGAGGCTCATTAGTTGGTCGACACATTGTTCTCCTAACTCATCTTACTCGCTGATAGTAAAATTTGTCTCTACGTATGGAGAGCAACAGCATCAATAAATCAGATGTTCAGGCTTCTCAGTGGCCATGCCATTGTCTAGATAGCAACTCTGCTCAAAAGTAGGGAAATAAAACCTTTTCCAATCTCCATCATTAGAGAGATTGTATTAACCTTTCCATAGCATAAAAAGTTGTACGACAAATTTGTACCCAATATTTATAAGTAACGTAATGTTTGTAAATGTTGGAGCTTATGTTTGAGGACCATTGCTTCAGCAGGCCTTTAAAACAATCTGCCAGTTTCAATTCTGTTTGAACAATTTGTTTAGATGTATTTCCAAATTCTCATTGATTCCTAAAATGGGAAATTGGCAAAGAGATTTACTGTAAAGTAGGATAAATATTGTGTTTATCTTTGGGGCTGACATCATTTTACTCCTTTATTGTCATCAGTGACATCTGTAGCAGGCCACTGAAATTCTATCTGCCAGCTAATTCCGCTGCAATCTCTCTCTCCCTCTCTCGCCCTCATAATACAATATCTCTCCGGGTAGGCACCGATCAGTTTTAATGGAGTGTAGAGAATGGTAGTGATTGTGCAACACTATACCGAATAATGGCTTCAAGACTGCTAATGTGGAGGTTGTGGGGTGATGGGAAGATTGCATTCTGTGGAGGCAACACTTCAAGCTCAGAGGTTTTGGACAGTAGTTGGCATGCATGGTATAGTATTTAGTGCTTATTTGGGTCCTATGAAAGTATGTATGGTAAATAATGAATCCAGTTGCTAAATCCACCAATATATTTGTAGCAGCAACATAATTCATGACTCGTGTGTACTGTCAGAATGGGTTCTATACCTGGTCCTATGAGATGATTAGTGCTGCTGGTTTTCAGACCTGGGATCCCATGTTTGTACAGCACAATTGCGATTGTTGTAAATGTGCTCTATAAATGTATTGTTTTGCTTAATATTGTTGTTAATCAGTTCAGTGGCTGTGTAGTTGGAGTGTCAAAACTGAGAATTTGGGGAGTTTGGGTGCTAAATCCCTGGTTGAGTCATACTGAAGAGCGAAGACTATAAAAGTGGTAGCCAATGCCTCCCTGCATGACACTTTGCATGAAGGTTTGGATTGGGGGTCCTTGTGACATAACTAGTGTCATGTCCATGGGGTGTACTTGTACATCAAGCTGCCTCACTCCGAGGAAACGGGAGATAGGCTCTTGACATATGGGCCACATGGCTGCCAAGGTTACTTACTTATTGTTGTTAATCACAATCAAATATATAAATTGTTGCTCATTGTGCTCGCCGGTCACATATCTTTGGCCAAACGTATGTAATGTGGCCTCTGATATTAATGTGCCCCTTCGAGCCTAACGGATTGGGAGATGTACAGTGTTCTGGTTATTAGGCTGACTGGTGTTTAATAGTGAGGAATTAGAGGGCAAGGTGCAACAGCTGACCAAATAAGGCGTTGGAATTAAATGCCAAGTTTAACAGTTACATAAATTGTAATTATACAAATTTTAGTTATTTGTCATATCTGTCCCGTCCAATTTTTATTTACAAAGCCTAAAAGCCAAGTAGAAATGTAATTTTTATGTTCCAGTGTTCAATGGAAAAACACAATAAAATTGGTAATTGCAATTATTTGATGGTGATTAATCGGCAAGTAAAATGTCTTGCAACACATACATTAAGTTTGAAAGCTAGCCGTGATAATAGAAGTACAATTTTTTTTTTAAATAAAAGTATCAATACCACAAAGTAAAAGTGTAAAACATTTACATGAGTAAGAGTACAAAAGTTTTGTCATTAAAATATACTTAAACCAAAAATAAAAGTACTCATTATGCAGTATGTCCCATTTCACTGGTTTGTCATGTATACAAATCCTTTGAAAATAGCAGATCTACGAGCTCACGACGCATTGTGGGCTTGTATATCTGCTTGTATAGAGAATTGGAAATAACTCCAGTAAAGTAAAAAATTACATGGTGCTTTACTTGCGTAAATCTAATTGGTTGCTTTCCATCGCTGCATACTAGACTGGCTCAGCTGTCGTGTGGCCAGGATGCAGCACAGCTCAACCCTTGGTGGTGGTAACAAGGGACAGAAATGGTATTGCAGTCAGATACTTCTTTAAATTGTCGTAAAGCCTTTTCATATAACAGATAAGCTTAACACATTCAATACAGATAAGAGGAAAGCTAGGAAGGTTAGGCCTTCACACAATAAGTTGTCTTTTATGATCGAAAACTCAACCTGCATCCACGTGAATCATTACTCCAAGAAGGTTAAAACATAGTCTAAGAAATAATTACAGTTAAATGGGGTTTGATTCAGACAGCTTGCTGTCTTTTTTTTCTCTCCATGCTGGGTTTAGAATTAGTTGTACTACATGCTGTCATTATTCCTCTAACTGTTCTCTCTCTCAACCTTTTAAAATGTTTCTGAAATATACATACAATAAATACATACTCTTTCTTTGCTCTAATGTGCTTCCTCTCACTCTCTACACAGCGATGTTACGAACACAAACAGTACAGAAACGGACTCAAGTTCTGCAAACAGATCCTGTCCAACCCCAAGTTTGCTGAGCATGGAGGTAAGGACTATGATGTAGGCATGGACCCTGGTCGGGGGGCTTGATCAACCCCGGCTGGGTCACCTGGGCGAGGGTGTATGTTGCAAGAACCGAAACACCCGTCGACCCCAGGCAACAACACTGATGATACGTCCCAGGTGCATCCATGTAATGTTTTTCTTTATAGTCAACTAAAACTAGACTAAAAGTAAAAACATTTCAGATGACTCCAATATGACTAACACTGAATTGAATTTTATTCAATAAAAATGTGCCTTCAAAATGAACACCGCTGCAGCCCTCACTCACTTTGTAATGGGCCGTCTTTCCCTTCCTCTTTGTCCTCCCTTCCTCCCTGCAGAGACCCTGGCGATGAAGGGCTTAACGCTGAACTGTCTGGGGAAGAAAGAGGAGGCGTACGAGCTGGTGAGAAGAGGCCTACGCAATGACCTCAAGAGTCATGTCTGTATCCTTTCACAAAGTTGGGTTTCAGGGGTTCTTTTGGACACTAGGCACATTATGTATAATGTGGCTTATATGGAGATAGTGGTAAGCAGCATCTTGTGTTCCTACAGTACAACACGCACCTATACGCAAGTGGGTGATGCAAATATGGGCTGACATTTCCACCAGATAAAACGTTTGCAGATGAGTTCCCAAATCTCACTCAGCCCAAACACTGCCTGAAGTCAACACATCTTGGTTTCTCATAGGCCTTGGCAATAGGATGATGTTATCAGCCTGCAGAGATGCTAGGCATACATCTTGACAAGTGATAATTGGCCGTGGATGTGGGGAAATAATTAATGCATTTTCACAAGCTATGTCCTTACAAAAAAAAGTGAAAGTTCACTGGGGTTTATAAATTACAGATTGCCAGCAAAGTTGGATATTTGGTAATTTTAGTCAGATCAGTGCATAAAATGTAACGCATACAGTGGATAAATCCATTGCATGAATATCACAGGTGCAGGTGTTTTGATTGACAAAGATGTGGTGAGGTGCTGTTCCGAACAAAAGTCGATCCAAATTTTCACTTCTTCTGCCAATTCCTCCATTGCACCGTTACGTTTAACATTTGTTAAACAGCACCAGGTAAGACTGTTTGGAAATACGTCATATCTAAGGTGAATGAACAAGGAAAGTCAAAGAATACAAGCAAGCCCATATGAAAGCGATGCTACAGACCGGTGCTAATAAAGTAAAAGTTGCTGCACTACTTTCCAGCACCAGCGGTATGATAATTTGTTTATTAAAACAGGTTAGCCCCTGTCTTTTTTAATGTTTCCAGTTGAATGTTTCCATGCTGATACTACAAAATACACGTTTCAACCATGATGCAGCTTGCTTTGAGCCTACCCGTTCCTAACAGTGTATACAGCTGACCACAGCGATGTGAAAACCCTTGCGAACAATTGAATCCATCCCCGTTCATTCATTGCCATCAGATTGTATAGCAGATGAGTGTCTATGCTCCTCAACTCCTCACCCTCCCCAGGCTGGCATGTGTACGGCCTGCTACAGCGCTCCGACAAGAAGTATGATGAGGCCATCAAGTGTTACCGCAACGCTCTCAAGTGGGACAAGGACAACCTGCAAATCCTCCGTGACCTTTCCCTGCTCCAGATCCAGATGAGAGACCTGGAGGGTTACAGGGTGAGGACAGCAGATGGAGAAAAGGAGTGGGAGAGGAGGAGATTAAAGGACTAAAAACAGTGTAACCAGACAATCGGTTCTCTCTGCCTACTGATATGTCTGGTGACATCTGAATTCAATGAATGGGTGGAAACAATTCAGAGATTTAGGAACTAAGCATCGCTGAGTCAGTGCAAATACTTAAGGGCGGTCCTTCATATTGAAACGGTCTCAGGATTGATTTTCAATGCAGTGGTTTAGGTTTGTTATCGCTTAGCGGTGTGGGTTTGTTAGCGCTGTTAGTGCTTAGCAGTGTGGGTTTCTTAGCGCTGTTGGTGCATATTCGAGGCTCAATTTATTTACTTGGCAGCCCTACAAACTGGTGGGGTCTAGTCCGCAGTGATTTTGCAAACATTTATTATGCAGTTGTACGGCAGCCACTCTCATGTTCTCTTGCCGCAAATATTTGCAATTAACAATTTAATTGTGTTTTTGGCATCGAAAATGTTTTGCCCTTTAGAGTTTGTAAACAAAGATTCCACAGGGCAGATGTGACAAATAACTTAAATATATAAAGTAAGAAATTACTAATATATTTAATCATTTTATAATATATTATTTTATATATATATATATTTTTTTAAATAGTGGAAATAGCTGATCTTCTGTAGATCTGCTATTTCCGCTACTCGGAAAATGTTTGAAAATGTATTAAGATTTTCCAACATGTAAATGATAATGAAGATTATGACTGCAAAAATAATAGCGATTATCTTAAATAATTGGGATTAAACTATTATGTAGTAATTGTGACAGGCCTACTCTATACTGCTGTGTGTAGCCTGCTGCACTGACAGCTTGTGTGTAGTCGGCAAACAATTGACAGCATTTAACCACCCACTGTGTGCGACTCGTCAACCCCCAGTCTGCCTTCAATAAGGCTGGGGAAAATGTTGATCGCCATTGTGGTGTTTGCCAGTGTGTTTAATGTTAATATGCAAGGCCGCAACAGAGTTAAAGGAATACAACAGCATTCCTGCCTTTCAAATTAAATTAGGTCTGTGGGAGATACAGCTATCCTGGAGTAACCCAGCTCATTTCCCTTCTTTGCAGTCAGTGCGTGTCGTGACCTAAAATGAGTTTAACACCCCTGTCCTAGAGAGCTGCAGGGTGAGGTTGGGACAGAGTGTCGAAGAAGGTGAGGGGGAGCAGGAGAAAGGGGGCTGTAGAAGAATGAACATTGGGCGATTAGAAATGTGAGGTCCAAGGACAAAATGACTGAAGGTAAATAGGCGCTTCTAAAATACATTAGCCCTTGCAGCTCGGCACCAAAGTGAGCAAAATATGCTATAGCGTAACAGCATAACCCCCTCCCACACACACGACACACGTTCTCTCTCTATTGCTCTCTAAATCTTTCTCTCTCTTGCTCTGTCCCGCTCCACTCCCTGGCCCAGGGTACAGTATGGCAGGGAGATGGGATGTCATGTTGCAGTCGGCCTCCTCGATGTAGCACAGCTCTCCTGGGATACAGTCTTGGATTCAGATGCAGATTTTTATGAGAAATTTCAAATGGAAAGACTAGTCTTGGAAGTATAAGAAACTAGGATTGTGTGTGTGTGTGTGGGGCCTGCACACTTTCCCCCCATCCCCTAGTCTCTTTGTGCCAGGTAACATCGACACAATGAGTCAGCAAAAACACCCACCAGCTTCTTCCCTTGCCAATGGTCCATTCCGCTTCTTTTTCTTCCTCCCTCATTCACATTTTAAATTCGCAACTTTGCAAGAACTGGGACACATAAGCATTATGCTAAATTAGCTGCTAGGTTTATTCTCTCTGTACTTTGGTTCTGACGCTGACCATCTCCATTTTTCTCTCCAGGAGACACGGTATCAGCTACTGCAGCTGCGTCCGGCCCAGCGAGCCTCATGGATAGGCTACGCCATCGCCTACCACCTCCTGGAGGACTATGAGATGGCTGCCAAGATTATTGAAGAGTTCAGGAAAACGCAACAGGTTGGCTTCTGTCTTCCTGTCTGTTAAGGGGATTTTGACAGATGGGTTTAAAATAATGTAAATTGCATTTCTGCAGTGCACTACAACACATTGTTGGTTGTCAGATGATGCAAATAGCTCACTTTCTTTACCCGGTTAGATCTGTCTGAGTGGGCCTCAATGTGCGGGTGCAAAAATTAAGACCACACATTTACTGTACACTTAGTTTATACTCCATCGCATGACAAAGTAATACGTATATATTAGGCTTTAGTCTCTCGTTTGTAAACATCCTTTTTAGTGAGAAACAAATGATAACAGATTCAGTTGTCTAAAAATCTCTATTAGAGTTTCTTCTCACCAGCTCATGTACAGACAGAAAGGTAGGGTGATATTGGGGATCGATTATGACTCCCTTTAATTGCAAGAAGTCATCACATTCAAATTGGAAGTAGTTATTAGAGGGGACACAATATGCCATAGTCGGTATGCATTATGTTAGGGTAATTTATTTCTGAGGAAAAGCCCCATTGCCTTAAATGCACCTAACATCTAGCTTGATCGCTATTTTAGGCTCAGTATACACACAGTTCAGCCACAGACTTGTAAATATGGGCTGGTGTTTAAGACAGTCTCAACTACAATAGAGCACTCTCTGGCCTGTTCCAGATAAGGCCAGCTTGTTTCCTGTCTTTATTATACCATGCCTATGTAATATATCAAGCTGGGCCAAGTAGGCCAACACGCATTCAGGAAAAATGTGCTGCCGCCTTCTATTTACAATTTAGGACAATTTAGGTAGACTTTAATCCAATTCGTTTATTTCTCTTGTTCTCATGTGACATCATTGATTATTCACTTAACTGTGTGTGTGTGTGTGTGTGTGTGTGTGTGTGCCCAGACATCTCCAGACAAGGTGGACTATGAGTACAGCGAACTGCTGCTATACCAGAACCAGGTGCTGAGGGAGGCGGGTCTGTATAAGGAGGCCCTTGAGCATCTCACCAGCTATGAGAAACAGATCTGTGATAAACTGGCCGTGGAGGAGATGCGAGGTGGGTTTGTCTCTTGGATCAGTATGACTTTTATCCTGTGTTGGTCTGTGTCCGTGTATGTGTCTGGAGGTAATCTCACAAACATCTGCACCAACGTTTTATACACGTTTTTATTTTATTTTGATGTTTAACTTAAATGTTATAATGGAAGTCTTGGGTCGGGTTAACCTTGCCACATTTGGAGTCATAAGTTAAGTATCTTAGATACTTAATAGGTGACTGAGGACAATTTAGGTAGACTTAAATCCAATTGGGCCATTTGTTTATTTCTCTTGTTCTCCTGACTGGCTACGTGAAGTCTGAGATCCACATTGGAGCCATGCCATTCCCATTTGCATCCTGAGACCCACATGATGAGATTTATTGATTACTTGTACTTTCATGTTTCCGATTAATTTCAGCCATTACGATGTCACACTACCCCTTTATAAAGCTAAGAAACATTGTGGAATTCATGGCACATTGAACACATGCCCATATCACCACATCATATCACCATTGGATACTTGCTGTCTCTGTAGGAGAGCTGCTGTTGGACCTGGAGCGTCTTGAGGAGGCTACCGAGGTCTACCACCGCCTACAGGACAGGAACCCAGAGAACTGGTCCTACTACCGTGGCCTGGAGAGGGCCTTAAAACCTGGTACCCAATTCCATTACACTTTTTCACCTTTAGTTTTTTCTTCATTTCCAAAATTGGCAAAATTAAAATCATTTAAAAAATGCGCCTCAAAAGCCTACTTGTTATACATTCTTTTTTTTTTCTTTTTCATTTTCAGGCAGCGTTGAGGACAGACAGAAGATTTATGAGGATTCCTGGGAGAAGTTCCCCAGGGGTCTGGTTCCTCGTAGGCTGCCCCTCAATTTCCTGTCTGGTGCGACCAATCATATATTTACTCTGTCCTAACTGCAGTTGAACGTTGTATCCCTGTCATCTGTAGAAGTAGACTTGCATTAGTCTTTCAACAGGTTCTTGATTTCAGGTCATGAAAATCTGTCATTTTAAAAATGTGTTTTCTGGGTTTAGAATGTATGAATGAAAAGTCATGATGCTGCTCTTTGGCCTTGGTGATTGTGGATCAATATTGATCCACATAGCATTTCCTGATTACATACATTCCAAATGAGTTTTGTAATTAAAACAACACAGAGCCTGGAATAGTCAAAGTAGTACTTGAGAAGAAAGTGTGAGACAACTTGAAAATGAACAGTGAAATTACTGGTTCTAGAAATGTATCTTTTGTATTGTATTGTATTTTGTAAAAATGGATGTTGTTGTTGGCGGTTGTTTGGGGATAAAACATGTCAAGTTGAATTTCCTGCATCTTTTCCTTCTCTAGGTGAGAAGTTCCGTGAGGTTCTAGACCGGTATCTGAGGATGAACTTCAGTAAAGGCTGTCCACCTGTTTTCACCACCCTCAAGTCACTGTATCACGACAAAGAAAAGGTACTACTGCCAGGGATACCCTCAGTACATTCCTTTCTCTTCCTGATCATTTGTCCTTGGCATCAAACACTAGAAAGGGTTCTGGGCATTCTGAGTACAGTCCTAGACCTGAGAGGAGCCAAGAATGTCATTACTGTGCACTTCACACAGTAGGTTAGATGACCTTGTTTTTGTGTCTCTGTCCAGGTGTCAATAATAGAAGACTTAGTTGTTGGTTATGAAACATCGTTAAAATGCTGCAGAATGTTCAACCAGAATGGTAAGTGACACTTCACACTAAAATGTCACATGTGAATTATTATAAACTGTATGTTGCATGGAAGGATATTGATGTGTTTTCTGTTTGGTTTTAGGTCACTGTGTGACGTGTATTTAGACCAAAATAAGTATTGCTTCCTCCTGTACCCTAAAAGTGTCAATAGCTCTTGTTTATCAATCCTGGAATATGGTTGGCTTTTGCAGATGATGGAAAGGAGGAGCCACCAACCACATTGCTCTGGGTGCAGTACTTCCTGGCACAGCATTACGACATGATTGATCAGCAGACACTGGCCCTTGAATACATCAATACAGCCATCGAGAGCACGCCTACGCTCATCGAGCTGTTCCTCATAAAAGCAAAGATATACAAGGTAGCAAATGAGTTCATGAATCATCACACATTTTAAGGACCATACAGTGGTATTCCATGTTTAGCTCATTGACTACAGCTACTGCTGTAGTCAACTTTCAGATGATTTTAAAACCCATGAGATTCTCAGTCACAGACTTTTGATTTAAATTTGTAAAACCATCTTTTCTCCAGGGTTTATTTTTGACTACACTTCCCAAATCAATTCACACGTTCATCTGCAGTAAAATTTAACATAACATCACTTTGGCAAAATGTGTCAAAGCTCAGTGTTGGGACTACCTAACTCAAGCAAGTGTTGTGTATCTGCAAGTTGATTTTCACACTACTGAAATGAATAGAAACCGGTGACTTCTCTGAAAGTCTGAATAATAAATAAAAAAAGTGCAGTAATTCTGACAACACCCTAACTCATAGGCTGGCTATGCACATAGAAAAGCAGCCGTGCAGGTAGCAATAGAAAAAGACAACAGTAACAGAAAATGAGTTGTTGACATTTGCCCAACTGCAGCATGCTGGGAACATTAAAGAGGCAGCACAGTGGATGGATGAGGCCCAGGCTCTGGACACTGCTGACAGATTCATCAACTCAAAGTGTGCCAAGTACATGCTGAAGGCTGGAATGATCAAAGAGGCAGAGGAGATGTGCTCTAAATTCACTCGGGTAAGCTGTGTGTGTGTGTGTGTGTGTGTGTGTGTTTGTATGTGTGGGGTCAAAAACGCTGGTGAGCTTAAGTTTCACATCTAAAATTCATCCTTTTGAAAATGAATGAGATGCTGTGTCTTAATGTGTTTTGAGAGAGTCCATAGCCGTGTGTTCAGAGAGGACATCTGTGAACTGGAAGGTTGCTGTTTCGGCCTTGGGCTCACCTAGTGTATAATGTGTCCAAGTTAAATGGTAGCACGGGTCTGCCCGGAACCGAAGACCCGAGCCCGGAACCGAGCCGATTTGGGGCCAAAATATTGACTTTTTGGTCGGATCGGTTCCAATTGCCAAGGGTCTCGTGGGATCCATTTGAAATGGATGGATCCGTATGCACTTGTGAGGACCCGACGACCAGCTTTTTATTATTATTATATTAATCTCTTTAACCTTAGGTTTTAAAATGAGACTTATGCATTGTAATTACGCTCCCAAATCCATATTGTCTATTCTCGCATTTTTAATAAGACCCGTTTAATGTTAACAGCTGATTGAAACGCAGCCAATCAAGCGCACTGCTGCTGAAGTTGAACACCATTGCAGGTGAAACGCAAACAAAAGCCACAGGGAAGATTCAAGTTGGAACGTCATCTGTGTGGATTGGAGCATGTTTATGGACATAATCTGCGGGGACGGGCGGTATAAAGTCGGCGGAAATGTTCTGTCTGTCTGCAACACAGAGCAGAACACACGCGACGCAGCTCGTCTGTGATTACTCTGTTGGGGCGGGGGGAGCTGGAGGTGACTGACACACATGGCTAATCTGAATACTACGGTGATTGTAGCAATAAATGAGCTCCCGGGTCCAGTACGGGTCTAGAGACCCGGTCGGACCGGGTCTAATACATTTCAATTATCCTCGGTTCGTTTCGGACCGGGTCCAGTTTGCCTCTGTTCCTTTTCGGACCGGGTCCACTTATCCACGGGTCCGTTTCAGACCGGGTCCAGTAATTTAGAATGTTTTCTCAGTTCCGTTCGGACCGGTCCAATTATCCACAGGTCCGTTTCTGTTCAGATCTGATTTTTTGGACCCTAGTCTAGTCCAACTGTCACGATTAACCCATAACTGCTCCCCAGGCACTGCATTAAAAGCGCTCACTGCTCCTAATATTTAGGATGGGTAAATGCAGAGGAATTGTGCAAATTTTAAAATAAAAAACTCTTTGAGTGTTTCCAATGATTCTAAATATTGGGTAACAAAATGAAAAATATGGTAGCTTTTACAGTGTAAAAGGCTAGCATGTTCAAATTAGCTGACAAAATAAATCAGATGAGCTCCTGTTTGAATGTGTCTTACTCCCCCTAGTGTAGGTTTGCAGCAGTGAACATGAGTAAGCACCATAAAGAGTGCATTAACTCTAACTTAACTGTATGTGTGTTTTCTCCAGGAGGGGGCATCAGCGGTAGAGAACCTGAATGAGATGCAGTGCATGTGGTTCCAGACTGAGTGTGCGCTATCTTACAAGTCCATGAACAAGTTTGGGGACGCCCTCAAGAAATGCCATGAGATTGAGAGGGTGAGCTCATCATACTTTTATTTGTTTATGTCCAAAATACACATGCTTTGTATTAAAAGTTAAAAGAGTTCATATACAGGTAAAGTTTTACACAATCAAACTTCCATTAACTGAGGATTTTACTGTGTATGGTTGAGATGGATCCTTGCCAATTACTCTATCTCTATAGGTCTAATACATTTCAGGATACTTAACATTCCTTTGCTTCTCCCTCTGCCTTCCACTGTGATCCCACACAGACACTCTGAAATCACAGTGTTTAAAATCAGGATTGTAAACCAACATACACTCACAGCATGCAAATCCATCTCATGCCATCCACACCTCTCCTCTCCCACCAGCATTTTGTGGAAATCACAGACGACCAGTTTGACTTCCACACATACTGCATGCGGAAGATGACACTGCGCTCGTACGTGGATCTGCTGAAGCTGGAGGACGTGCTGCGCATGCACCCATTCTACTACAAGGCCGCCCACACCGCCATCAACATCTACCTGAGTCTCCATGACAACCCCCTCACTGACGATAACAAGGAGCTGCAGGCAGACACAGGTGAGGGTTTGGGTACAACTGTGTGTGCCTGCCCTTCTTTAAAAAAAAATGTTATAAATGTATCCACTTTAACAAAGTAGACAGACACACTGCGCACACTGCTTGATAGTTGTACCGCTGTTCCAGAGAGGTGATATTAACATGAACATAAATCCTGTTGGATTTATCCAATGTACTATATATCAATATCCAATATTGCTGGCGGCCTCAAAATCTATAACATTGACAGCAAAACAAGTGGCACGTTAAGGGGGAAATTATCACTTTGTATTCTGCATACAGTATAAACCTGGCAAGTTTAATTTCCGTTTTTAATACCTTGGTTTAAAAAACTATACAAAATGCTTTGATCTGAAGCTGAAGCTGATAAAGACACATGTAGGAAACCATGCAGCAGTGGAAAACATTTCTATCTCTTCACCGGTCTTCACCTTTGTCATCTCTGTCTGTATAATGAGACAGTGATGTGTGTGTGTGTATATGTGTATATGTATGTATATATATATGTCACAGGGAAATTGGCATTCCAGGGAAATTGAAAAAGGAGCGCTCGTTTTTAGGTACGGGGCTTCGGCGCGAGGCAGGGCTTTTCGAGACGGGTTTTTTTTCGCAAGGAGGAGGAGGCGCGAGGCGGGGCTTTGATGCGAGGCGGACCTGGCTTTTGTTGTTCCCCCCACATAGCAACCAGGAAGCTACGCTAGGGGAACGCTGAACATGCGTTCACACGCATGCGTTCACACGCACGCGTTATAATAGTTATTGTCCATGACGGAGGCGTGCCGACTTAGCAGAGCTTGAGGCTGAGTCGAATCAGCGCCGTCCGAGTTGTAAACCGATAGGGAGAGAATAGATCTTTTCATGGATTACTATCCACGTGTGTGTGTGTGTGTGTGTGTCGTGGATAAACTAAAACAAATGTTAAAAGCCAGAACACAATAACATTTTCTTAACAGTCATGCTTTCAATAAACCAAATTGAAAGCATGAGCATGTGTGCGCGTGCGCGCATGTGGTCGGGGCCATATATGTTAATGCACTGTGGTTGGGAAGCCTCGTGGCTTGCATTGCCCTCTAGTGTTGGTTCTACAGAATTGCCTGGGGGGGTGGGTGAAAACGAGCGCTCCTATTCCAATTTCCCTGGAATATATATACGCACGCACGCACGGACGGACGGTTTGGCCTTTGGTCACCTTAAAATAGACAAACTATTGCTTATCCATTATATAAGCCATTATTTTCCTCTTTCTCCTTCCTAGCCAACCTCTCAGACAAGGAGTTGAAAAAGTTGCGGAACAAGCAGCGGCGAGCCCAGAAAAAGGCCCAGCTAGAGGAAGAGAAGAAGATTGCTGAGAAAGAGAAGCAGCTAAAGAACCAGAAGAAGAAGAAGGAAGATGATGATGAGGAGATCGGAGGCCCAAAGGAGGAACTCATTCCTGACAAACTGGCCAAGGTTTGTTTGTGTGATTGAAGTGAATAGAGTGTGTGTGTGTTTGTGTGGCAAATAAATATAAAAATCCACTTTCTGTGTTTAATCAAAAAATACAATAGGTATTCTAAGTTGTGCATGTTCCTGACAATGGTGCTGGTAGAGTATGTCAACTACAACTACAGTACATCTAGGTCCTGTGATTGCCTCCCTCCTTAATCTGTTTATCTTTTCTTTTTTCACCTCACCTCCATAACCTGCTTGCAGGTAGAAAATCCACTGGAAGAGGCTGTCAAGTTCCTGACCCCCCTCAAACATCTGGTCAAAGACAAAATAGACACACATCTCCTGGCCTTTGAGATCTACTTCAGGAAAGGTACACATAACCCTGTCTGATTATGACTCATTATTTTATCCCTTATCCATCTGGTCATGTACCAGTCTGTTGGTGAGTTAGTCTCACATTGCTGAGCGCTTACATGTAGTTTCTAATCTTAGTTGCACTCGTGATTATCTTCTGACCCTTTCCTCCCATGTTGTCCTCCATCACACCCTAAACTTTCCCTGCCTGTTCTTCAGGCAAGTTCCTGTTGATGCTCCAGTCAGTGAAGAGAGCATTTCCCCTAGACCCAGACCACCCGTGGCTACACCAATGTCTAGTACGCTTCTTCAAAGGAGGTGAGGGATGCAATGCACCTTTAGTGATATTGTACTGATGTTTATTTCAGTGTAAGGTCCAACATTTTAGTTTATAAGATGATTTACAGCTAACATTTCTACAACAAACCCAAGTATCATACAACGATTCCATCCTCTCACATTTCACCACATAAAATCAGTTGTTCCACTCGTCCCTTCCATATGTCCTACTTACCCTTTTCGCTCCATCCAGTGTCGGAGAGTAGAGACCTGCCAGAAGCAGTGGGGACGGTCCTGAAGCAGGAGATTGCACGACTGTGCGGAGACAGCAATGCCAAGAGTTTCAACCAGGCCTTCCTCACTAAGCATGTTGACTCTGTACCACACAGATTGGCTGGTAGGCCTCTATCTTTACACATGCAGTTTTAACACATAATTTGATAAGAGAATGTCATCTGTACTGTTGCTTTCATATTTTATTAATTGTTCTATGTTTATGTCTTGATTCCATCTGGCAGCTGCTAAGATGATGGCGTATCTGGACTCATCGACGGAAACGAAGGCTGCGGAACTGGCCACCGCGCTAGATGAGTCACTCAACAATAGAACCATACAAGTATGCATGCTTGCTGAGCACTATGCAGTCTGACTGCTATTTCAATTACTCACAATAATGACCTGATATGGCTATAATTTCAATGAAACATTCCAAGTAGAAGATATTGCATCATTTACTATTCACCTGATTGCTAATGAATTTGGATATGATGTACATGGATGCCTCCTCAAGTCTTCTGCCCCTTCATAGTTATGCATGTTTTTTCCTCCCTCTGTCAGATCTGCACAGATGTCCTGGAGAATCTTCGGAACGGCACGTTGGGCGACTGTAAGGAGCGGATGGAGTCGTACCGTGCAGAGTGTCACAAGCTTTACCCTTATACATTAGCTTTCATGCCCCCCGGATATGAGGAAAACACAAAGATCGTTAACGGAGACATCTCTGTGGAGACCGAGGAGCTAGCCAATGAGATGTGAGGTGCAGAGGTTGAGCAGCTGTGGAGAAGAAACGGAAGCAGGCCGAGCACAGAACCTTGGGAAATGCCCGGTGGCCATTTTGTAGAGCACAGACACAAGAGAAGCAAAAGAGGAGTTTTTGTTCTTTGGCTGAGCTCCATATGGTCTGGCCTGGCATGGCTTGGCTCTGTCCCACATGGAGAAAATCAGGACTGTGTGTGTGCTTACGTGCGTGTGCGTGTGTGTGTGTGTGCGCGTGTGTGTGTGTGTGTGTGTGTGTGTGTGTGTGGAAGAGGGGAGGGGGGAAGAGGAAGATGACATAACGGCCATTGTTTTTTTTTATGACAAAATGCTACGCTAAATTTGAAAATAAACTATTGTTATTGACAATAAACTGTTCTTAGAGACTAAGACAGTCGGACAAATGACAGTCCGTTTCCTTGGAGATAACGAACAACAATGACAGCAGCCACTTGGGGGTCTGGCTCAGTACTGCTCTGACGTGCACATGAACTGCCGCATCCTGTGTTCTGACCAGTGTTCTCCAGGTTTTAAAACAAAAATGTACATGAAAAGAAAAGAGGACACGTCGTCACTGCAGAATGGAAATCTTAGCTGACTGGATCTCTGACTGATCTGTAGGAAGCTGAATACATACAAAAGACCCAAATTTCAAACGATGACATGCACCTCCAACACACATGGGTGTCTATATCTTTAATTGCTGTAGCAAAGGTTCTGACACCCTCAGTTTATCAGCACTCTAAAAGATTTCATCTGTGTGTGTGATAATGGCACTGTAGAAAAGGTTGATTAACAAGATTTTCATCTATGGTACTGTGTTTTTTCACAGATTACAGATTCTGTTTCAGATTTTGCTCATGCTTCCTTGCTGGCTCTAGTTTAAAATGTGGTAAAATATCCTAGCTCTGTGGTATTGTCTTGAGGGGAGCCTTGGAGCGTAATCATGTGTCTTAAATGCAGCACAGGTTAAAAACAGTAAAAGGTTGTATGTTGTGCTCAATTCCAAATATACTGCGATTCCTAAACATGTTTTTCTGTAGCTCTGAAAGAGTTGGGTAGCTCTAAGCAATACTGTAGACACTGTCTAGTCCATAATGAAATGACAGGGCACTTAAACTCGTTATTGTTGCTAATCATTTCTTGATCCACATGTTTTGGAATAGATTGGGCCTCTGCAGAATGACTTGTATTATAATTGTCACTGTCATCAAATGGTTTTATCTGCATGAATTACCCAGGGCTTTTTTTAAGCAGTCGATGTGGAAATGAGCCTCCTACATCCTATTTCCTCCAAGAGAGCTCTTCTCGGCCAGTCAGAATAGTTTGTCAAAGGTCAGAGTTGGAGCCACCTGTTGCCCATGGTGACAGATGTTACAAGGTAAACGGTATAAGCACCAGGTTTGTCTGTTTTGCTTTTTTCTTTTCTCCACCTTCCAGTTTCTTTTCAGCTCTTTTCATCCCTGCTCTCCCTTTTTCCCCTCTAATTTGGGTTCTAATGTGAAAGATGGAATATGAGATGCTGATGTATATCTGAATTTTTGTATTAAAACTAAAAGGAATAATAGATTTTGGCATCAGTGTTTATCCATTTTTGTTGATAGTAAAGTTGCATCCAAATTTTGTGACACCTGACAGCTATTGGTGAAAAGTAGGGTACTAAATTGGTCAACAAGTGATTCTTGTTTTTGCCTCTGGGGCACCGCCACCTTTTTTGTGCAGAAACAAACTGTTTCGCTCCTCCCCTTTCTTAGCCCACTTCCTCCCAGATGCTTCTGTGTTATTGTGTTATTTCTAACAATTACATATTTAAGGCAGTGGTGTTGACTTGAGAGACTAGGTGCCAGGTGATGCAGCATAATAGCATACAGTTGAAGTCACCTGGCAAAATGGCTGTTCAGTGGCCCTTAAATACCCTGATTTCACCATGGCAGGCTTCACATCCTCAAATTGTGCTCTTATGACTGCATGGGAGGGGTCCTTCTGACCTGTCTGAGTGGAGCCCCAAAAATGAGTAGTTTAATGTCTATTATTCAATTCACTTTAAATTGTTCATATTGCAATACAACAAAAATGAGTGACTATTGTTTAAATATGACCACTATGTATCTATTTATCATGTAGGTTAACTACTGTTATGCCATTTAGACCATTTAATTTAAACCATATCAGGGTCCCTAGAATAATTTGTAATGATAGCCCATTTGTGGCGGGGGATTAAAAAATATATATACAATTCAGTTGTAATGTCTAAATTGGTGGCATGCAATTTGACTTTTAAAGAGCACTATTGTGAGCAGTATCCATAAAGAGACTTTGTTGTACTTCATACCATATTTTGGTAATACATAAGCATATTATGCTACGCTGTTGCCCTAAAACTACAGTACATTTTGGGAGATCTGTATGTGAAGCAAGATTTCTTTCAGCAGTAAGAGAGACCAACTGCTATCAATATGCGGTGGTCTGGCCTACTGGTCTGATTGTGCATCTGGGTGCATAGACTGTTTAGACATAATCTCCTCCCTCCAACAGCCCACCAGTGTTGCCATGTCGGCTTATTATAAGCGACTTTGGGCTTTTTCTGTGAAGTTGCTTGTAAAAATTGGTGGTTGCGTTTTTTGGGGGCTTGTTTCTAAAGTGTAGTTGCTTGTTTGGGCATGTTTTCAATTTTTAATTATTACTCAAACTAGTGGTTCTCAAACATTTTCATGTCAAGAACCTCAAATTTAACGTGTATTTGTCCACGGACCCCCATCTGAAATGAATGTGCGCCCGGGACCCCTGTACCATATTTGAGTTGATAAGATGTTTAAACAATAAGTCACATTTTACACTCTTTTTCCACAAGACCTTTTTGAAATTAGCAGATCTACAAGCTCACAACGTGACGCGTTGTGAGCCTATATAAACCGCTCACAAAATGTAAGGAAACTTGGATTTGGGCCATTATATCTCCCCTTTACTAATACCAATCAGTAAAGTGTTATATATCATTTTTATCGGTGATTAGTCAACTTTACAATGAGGTACAGCTTGTAAGCATCGGGCATTCATGGAATGAGCAACACAGGCAAACGTGTGAGTAGCGCCGAGCAAAAATGTGCCAAAATCACCCAATATGCTTTTGCTGGTAATCACTCTTGTTTTGAGCGACCTGCCAGCGCACACCTGCTGAGAGGTGGGTTCTGCAACTTTGCGTTCTGCAACATGGGTTCTACAACTTTGTTGAGTTTGTGTATGCTCCAAGCAGCAACACTGCCCCCATAGAAAGATGCCACATTTGTCCCTTCAGGATAAGGCCCGTGCAATAGGGCAAGTGAAGCTGGTGTTCCGTTACGCAGATTACGCATTATTTGGTCTTAGCCCTGGTACCATTTGCAGGCAGGTGTGTGCCAGTCAAAGGTGTGTGACTGGCACCTGAGCATGGGCCCTGCAACTTTGACATCTGTCTTTGGTACCGTTGTGCATATCTTGCCTGTAAATCTATGGTTCCTCAGTGAAGCAAGGGGTCTGGGTTGTTGTCTATCTTGTTGACTTCACCAGTCTCACAGAACTTAGTCCTAAGTTTGGAAATGGTACCAGGGCTAACACCAAATAATGCTATCACTCTGCATAACGGAACACCAGCTTCACTTGCCCTGTTGCACGGGCCTTATCCTGACAAAAGTGGCATCTTTCCATGGGGGCAGTGTTGCTGCTTGGAGCATACACAAACTCAACAAAGTTGCAGAACCCATGTTCAGGTGCCAGTCACTCACCTGTGAGGCAGTCACATACCTGAAGCCCATTGAATGTCATGAATGTCACGCCATTGAATGTCAGCAGAAAGGGTTAACAGGCCATTTTGGCACATTTTTGTTCGGCGCTACCCACACGTTTGCCTGTGTTGCTCATTCCATGAATGCCCGATGCTTACAAGCTGTACCTCGTTGTAAAGGTGACTAATCACCGATAAAAATGATATATAACACTTTCCTGATTGGTATTAGTAAAGGGGAGATATAATGGCCCAAATTCAAGTTTCCTTACATTTTGTGAGCGGTTTATTTGTTTCTTTTGGGCTTATTTCCATAGACCTGGTTGCTTATTTCTCTCACAACACCTGGCAACACTGCAGCAGCCTACCCCGCCCACTTCCTAGACTGTCAAATGAAGTCGCGGGGCAGCCAGAATTCCAAAACACACCAAACAGTTTTATTTACTCCTCAGTCTGTCTGCACTTTTAACTCTATGGTCTGCACTCATTCAGAATCAGCAGTAGCAGTCTCCTTTGGGAATGTTAGACATGAATGAAAAACACGTGTAAAGAACACAGAGTGTGAAAGTAGTGCATTGTTCATAGAGCCACTTACTTGTGGAACCTGGAATAAATTGGGATCGATCATTTCTAACACGCCTATAGTTCCTCCACTGTGACAAGGGCCCGACAGACATGGACTCATCACTGGAGTTCTCCAACTCCCTGACCAGCAGCATGTCGTCGCTGCCGGCTCGGTGTCGGACCTTTAAGGTCATCGTGGTCGGAGACTCCGGCGTCGGGAAGACCTGCCTCTCCCACCGCTTCTGTGCCGGAGAGTTCCCCAGCAGAACGGAGGTCACCATCGGCGTGGATTTCCGCGAGAGATCGGTCGAAGTCGATGGGGAGAAAATCAAGGTAAAAGATCGAGACTTTTGTTACTCAGTGGTGGAAAGTAACAACAAGTAACAAGTACAAATTTGAATTTCAGTACTTCTACTCCACTACATCTCGGAGGCAAATATTGTACTTTTAATCCACTATTATATGAAAACTTTAGTTACTTTATTTGTTTTACAAAACAATGTTAGCCACTTCAGCCCTATATACATTTCGGCCATTTGAAAATAGCCGATCTACAAGCTCACAATGCTGGCATGAGCTTGTAGATCTGCTATATTAAAAAGATTCTTATACATTTTAAACTTGTGAAATGGGATATTCAGCATGATGAGTGCTTTCTACTTTTGGTTGCCAATACTTTTGTGCTTTTACTGAAGTAGCCTACTACATTTTTAATTCCGGACTTTTACTTGTAACAGAGTTTTGCATTGCAGTATTGATACTTTTACTTAAGTAAAAATGTCTTCCACCACTGATGCTCACCAAATCATTGGATACGATATGCTTTACGCACGTCCGTGCGTAAAATAGCTATAGGCAAAGACACTACCCATCGCCGTTGTAGTCGATCCGTTTATTTTGTGTAGATAAGTGTGTGGGTGATGTTTTTGGAGAAGTGGCACAAATATAAAGAATCAGCCTAGTTGTGTTGCAGTACGCTACACTGGTAACATTGTAAACATCATCAAAGACGCGTTTAGGGCTAGCTCCAATCGGAACCTCACCCTCCGCTGTATAGCTCCGAGATGAGGTTCCATATCGTTCTCTGCCGTTCGGCTGAAAAATGTCCGCACATTTGCCACTTTACATGTTTCTTACCCCTTTCTGCACATCGTATCCAAAAAGTAAAGGTATTCTGAAATTATCACAGATGTTTGACATTTTAACTCACCATAAAATCTAACAAACGAGTTGAAAAAAGCACTTTATTCGCCTCTCTCCTCCACCGGTTACATGTTTTTAAGACATTGCGCAAGAGTTGCGCCCATAGAGATAACATTACTGATTGCCCTACTGGTCAAATGTTGAATTGCATCTTCTAATGCATAATATTATTGAACCGGCTCAGGAGAGAAGCGATTTAAACACTTTTTTCAACTCGTTTGTTAGATTTTATGGTGAGTTAAAATTTCAAACATCTGTGATCATTTCAGAATACCTTTACTTTTTGGATACGATGTGCAGAAAGGGGTAAGAAACATGTAAAGTGGCAAATGTGCGGACATTTTTCAGCCGAACGGCAGAGAACGATATAGGACCTCATGTCGGAGCTAGATAGCGGAGGGAGAGGTACTATATGGGGCTAGTTTAGGGCTAACCTTGGTGTGCCATGTTAATGTGGGACTCCCTGCTTCCAGCTCCCAAGAACCACCAGCAACAGCTTTTTCAGAGGTTTTTATACTTTTATTAAAATCCAGTGACTTCAGGGTGTGCTGACACTGACAGCCAAAAAACATTTAACAAAATGAATCAGAACCTTAATGACCTAAACTTACCTAATCAAAAGAAACCATCGAATCATTAAGACAAATAACACCTAATCAAACACAGGAGAAAACAAAATAGCTACCCACCCCTACCAAGCACCCCTACTGTTAAAAACACAGAAGGCGTTAAAAACACACAAGTGTAACATTGCCTGCCATTCCTGCTGGAAATGGAGAGAGGAAAGCCCACTCAGGGTCATAACTTGTTATCCATTAACCTCAATGGCTTTATTCTACTGTAGCAACTCCAGGGTATGATTCAATGCATCGCGAAACCATTATCATACATACACAACACATGTGACATGAGCACTATTCTATCATTTTATGGATTTCATCTAGTGATAGTGATTAAGTAACATTCGTGATTCTCAGTCATGTATTTCCATGTTGGTTTACCAGTTCTTCTTTCCATGACATTGGATAACACCACATGATAGAGGAAGCATTAACGTGAATGCAAGGCTTTGTTTACAGGTTTGTGTTTAGGTCGGCAGAATGTAAGAAATGTTTCCTTTTGTTAGTAAAGGATGGATTGAAAACGGTATGTGGCATGATCTAGGGGTTATGAAGATCCAGTCTCTCTGTCTTATGCTAAGGAAATGGTTTAAGACCGTGGAGATGTTTTGTAGGCTCCATTTTGTTGAATCATTAACAAATCTGAACATTCATACCTAGAGTAATTGTCTTCCAGTGTGTGTTTGTTACATTGAGTAAAATAGCTTTAATAGTTTCAGCTAGATAATGGTAACTATTTTCTGTTACACACAAGATAAGATCTCATATTAATCCCTTGTGCTCTCAATAAGGAGTCCTGTTTTAGACTTGTGACTTTCTAAAGAAGAGTGTGTGTGTGTGTGTGTGTGTGTGTGTGTGTGTGTGTGTGTGTGTGTGTGTGTGTGTGTGTGTGTGTGTGTGTGTGTGTGTGTGTGTGTGTGTGTGTGTTGCAATACTTTTTTTTTTTTTACCCCATATGCCTCCATATGTTCAACTTCCTCTTTTGTTTTGCTCGCAAACCTACTTTCTCTCCCTATAATCCACTCATCACCCCCTCAGCTCTAGATGTGTGGAAGTGTCTACATGTTCCTGGCTGAGCTTCCTTAGGCTTAATTGTACTGTATCTATACGCTCGCCGATTTTGAATGTTCTTAGTTGAAAAACTTATTTCGGAGACACTGTTGTAAGACTGATTATTATTTTGGCCTCTTTTTCCCCACCCCTCCCCTTCCCTCATCAGCTCCAGTTGTGGGACACTGCTGGCCAGGAGCGCTTTCGTAAATCTATGATACAGCACTACTACCGTAATGTTCATGCTGTCCTCTTTGTCTATGATGTCACCCGTCCTGCCAGCTTCAGTGGCTTGTCAGCGTGGGTAGAAGAATGCAGGCAGAATTCTCTGGGCCAGGATATACCCAGGTAAATGCAGCGCCTCGCAAAGAGTGCCATGACATTCTTCCTTCACTGTCCATGAAGATGTGTTTGACTCAGCACATTATGTTCATCAAGTTTTCAGGGTGACGTCATCCGAAAATGTACAGGATAATAAGTCATATTGGTTGTCTGTCTGAGCTTCATCATTTTAGCCAGGCGTAGGTACATGATTAATTTCAGAATTTAAAAAGGTTCAGTTTATGTTACACCATCTTAAACTGATGATGAATAGCCAGGGTGAATAGCCAGGTGCCCCAATTATGTTCCCACCGTTTTCTTGTCTTTTGTCCTCTCCCAGGTTCCTGGTGGGCAATAAGAATGACCTTCGTGACCATGGCGCTATCAGGTTGGAGGGGCAGGTGAACTGGGAGTGGGCGCATACGTTTGCAGAGGCCCACGGCATGACACTGTTTGAGACATCTGCCAAAAGCCCTCCAGACGGAGGCATGAACGGAAGAGGAGGGGACAAGAAGATGCCATTCCATCAGGATAAGGTGGAAACCATTGTAATGGCTGTAGCTGCCAGGCTGGCTGCCAGGAGGCAGAGAACACCCACAGTGCTGTGCAGCAGAGCTTACAGCGGCTCTTTTAAATTACCAGCAAAGAAGAGAGCAGAGAAAGACCTGTGGGCCTGCACTTGCTGAGAATGATATAGAAAATACCAGAGTACCCTTTCCCATGGAAAGTGTGTGTGTACGCCAGTGAGGTGAATGAACATACATTATACACAATGAACTGTGCATTAATTTGTGACCAAATACAGCCATGAAGAATTTTTAACTTGAAATACATGTATGATAATTTCTTAATTTTGTACCTGAAGACCCAAATATAAAACTAATGTTAGTCC
Organism: Gymnoscopelus microlampas; assembly: GCF_963454915.1. Lineage (NCBI taxonomy): Eukaryota > Metazoa > Chordata > Actinopteri > Myctophiformes > Myctophidae > Gymnoscopelus > Gymnoscopelus microlampas. Next base: position 29,665,957 of record NC_139939.1, read on the forward strand.
TTTCCTCTGATTCTCTTAACTACTGTGTATTGGTTAGAAATATTGTGTATATTTGTGATTTAATTGGTTGATGTTCAGTGTCAAATAAAATAATGTGAATGTACTGTAACATGGTGGTAGGGATGCTTTTATCTAAAGCATCTTCCTGTATCATGGGTGCCATCTTTTTGCATGTCTGCTCGCAGTGGGAATCAAACCACAAACCTTAACCGTGGTGGTATTCAGAATTTGGTCATACTCTGGCAAGGTGGCTCTCCGTGCTGTTGTAGGTAAAATACTTAACCCGAGTTTCTTAAGCATCATAGCACCTTACTTTGATGCGTAGGCTAAAATAAAAGGAAACAGGCATGTGTTAAGTATGTTTTTGGAAACTATAACTAAAACTCTTTGCCTTTTTTATATTTAAAATCTGTGCTACTTGGTTTGAAAGCAATATTTAAATTATAATTTATCTGGTTTTGAAATGTCATCCAGCTTCTGAAACTGCTCATAGGCCGATCAAATGCAGAATCTGTATATACATACTGTACTTTCTTAATACACATACATCTAAGATTACATACATAAAATGTGTTTCAGATAAAGTTTTTATTATAGGGCCTTTAGAAGCAGAGGCATATTAACTGAGAGGTTACCATTCATTAACTCTAGCCAATAGCGATTTCTCACTTAACAGGACCATGTCCAGATGATGGTCAACACATCAGAGCAGTCATGCATACATTTTGTGCATGAGAAATGTGGGCACTGGAGAATGTGTCACGTGTGTTAATGGCTGTGTTTGTGTCTAACTGATGATTCAGAAGCCATCACATGACAGGAGCAAAGTTGCCTTCCGCCTAATGTTCCGTCCAGACAATGCCCTGGCAATACACTAGTACTAATAGCATGCTGTGTGTGCACGTGTGAGGCTGCAGCGGCATGTTGGTGCAACATTCACCAGCCAGCTGGTAGATCTCTGCAGTCTCATCTGTCACAGCTCTTCTCTACAGACTCTACCTTCATTCTTTTAGTCCAAAGAAGACTGACAACCCCGATCACAAAAGATTGTCTCCGTGTCATGTCTTGGGGGGGGCGGCCAGTGGTTGTCAAGGACCCCTCAGATTAATATGTATTTAACCGTGGACCCCAATCTGAAAATATTTTGTGCCAGGGACCCCCATAAAAATATTTCATTTTTTTCACATTTCAATATAATAAAAAATAGCACATCTAGCTCACAATGCTTTATTAATTCATTTTGCTGGGGACCCCCCTTAAGGACCGCTGGGGGTCCCTGGACCCGACTTAGAGAACCATTGATGTAGGCCATTATCCCCTGTATTTTGCTGTAAAACAGGTGGGTCCAGTTCGAGGGTCCCTTTCACACATATAGCTCCAGGCAAGAATAATGGAGAATTGAATAGATAAAGGCAATATCAAACCAACAACACCTTACTTTAGACTCTAAAGTTCAGAGGTAGGCCATATTGAAAATTCAATGTGTTTTATATTTCCATAATCCTTTCAATAAAGGTACTATATACGTATAATAATGTAACAAGGAAGAATATTAACTCAATTTAAAAATACTTTTCAAAGTGATTCACTGGGGCAGTGGGGCCCAGTGTTGGGGAACTGGGCAAGTGCCCTTGATAAAAGAGTGACCCCAGCTGGAATTTAAGCGTCAGTGCCTGAATAGTGTCTAATGCCTAATAAAAAAAAGGCTGGGATTCCGAGGCTAAATGCCTAATGACAACCAGAAGAGTGCGACTACATTATTACAAAGTAGCTAGCTCCCTCATGCTTGGGATGATTCAGATAGGCCTATATAACTTGTGAAATGGGACATTTTGCATAATGAGTACTTTTACTTTTGGTACTTCAAGTACATTTTGATGCCAATACTTTTGTACTTTTATTTAAGTTCATTTTGAATACCGGACTTTTACTTGTAACAGAGTATTTCTGTATTGCAGTATTGATACTTTTACGTAAAACATTGAGTACATTTTCCACCACTGCATACTGCCCACCACAGACTAGGTTGTTCAGCATATAATATTTTACGAGTAAAGCCACCAGGGGTCTCTCTCTGATTCTGATGTGTGTTTCTAGATGCTCTCTCTCCCTCTCTCGTCGTTCATTCTACGGTCATATCTGAAAGTCACGCCAAGCACATGGATGTGAGTTTACAACAGAAGCCTATGGCTGCCAGTGTATTATGCAATCCAATGACAGTGTAGGTTGTAGGGTATTAAGCAGTCCAATCTTCCAATAGGTGCCTGTAATCCACTTATACAGTGTATTCAGACTACTCTCCCACCGGTTCTGTGTTGTTGTTTTTATTATAAGGGAGTCAGACATGTTATATATATGAAATGTTGAAAGTGGCAAAACTGAGTGAAGAAAGTTCCAGAGCAAATGAATTGATCAAATGGAGAAATGGAGAAGCTGCAGAGATGCATCTGAAAATGTCAGATCTTAATTGAGAATAGACCTAAACCCAGGCTCTTTAATGAGTCGCATTCTTACGATTTTCTATAGAACACAGTGTTCAATTTTTTGTTACTGTTATCATTGTCATGCCCCCCTCCCCTTTTCAAAGGACAAATGTCAGTGTTGCCATGTCTGCTTATTATAAGCGACTTTGGGCTTGTTTTTCTGTAAAGTTGCTTGTAAATATTTGTGGTTGCGTTTTTTGGGCTTGTTTCTAAAGTCTAGTTGCTTATTTGGGCTCGTTTCCTAGTGTTGTTTAAACCAGTGGTTCTCAAACATTTTCATGTCAAGGACCCCCCAAATTGTATGTATTTGTCTGCAGACTGAGAATATTTTGTACCAGGGAGTGGCCCGTGTATCAGATTTGTGATGTGAAAACATTCCAAATATTTCCATTTTCCCCCCAAGACTCTTTTGAAAATATCAGATCTTCAACGTGTTGTGAGCTTGTAGATCTGCTATTTTCAAATAGCCAATGTATGTAGGTTTAAAGTGCTCATGTGGCCTAATAGTCACTAATAGTCCCAAAACAAACTAGTAAGGCTACTTCTCGGCCTTAAACATACAACTCATCTAACCCCTGCTCATTTTGCTAGGGTCGGATGGCTCAGGGTTGAGGACAGAGTACGGCAACTGGCAATGGGCCTGGTCTACAAGATACGCTACAACATTGATACCCATGGCCATGTACCTGTCAAAATACTTCAAAAACGTAAATGAAGTCCACAATCACAACACCAGAGGGAGCTCCACTGATCATGTCCAACCCAGATTTGGCACAAACAAGGGAATTAACTCGTTCTCATGCTATGCAACAAAAATGTGGAATGACCTTCCAAAAGGAGTAAAGGAGTGTAAAACCCTACTCACTTTCAAAACTGCCCTAAAAATACTTTCAGGAGGCTGCAATTCCAAACTGGCCCCTGTCAAAGTCTTAACCTAACCCCCCCCCCCTCCCCTCCTCGAACTGTTTAATGTACATATTTCTTGTTTTTCATACCAGTAACCTGTAAGCTGATTGTATGATGTTCTGCATAGTAGTGTATATCTGTCTGTTTTCTTAAATGTCATCATGATTTGAGTGCGTGGGGATCTCATTTGAAACAAGCCATTGTGCTTTTATGGGCGATCCAGTTTAGAGGACCTTGTATTGTTGTACTGTACTTCCATGTACTTTTTCCATGTATTTCTAAATAAATTACTTCAATAAATCAATCAATTATGTTGGGCTAGTTTTCATAGACCTGGTTGCTTACTTCTCTCACAAAATCTGGAAACACTGGACACATGTTATTCGCACACGTGGGACGTGACGTAACACATGAAGGGGTGTGTGATGTGATCTCTCCTCTGCAGCCTCAGCTTGCAATCTGCTCAACACACAGTTGATGCTCACCTCTTCAGCCATCTGAGGAAGAACCTGTCCAACTCACACACCGTTCATTTATTGTCTGTGGTGTAGGCTTACTGTGACTGAACCAAGATGTTCTGTAGACGGGCATGGCAGAAACTTGGGCCCCTGGCACGGTTGGCAGTCAAACCATCGTCCAATGGTGAGTTAACTGTCTCCCGTTGAGCTTTAGACTGTGTTTGGATGTTAATTAAACCATCATCATAATTCCTTTGGTAGGTTTGTGCAGTGTGCACGTGCCCGTCAATTAGCTGTCCAATTAGGCCTGTAGTTGTGCAAATCAAGTTGCCATGCCAATTAAGTTTACTCATTTCTTTCGTGGATTGTCCCATGATCTTAATTGTTCGTGTGCAGTAGATTCTAACGCTTTTAACGTGCCTTTGTACGACGGATAGTCGAGCTAGTGATTATATTTAATGCATTGCGTTTTTTTAAATATAAAACGAGTGATGATAAATGTACTTTTATCGCCATGTGGTCGGTTGAATTATAGCTCCCAACCTTTGTATGGGGGAGGTGTGTCTCGCATCGGGAACACGCAGTTCTGCACAGTTTGTTACGAAACAGCGCATCGCAGCCACAAAGGAACAGAACAAAAACATTTATGTAACGGTGCAGCATCCCAATGCATTGGTGAAACACTTTGTATTTCTAACGAACCGACTACCCTTTAAATGCGATTGCTGACACCAGGACTTGGTGTCATTGTAGGATCTGGCGATGGGGACAATAAGGAACAGGCCCCACCGCCCCACACTTGAGCAGAGAGGTTATAAACATGAACTTGAGCATCGAATGTGTCCGTTTGTCTAAAAGTATATGCATAGTGAGATTTCAGTTCAAACCATTGTTTTTTCTTCTTACACAAAACACAATACATAGCCAATTTGTATTTAATGTACTTTCATTGTACCTTTTCACATAATTATGGCATGTAGTCTTTATTAAAATCAATTTAGACTCAGTCTAAAACATGTTTACAGTTTGACTGTATTCACTTAATGCCCTTGAAAGGATCCAGCTTCCACAGCTGCTTTAGTTAAGTGTTCAGAAGCTGATGCAAACATATCCAAAGTTTGGAAGATGACAGTGCAAACTGTACTGTAGATACAGCATCATGTCTGCAGAGCCAGAAAGTAGTTTTGCTGACTTTTGAGTCTAGAGTCAAGTGGAGAGAAGAGAAAGTAGTCATGGTTCTGAGGCCTAGTTTTGGGCCTTGTTTGTCTGTCTTTAATGCACAGCAACGTAGCCTGTGAGGAAAACCTGGTAGCCTACATGGTGGGCGGGTCTTACATGTGCACTTGTATGTCAAAGGGAAAGAAAATGGCCTCTGTCCAGCAGAAAGAGCAGGCATAGCCCATAATATAGACAGACAGAGTCCATAGCCTATGGATAAGAGGGTCTAACTAACCTATCCAAGTTGTGCTGCCAGCCTGTAAATCATCATCCTGAATTCCTGATGCTGCTATCTCAGTGAAAGCACATACCAGTCCTCCATGCTTGTGCATGGCCCTTGCATGTGCACAAACCAATGTCAAATCACCACACATGTTTGGCAGCCATCTTGGCTGTTTGTGTTATTTGGTGACAAGCGTGCCCATTTATTTTTGACAGGCTTTAACTCCTATGCAGGGATTATCTGATTAGTTTATAAATACTTGGCCTGGTGCGGTCAACATGCTGCATGCTGTGTCATGGGTATTAGAATGAGAGCTAAGGATGGATGGTTGGCACAGCATCCATGACCAGGCACTATTCATCTCTGGTAGACATTAGACTCTGATTATTGTGTTTAATAAAAGTTGTAGTCTCTACAAGCTCACAACATGTCACATCCCAAACCGTGAGCTTGTAGGCCTGCTATTTTGCTTTTGTATAAAATAGGGCTTAAGTGGTTCATGGAGATTTTGTTATGCATGATTGTGAAAATAAATGAATTTGTTTGTATACAGTTCGTAAATGAGGGGCCTTAATTAAAGACTGTTTATTTGGACAGCTTACCATTCAGCCAAGACCAGATAAGTTATAGGCATTATAAGTTATAGGGGGATATCTTTGGTCTTTTGGGACAAAAAGCTCTCTTAGAAGTCTTTTGTGAAAATACTTTAAAATCAGTAATATTGATTGAACAAATTGGCCATTGGATACATGGTAAATATTTCTTATCTTTATATAGATAGGAAATGTGTGCTCTCAGAAAGGGCACAGGATGAAATGTGATTCCCTTAGCATGTGGACAGAGTAAAGCGAAGGAAAGGGGAGGGGATGAGTGAAGGGGGAGGGAGGCGAGGCTGCTGTACATTGTGTTCCCACACTGCTCCGACTAGGCTAGCCAGGCTGTTGTATGTGCCTACCATGAAATACACGCGCCTACATTACTGTACATGTATGTGGGAAGTTTTGTTAGCTCGGAAATCAGTTTTTGTCTGCAAGAGACCGTCATACCACAGTATAAATTAGGCTCAGTTTGTGAGTTAACACATCAATCACATAAAGAAAATCACGGGAACTGTACCCACACTCCTCCCAACCTTTGCTTTGTAATAAAATGTGAACTTGAACCCAGGTCTCCAATTGAACTTTGAAAGTCTCTGTTCTCAACTGTGTACAGTATATATTTCTTTATCTGCAGGGAGCGACGAGTGTAAGATTATTGTTCATCCGTTCGATTTAGCTAAATAGAATGGACAGCAGAAGAGAGGGAGATATATCTTGCAACAGATAGTCAATGGCAGTGTTCGGGAGGATGGTTTTATTTAAGCCATCCTAAATGCACCACTGGAAATCCTCTAAACACCATACAATCCTTTCCCTGGAGTGCAGTTAGTGCACAAATAGCACGTCACAACTGCTCTCTCTACCAAAACAACAGCCTATTTAAGCCTCTTAACAGCCTATTAAGCAGTTGATTTAGGGTAGGCAGATCCTTTGCTGTTAGGTTTGTCATGTTGACTCTTACTACCTGCGAGGAGTTGAGGTTTGTTGTTGATGATGCCAATAAATGAGCAAAAGGTCACATTCAATTACTCGGGTGACGCTTTATTTTACAGTTTTTATGTTACATACACGTACAAATGTATAGCATACAAAAAGAGATTGCGTTGATATAACATACAAGACTACATAAACACACATACAACCCCCCCTCCTCCCCCCTCCCCCCTTAGTGGTGACGCTTTTTAATGGATCATGTATTCTATTATGTCTCAATGCAAAAGTTTTGCACATACCACATAACGTGGATAAAATGTTAAGCATCAGGCAGCTGCTTGTATGAACCTAATTCAGAGACAATAATTGTCTCTTTAAAGAATTAAAGAACAATTATTGTGTTTAGTTTGGCCTACTGTAATAATAATAATACATTTATAATTGTCTCTTTAAAGAACTAAATAACAATTATTGTGTTAAGTTTGGCCTACTGTAATAATAATAATACATTTTATTTATAACGCACTTTACATCTTTGGAAATCACAAAGCGCTACAGGGTTTAAAAACAAAAGGCACAGAAATAAAAGCAGGGCAAAAACAAAAAAAAGCATTCAGCAACAGGAAGACCCTTTCTTGGGGGAAATCTTTGATTTAAAAACAAATTAAAAGACCTAGAAAAAAGCTTTGTTAAAAAAGGTATGTTTTGAGTCCATTTTTAAAAGCATCTGTAGATTGTGGGGCTCAAGTGGTCGGGGAAGGCATTCCACAGGCGTGGAGCAGAAAGCCCGGTCGCCAATGGTGCGGAGATTGGTCCTTTTGGTTCCATTTTACACTGAGTTAAATGAACAGTAATACGATTTATAATTGATTTTCTAAAGGAGCATTGATGGTTTTTACTTAACTTTGTTCCTTCTCTCCATATCTCCGCAGTTCCTGTACGACAGATGGCGTATGGGATCCCTGGTGGAGCCAACATGACATACGTTCTTCTCGGTGGAGGTGGTCTCACTGCTGCAGTGATCTACGTGAGTATCCCACTTATCCATCTAATTTTCAGCCTCATTTTCCAACTTGGAACATTCAACTTGGAACATCCAACTTGGAACCCAAGAAACATTAAGGATATGTTCCATCTCTGTTCTCAGATTACCTTCACTTAAGTCTATATATCCATTAGGGTAACCGGAATGCTCGCCCCAAAACACACTCGACCCCATTGTTCTCGCGGACCGCTCGCCCCCAGCGGTTCTTGTATTCTTGAACTTGTTTTACCGAGGGTAAGTTTAGTAACTATTAAGTTTTGGCACCGTTTTACTGAGGTTACATTTAGGAATAAGGTTAGATTTTGGCATAGTTGACTGAGGTTACGTTTAGGAATACCAGGATTTGACCCGGGGCGAGCGTTCTTGTATTAAGGATTAGAACAGACGCTAGTTGTTGCCCAACCGCATCTTCTTCTCAATAGGGATTGGGCTGCCATTTTGTGCCTAAACAGTGAGCCCCAGCTACATGGACTCTCCTTGAGAGACTGGGCCATGTGCTAACTGTTGTCATGGAACAGACATTACCACAGTGTATGGAATGGAAGGCATATAAAAGAGCATTGTTGTGTGTTCTGAAGACGCTGCTTGTTAGGATAGACTCATGCATTGTTCAAGATCATATACATTCATCACATTTATGAACTGTCACCAAACATCTTTGTATTATACAAATGTCACAAGAATCTTGTCTGCATGGCTTTTACCAAAGCATGGGGGTGCAGAGTGCATTGAATGTATACAAACGAGAGGAGTTGGGTAAGCACGCAATGCAAGGTGGTTATGTTAAAATTCTGCTATGCCTTCCACAGGCCTACAAGACACTGAATGGCTCGAAAGAGGGTGAGTATTAGAACTACTGTAATGCATACACCAACACAAGCTCAGGGCTCCAGAGTGCACCCAAAAGGGTGCACAACACATGCACCCAAAGATTTGTCCAGTGCAACTGAAAATGTTAATTGCTTGCTCCAGTGCACCTTGCATTTAGGTCCGTGTGTGTTTGTATGTGGGTGCACCTAAATTATGCTGGTGCACCTAATATGCACCAGCATATTTGGGCGCACAAGTGCAACTAACTCAAAAGTCAGCCTGGAACCCTGAAGCTGCTTATTGTAGCCCTCCATATCTCACAGTGACTAAATGGCAATTTTAGTTGTGATTTTTGTCAGTTCTGTGCAGTTGTCAGCTAGTGGAGGAATGCCACACAAACCCCCATAATATTCAGTTCAATACCATAGCTGACTCAACTGCTTGCATGGCTTTTGCCAAAGTATGGGGGAGCACAGAACATCTGAGGACGGAACACATGCTTTGGCTAGGTTTGGTGGTGCCACCCAAATAATGAACATGGTAGAGCGGTCATTCTCAATAGATTAATCTGGCTTGTCCAGTTGGATTTCTGTCTGTTTTGTCTACAGAGGTACCCTGGGGGGGGGGGATGGCTGTACGCCCAGACTAGCCAACTAGTCTCTTACGGGACTAAGCTTCTGCTTTCATTGGTTCACCTGGGTACAGTCCGGGGATGCTTACAGCTTGACAAAAAAATAAAATTCAAAGCCCTGCTGTAGTTTTGACTACCTGTGTTTATCACTCTATGGAACTCGTGTTATCAAATATGTACTTGTTGCATTAACTTCAGGTGTATTTTTAAGATAAAAAGATGATTATACAGTATATTCTCTTTACTGATTAATGAACTGAATTAGACTTTTGGTTAGCTTAAATGAATGAATGATCTATGGTCATTTGGGGACAGCCCTGCTGGGATCAAATAGTATTTCAAATCCTGCTGTTTCATGGGATCAAATGGCATTTCAAATCCTTGATTCAAATGCCTTCAAGCAAGCCCAACTAGAGTGTTATGATGGCTAGGGTTTAAGAGTTTAGAGCATGGTATTAGTTGCTCATGGCAGGCAAAGTTGTTCAGGCCAGTTGTAAATGAGAGGATTAAAAAGGTTTTCATTTTGGGGTATGTCCTGTCCTGGATGGGTCACCCAGGGTCACCAATTGCTGATCACTGTGCAGGGTGACTGACCTGTTGCCTATATTAGTGCAAAAGCAAATCTTTGTTTTCACTTTTCCCTAATCCGACCTTTATCTTTGTCCACAATCGGCAGCTCCAGCAGCAGAAGTTGTAGTTGTTGCCCCAGCTGAACCCGCCCCTGTGGAGGCCGTCGCAGAGACTGTCGCCGCTCCCGCAGAAGCTGCAGCAGAACCTGTAGCAGAGGCCGCTGCCGAGCCTGTCGCAGCCCCAGCTGCTGAAGAGCCCCCAGCTGCTGTAGAAGCACCAGCACCCGTCGCTGAGGAGGCCGCAGCACCTGTTGCGGTAGAGGTTGTCGCTGAGGAGGCCGCAGCACCTGTTGCGGTAGAGGCCGTCGCTGAGGTGGCTGCAGAACCCGTTGCGGTAGAGGCCGTCGCTGAGGTGGCCGCAGCACCTGTTGCTGAGGAGGCTGCTGCACCTGCAGTAGAGGTCGTCGCTGAGGCGGCCGCAGCACCCGTTGTGGAGGAGGCTGCAGCACCTGTTGCAGTAGAGGCCGTTGCTGAGGCAGCTCCTGTTGCTGTGGAAGAAGCCCCCGGTACGGCAGTAGTAGAGGAAGTCCCTCCACCTGCTGAGGCTGAGACGGCCCCTGCAGCCCCTGAGGCTGCGGCTGCCCCAGCTGCTGAGGTGGCAGCATAAGTTTTTGAAAGTTCTAGGTTCACCCCGAAGGGAAGGGTATGGGTTAACTGTGGTGTGTATCCCTCTCCTTTGGGCCTAGACAAAATGGACTGGTGACCCTATTTAAAGCCTCATGAAGTCCATAGCAAACCCCATGGATGTTCACTCAGTTAACTCATACGAAATAGGGGTCCTTCGTTCCAGTTTATTGGTTGACCTTAACCACAATCCACCCCACCCAGACCAATATTACAACATTTGACAATAAGTTGCAAAGTTAGACTGTGCTATTGTGGACATTTCTGCTTAGTATTCAGTTCCTGCCAGTTTTGTCACTATCCACAGTTGCATGGTAGTGTTGGGTATAAGGAGTAGATCTAAGGGATTGAACTAAGAGATGATGAATGTAAATAATGTTATCCTGATCCCTGAATATGAAACCAACTGTAAAAAGATGTACTAAGTGCCCCTTACATTAGGATGCAACTGCACCTTGCTCATTCACTTTTGTCTGAATGCTTAATATTGAAATTTCGCCAGCTTTTCATGTAGCCGCTTGGTGTGTTTTCAGCTTTCAACAGATTTTACAGTCTCAGCCAGGTCCACGACCCCGTAAATTCAGATAGACATAAGGGCATGCCCAACTACTGTTTAGCACTAGAGAAGGATTATGGAGGTTATGCAAATAATAATATATTGGATATGGTGGAGAGGATTGTGCATCTTTCTGTCTTTTCCAGAGAGCTTATTGTGAAATGTGACCAAAGGTCTGCTAGATCCTCCTCCCCTGCTCTTGTCTCTTTGTCCTCAAAAGTGCTGTTCATACAACCTTTCCTAGAAGTAAGAAGGATTAAGTGGTGGTCATAATTGGGCAGGTTCATGATGGTGACATTATTTTTGAAAATGTCTTTTAAGGCTTAAGTTATTATGTACTACCTGCATTCCAGAAGCAGACCCTATTTGTTTTCTCGATGACATGGTCACCATCTAATCCTTCTTTATTCCAGAATAGTGCTCCAGGTACAAGTCAGACCCCATTTCACAAGCACAGATTGAAGTTTCCCAATCTCAACACTGCGCTGAACCCATTTGCAAATTGTTGAAACAAACTGATATCCAACCTGTGCTGAAGGAGGGGTGTGACTTGAACAAAACATCCTTACAAATAGCAGTTGGTTGTGGCCAGTTTAAGCCGGTTTCCATTTGCTTCATCAAACTATCAGACATGCCTTACAGCTTGTGAATACTGCATTCTAAACGTCTTTGTTATAGATTAACATTGGATTATTGACAAGTCAAGCCTACTATAATAACCCACCTGATAAATAAAAATGTATACAGTATTTCTCATACAGTTGACAAATATTCACTACTTCAATATTCACTCCGTTTCATTCTTGACTAGCCTTTTCCTCAAAAACAAAGCCTTTTTTTTTATGAGCTGATACTGTTCTGGTGTGTCTTGATATTCTGTGTGACATTAAGATGTTTATGACAACACTCTAGGAACCACATTCATGCACCTATACCTCCTGGCATTGGATGTTGTGTACTTATGTCACTGCTGTTGAGAAATGTGTGAGAATGTTTGAGAAATGTTAATCATAAGGGAAGTTGAAGTTCTTCAATAAAGAGATTGTTATAATTTTTTGGGACCTATATTGCATTTTTCCTGACACTTAAAATGTAATTGGACCTTAATGGATTTATTCATTTTCTTTTGAATTGGTTCAGCAGTCTTCACAATATTTACCACACCAAACTGGCTACTTTTTGCTGTAGGATCCCTCCTGTTCCATTCTTTAATGTGTATCTCTAGTTAAGATCACATTAACAGTTGCTTTAGATAGTGAATGTGTTTGACCCCAATTATTAAACGTATTTCCTATATAGTTTAGATGCTCCCTGGTGCTTTATGGACTTGATTCAGATGAAGTATTGAGTTTGTATGTACAGTATATCTCAGTCTGCACATTTGTCCACCAGAGGGTACTGAAAATGTGGTTATGAATGCCTAGTGTTGCCTTGTTTATAAAGGTTTGCCTATTGGTCAGTTTAACACTCAAAATCAAATGAGGTTAACCTATATTGTTAGGGTTGTTTTGTTCCGTATTAAGTTAGAGTTTAATGTTGGCTATGAATGTTAAATTGATTTAACCAGACAGTCAGAAGATAGCTGCAGGCATTAACAAGGTAAACAACCTACAAGATAGTAGAACCTGTTCAACAAGTTGTGAAAAAGAAAGTTAATTTAAAGCAAGCTGCAAAAACAAATTATTTTCCTTGACTAGGATGTTAAATACAAGGTTACTGAACTGTAACATCTTGTGTATTTCTATTAAGCTTTTTTGAAACATTTGTCATACAAGTGTTCCCTAATTTTGCTTTTATTTATGTTTGGAATTGTGTTCAGTTGAAGTTCTACTCAATTTAATTTGAGTTCAATTTAAATTATGCCACATAGATGAGTTTAACTTTCTGGGGTGTTAATTGTTAAGGATCCCCATTAGCCTACACTGTAGTGGAGACTATTCTTCCTGGGGTCCAGGCAAAAACATCAAAATACAAATCAACATGCAGTACAGCATGTTCAATGTTAATAAATAAAACACAAATTCCCATTAAAAGTAGAATTTTAAAAAGCTACTACTAAAATCGCAGACAAGTCTAAGTTAGTCAGTTTGTCTGGTGGCTCAGCAGGTTGGGGTGCAACAAGTTACAGAATGGCTACCTACAACCATTTTCATTGCACCCTGCTCTCTCCTGTCTGTCTTGTAATAGCCTACTCCTCCAGTAACTAATTCAAAAGTCTAAACCTAGGATTATTTCATGTGAAAGAATCCTGTTAAAGGAGTAGTTCACCCCCAAAAATGACTTATTTTCTATCAATTACACACCCCATGAAGCCTTATTCATGGGGCTCCTGATTATTTTATTTTTTATCGCATTCCTGAGCCAATAATTTCATGACCGGCCGAGTCTCTGGCCCTTTGAGTCTCTGAGTCTCCTACTGACCGATGAAAAATATTGGCTCAGGAATGTGACAAAAACAAAAAAAAATCCATAAAGTCAAGGCTTCATGAGGTGTGTAATTGATAGAAAATAAGTTATTCTTTGGGCGAACTACTCCTTTAATGTTAGCAAAGTAATCTGGAATGATATCCCCAGAACATAAAAGGACTAGAATTTTCTCCAGGGGCTATCAAATGTGTTAAGTATCAATACAATGATTAGACTGTGTTCAAGGACTCAGGGATCATGAACTACCTCTTCCTTCTGTAAAATCCCTATTCCCCAATCCCAAAATGACTTGAGCTTGTGGTAGAGGTCTGAAGGTAAACTCAAGGTAAGTGGAATGGTCAATTCAAAACGGCACAGCACCTCACAAAGACTGTCACTTTCTAGTAATACAATATACCCTGCGGTACTGTTACACAAATTGTAACACCAACAGGTGCATGCTTTATTACCTGCTGTATTTTGATGATACACCTGACAGATTATGCCATCAGAATGCATGGCCATTATGTTAGAGAGCCAAAAAGCTTGGAAATGGAGAAGAAGAATGTACCAATGGTATTATTTGCCTGACATAAGGCACAATGGATCAATATTAACTGCCCCTTTTTTGTTTTTTCTTCTTCAGATGTGTCCCCTGTGAAGATATTGGGTGGCTTTACAGTTGAGACTGCTGCAGCATCTGTTGTTAAGACCATGATATTGGATGCTGTCCAGCAAATGGAAGAAGATGGGAACGACCCTGAAGCCTCAGAATCAACAAAGGAGATTTTAGAAGCTTTTGCAGAAACCCCAGAGGCCAAGGATGAAGTTTCTCAAGCAGTAAACAAAGACGCTGTTGCAATTGAAGAGGAGGAGGCACCTGTTGTTGATGGCCCCACAAAGGAAGAGGATGACACAGCAAATGTAGAGGAGGTTCTAGCTGACAAAGCCGTGAATACAGATGGAGAGTCTGCAGCAGAGGAAGGAGTAGAACCTGAAGCTGAGGTTCCAGCCGTTGAGGATGGCACTGCACCAGTTGAGGAGGTTGCTTCTACTGAATGTGCTACCATGGAAGAGGCTGCTCCCACTGAGGATGCTGCTGCAACTGAGGGTGGCCCTAATGCTGAGTCAGCAGTGCAGGAGGACGAAGTAGCAGTTGAAGCCAAAGCAGAGGAAGTACCAGAGGCTGAGGAAGCAGAACCAGATGTGGACATGGCCCAGCAGGCAGCAGAATCAGAGGCATCAGAAGAAGCCATGCACTGCCACTCTGCATCCCTGGCAGAAGAGGAGGTAGCACCACCTGTTGCCTTGGCAGAGGAAGTGCAAGGAGAGGTCCAAATGGCCAGCGAGGGAGCCGATTTAGCAGATGTGTCCCCTGTGGAAGAACAAAGTAAGACCATTGTGGAGCACTGTGTGACTGGGTTTGCTTGGGTGTTGTTGTATACTACTGTTTAGATGTAATCTGAAAATGCTGTCACATTACAGAGCGAAACTTATCGATACTAAATGTGTAATAACATTGACATGACATTTGGCATGGCATAATAAGGTAAATCGGAATCCTAATTCAGGAGCACTGCAAGAATAAGGCACAGAACGGCTCTACAATGATTACTTCATGTTCCATGCTTGACCTGACCAAATTTGGCCCTGACTAAATATGACCTCTGCCTTACAGTATGTCCATAGTCAGAGTCAAAGATGTCTCTCTGGTCAGTAAAAATCTGCTCAGTAATGTAAAAGTACAGTTGAGAAGACAAAGATTTAAGCTGAGACAGAAACAGAGTGATTACCATAGACTGTAAGGGGCATTACATTGCAGATAATAGTCATCCCGATACAGATAATAGAATGGACGTCTATTTGAAATGTTACATCCTTGAAACAAGCTCCATGTTACGTGACAAGGCTAGTCATATTAAATATAAATTCAGCTTCTGGCTGTAATTGACTGAATTGAGTTTAAAAGAAGTGGGTGCACAAGCCAATGGGAAAGTATAGTACATGTCCATTCTACTTATTCAAATTCTATGATAAGTCAATCCTACCCCCTAAAACTTCAAGTATGTAATATATGTATGTCAAACAAGACTTGTATTTGTTTGCTTCAACCACAGAGACTATGGTGGTGGTGACAGCCCAGTCGTGAAATGATGACGGACAGATGTGCCTTCTGGAACTTGATTTTCCATCAATCAAGTCAGGATGACCAATTCAGAGAACATTCAAAGAAGAATCAGCAATACAAATAACTACATAATGTTCCTAAACCTTTCTTTGTCCACCCAATATGTATATCATAACAGGCTTTCTAAGGTTTCATATAGCACCTCCAGCTTCATTGCAGTATTTGAAATGCATTCCATTTATGTACAGTACAGTACATGCCACTTTTGCCAAGCTATTCATGCAGAGATCCATGGGGGACGCCCTATGCTCCAAGGGGTCAAAGGAGATTAAAGGTAGGGTAAGTGATTTTCTTTAGTTAAAATAAGTGTTAAATAGCAGTATATTCTGATAGTACTCACACTATTAAAAATGAAGCTTAAAAATGGGTACTTTCTTCTGATTGGCTGAGATTTTGACACCTACCGGAAATCGTATTTTCTGTTTATTAAAGAGCTGGAGAGACGGGGAGACTCCTTTTACTGAACAAACACTCTATAGCAATGATTACTATCAGAATATATATATAAAAAATACTTTTTGTTTTAACCAAAATATATCGCTTACCCTACTTAAGTCAAATAAGTCATTCGTGACCAGTTCAATGCAACGTAAGTTACTCGAGGTGCTATACTTTTTCTTACTCTAATGTGAAATGACATGGTGGGTTTCTTTGTTTTGCATAGGTGGATATTTGCTTACTCATATCACAAACTAAGATTTCAAAATTGTATAAAATATAATCTATTATTTATTGTTCAGCAATACTCATGACCCTGAGGGCCATGAGTATTCGAATAACGTATATATTTGAATGTATGTTGTATGAAGAATAGTATAAATGCATGTCTATATTTTGCAGGTTCTACAAAGAAACAAGTCCAAACTTGCAACTATTCCTTATAATCTATAAATCACACAATAATACAATTCAGACTATGCATCTGTTATTTTGATAGATGTAGTAGCCCAGTGTTTGATGTTAAATAATGATATGAGCCCTTGTTCATCAAATTATGTGAATCATTGTTCTTTTGTCAGATAAGTAAAGGGGTATTTGATTAATTGTTAGTTGCTTTATTTATCCATGAAATGATTGTTGTGCTCAATTTAATAGGTCTATCTTTATGCCCAACAGTTTTGTGGCACTGCATGAATAGAGGTTGTAGTGAATATCAGTTTATTATCCATTAGGTGGAGACAAATACTTAATTCTGCCTTGATTTTCTTTGGGGCTTTGGGGAGAGAGAGAGAGAGAGAGAGAGAGAGAGAGAGAGAGAGAGAGAGAGAGAGAGAGGGAGGGGGGGGGGTAACCTCAAGTCAAATGTCATAAATTGTGGTCATAATTTGTGGAGCAGTGTTTAATTCGAACATCAATAGCCTTGGACCAAGACTGTCATAGATGTCTTTTTTTTTATCGAGTCTGACTTTTGCTTTCGTATAAGCAAAAGTCAGACTTGATCAAATACATCTATGATGATATCCCGGGCTAGGACAATAACAACAACAAAACAAACAAAAGAAAAGAAGAAAAAACAGGGGAGGCGAGGGAAAAGGCATGGAGGTGTGGGTCCCAAATAACTTGTAGTATCTAAGATTCACACTTCATCTTACTAGGGTGTTCGCGTGCCAAAAACAACGCGTCGGATTGTTCGTTGTTGTTATAGCTTGTAGATCAGTCATTTTTGGCCACGCGACACCCTAGTACGAAGGAGCATTGTACGCCGTGACGTCACGAGTGTCATTCGCAGAACAAGCAGCAAAGCAAGTAAAGTGACAAGTGGCGTTGACCTGGACCAGACCTGTGTGTTTGTGGAGGACCAGCCCCTAGTGTCCACCAGCCTTTTACTCATTTATCTACTTATTAAGGACGATTTATCCCTTCATTAACAACAGAGGCAACGTGCGCGTGTGTAGACACACCGTCATTTGGGGGATACATCGTAATGAAGAAAGAAGAGCAAAAGCAGCTAGCGTTCAGTTAGCAGCTAGCCTGTTAGCTTCAGGACTGATAGGGAACAACATCAACCAGACCTTACGGAGAGGTGACTGCATGTCACACACATAACACACACACACACACACACACACACACACACACACACACACACACACACACACATGCACACGCACGTGTGTGTGTATGTACACGCACATATACAACACAACGCACGTTAGCCAGCTCGCTAACAAACATCAACTCAACGGCAAACTAAAGTTAAAGTGCGTCCATCATCTGGTGAAAAGAAGGGGGTGTAAGGTCAGGTGAGGAACAACTGTCATATTTAATGTTAATAACGTTACTGTAAACTGTAATGTTAATAACGTTACAGTAATTTAATAACGTTACTGTAATGTAATGTTAATAACGTTACAGTATTGTTAACGTTACAGTAATTTAATAACGTTACTGTAATGTTAATAACGTTACAGTATTGTTAATACTGTTACAGTAATGTTAATGTTAATACTGTTACAGTATGTTGATATTAATAACGTTGCAGTAATGTTAATGTTAAAGTTAATAACGTTACAGTAATAAAATGTTAGTTTTTGGCCTATAGCCTATTTGCACAGTTAATGATCATGCTCATACTACAGTGTTCATAATATCTACAAGCTCATGCTCATACCTTGGTTCGCAAGCTTTTATATTATATGTCAAGGACCCCCAAATGTATATGATGTATTTGCCGGCGGACCCCAATCTGAAAATATTTAGTGCCAGGGACCCCATACAAAATGTGTGTTGTTATAGTGTTTGCAAAATATTCCACGTTTTTTTCAAGATTTTTTGAAAATAGCAGATCTACAAGCTGACAATGCATCGCACCATTGTAAGCTTGTAGATGTAATGTATGGAGGGTTAAAGTTGTTGTTCAACTGATTGTCCCCGGACCCCACTTTGAGAACCATGCTGCCTTACAGTAATCTTCACTTATACCGTGAACTAATCTTCATGTTCATATACATTACAGTAATGTAACGTTATAGTAATGTTCATATCATATGTATGTTTGTATAACTCATATCATATTATGTTAACGTTACAGTAGTGTTAATTAATGTAACACAGTAATGTTAATGTTCCTATATGTTACCGTAATGTTTATGTTCATGCGTTACAGTAACGTTCTTGATAATAGCTACATTTAGCCACTTTTGATCAAGTGTTTGTTTGTCAAGTTTGTCTGTTATTCCTTTTGCTGTTAGCTATGAGTTGTAGCAAGTGAACAAAAGCAATTTCTGCTGGGATGCAGCCAGATAGTTTGTGCGCAACATGTGGTTTGTGTGTTTATTTGGTACAGTATTTGCACTGTACTGTACATTCATCTTCTAACATGATGTGAACTGTTATTACATTAGAGCTGGATCATGATTCATTGAGAGTGACTGTATTATTGTAGTAATGCTGAACATGCTTAGTTGACATAACAGCCTACATAATTTACAATGTGCCACATGGCTCTTGTCCCTCTGGATTTGTAACAAACTGAAAGATTGTAAACAGGGGTGGTTTTCACAGACCTTTGATCAAAGTGTATGATAGCCAGCTGCCTTGATTTTCATATGCGGTTGACTCATTTTGTTTTATTGTTTGCAATTAAACTAATAAATGCTATAACAAAATGATGTGATATAACGATGACAAAAATCTGATAAAATAGAAAAGTCACACATCCATTTCTATCCATCCCTAACTACTCACTAAAATGTCCACGTATACGGCATACCATATATTATAAGAAGAGATTTTGATTATGAGTATTATTGTAATATAATAATGTTTGGCTCACTACAGTCGCTAGATTATCCTCTTGGCCAAATGAGCGTAGTTCACTGGAGGTTTGCTGCTCTACAGCTGCAGCGTTGCTTGAATGTGTTTGTGTTGGAGAGAGAGAGAAAGAGAGAGAGATAGAGAGGCCTGTAGGGCAAAGACAGGCACAGAACACGAGGGATGTGTTACCATGGTGATGGGATGGAAGGGGGACAGGGGAGGTTGGAGAGTGTTGATAAAGACACAGAGGGAGTGTTAGGTTTACTTATCAAACAGTAGGGCGGTTGTTAAGCGTGTGTGTGGAGTGGAAGAGAAGCAGAGGTTATTACTCAGAACACTGTAATTGAGATGGGGATTAATGTCTCACTTTGTATAGCACAGAATTCCTATTGTAATCACCCTGTTTGCTGGTGTTTGGTTTTGAATGAGACAGCATTTGATGGTAAGGAGAAATAATTTGTGTTGATTAGATAATTAGATAGACATCCACTGTAGAACCTGAAATGCTAATTGCTATCATGTCACCACCACTGTGTGTTAAGGGCCAGGCACAAGGCAGGGTGTTGTACTGTTAGCAACAGCCCTGGTCACTTGGAACAAAAGCTCTGCTGTTGAAGAATCATGTGATGGTGTGTGTGTGTGTGTGTGTGTGTGTGTGTGTGTGTGTGTGTGTGTGTGTGTGTGTGTGTGTGTGTGTGTGTGTGTGTGTGTGTGTGTGTGTGTGTGTGTGTGTGTGTGTGTGTGTGTGTGTGTGTGTGTGTGTGTGTGTGTGTGTGTGTGTGTGTGTGTTCTCCACCCTTGTCATGTGATCTGGGGGCAGGGCTGGGGCTGTGAAGTGCTGAGTCGCTCTGAGAGGTTCCTTCCACGACCACATGGAACAGACAGGGAGACACAGTAGCATTACAGACAGAGGCGTGAAGATGGATGGAACGGAGAAGGCTGACATGCCAGACAGATGGGATGAGAGAGTGAGAGAGGGACAAGTCTCGACTCAGAAGCATTCTCTGTCTGCCGAACAGCCAGACTCTGCATTTCTGTCATTCTTTCACTCTCCGCCTCCTCCATCCACTAATGTGGATTTTTAAACGTCAACCAAATGGAAGATGGAAGTCTACTTTGTGAATGTCACAGGCTCTTGATGGACAAGGCGGGTTTGGAAGGCTCCTCTTGTGTTGGGAATGTATCCATTGGGATTCCATGGAGGGAAAGCTGGCTTGTCAGAATGAATCTGCAGTTTTCTGAGCGGTCATGAGACTCTGACTCATTCACCGGCCGGAGTCATCATGGCTGTGTTGGAGTTGAGCGCCCTATCCTTTTTGACCCCGGTAAGATGAGGTTAGAGTTACAGGCTGCTTCAGTGTGTCCATTATTGATAAGCGTCAACGCAATCACTGACGGTTCTTGGCCTATTCGTTGGCGGGTTCTTCCGCTTGAAATCTGTAAAGTGGAACTAACTGTAAAAGTAGCTTAAGAGTTGCATGTACATGAAACTGAAAGTGTCCAAAGTTTATTGTGAACGTTTTACTGATTTTGTATTTCCATGCTCTGTTAATTTGGCAGCCACACACATGCAGTGTTGTAGTAGGTCCTGTAATACCAGTTTGTATGTATGTATAACTCGCAAGTCTGGTTTTCAAGTAACAAAAGTTAAAAGGTCCTGTTCGTGTGTAGTTTGTTGACCCAGTTCTCTGTGAACTATGCATAAGAATTATAGGGGGATTGAATAAGTGTGTGTTCAGGGTTAAGTTATTATTCAGACAAATCGATTTAGTCGACTTCTTTTTTGTTAAAAAATCTATTACATTATTTTGTGTTGATCAGAAAAGCTACTTCTCGGCTATTTGATTAACCTACACAAGTAAGATTAGGTTGGTTATTTGTTCTAAATGTTGGTTTTGATATATTTTTGTTTAATTGCCCAACCCTAATATATGCTCACTTTATCTAGACAAGGGATAAAAAATAAATAAAGGAACATGATGAGAGGTGGAGGGGAAAAAATGTGCCCGTCATTAAGATGTTTAGAGAGGGATTGGTCAGACAATAACGACAGAAACAACCTACGGTGCCCATTCACTACGCTACAATGTTTTGTGGCAGTGCCACGTCTGCTGCAAGGTGCATTGAGTGATACTGCTTAATACACACACACACACACACACACACACACACACACACACACACACACACACACACACACACACACACACACACACACACACACACACACACACACACACACACACACACACACTTTCTACACGCCTTCTACAGTATCTGTACCAAAAGTAGGAACTGAAAGTATGAAAGAACGGTTGCATTTGAAACGGTCAAACAATGCTGATAATGTAAGAGCAGAAAGAGAGGAAGGTGGCTTTATTTTCCTTTGGTAGGGTACTGTTAGTTTATTGTTTTGTTTTTTTGGATGATAATGAGTGACAATAAGGAGAGGTATTGCCCACGAAGGTAAAGTTCTGTTCTGGCCTGACAGCATGTACTGTAGGTCACCACTAATACAGTAGCTTCAGAAAATACTGTTCACTCATTGTTAAGCTTTGCTTGCCCACTTAGACATGTTGCTATACGTTGTTATACCTTTCATGCCGGGAACACATCTATGTCATTCTAGATGTTGCCATATATACGTATATATTTACTTCTCAGCCTCTGTAGCAGATGGACACATGAACTAAAAAGCATTTGAGAGCTTACACCTTACTGGAAATAACATTCATTAATATAATTCATTAATAATCTTAAAAGAATCAAGTAAATAACATAACAAAACAATATAAATATAAAGACTTTCTTATTTTATGTTTCCATCTGCTACAGAGGCTGAGGAATATCTTTCTTTGTGAACGTTGACAATTCTGTAGTTTTTCAGCAAGGGATTTAGAAGCCGTTTTTAGAATCTGCCTCAGGTCTCATGGGCTAGTTACAAAGACTGTTATGGGTAGTTTAACCCATTTTAGGCGGGAACCCTATTTGTAACTATACCTTTTGAAGACGGGAACCCCTTTTGGAACTTTTGAAAAAAACAAAAAAAGAGGCAATGCTCGTGGACTGTACAGTGCATAGACATTGTTGCTATGTACAGTATATAGCAACATACTTTTTTGAATACATATTTGAAGTTTTTCAGAAAACTTAGGTCAGGATTTAGAAGGCGTTTTTAGAATTGGCCTCAGGTCTAAATGGGTTAAGGGAGTAGGTCGGTGTTTCCATCTCGAGTTATGAGAAAGACTAACCTTAGTCTAGGAAAATATCCATCCTCAGAATTCATTAAACGACATTCAGCACAGTTTAAACTGAAGTCTAATTTAATGACAAAAGATAGATAGATAGATGGATACAGTATATACTTTATTAATCCCGAAGGATTTCTTTTCTGTTCAACAGCTCCAGTTGCAATACATTCATACAGATTGTCAATGAAAAAAAGCATGATGAACAAATATACATTAAATAAATGGAAATAGAATGCAGTAAAAAACTGTAAATGTAAGTTTTGATGTACGTTTTTTTTCAGTTCAGATGTTCAGATTGTTGTCAAGCGACACTCATCGAAAGCGTTGTGCAATGACATATAAATTAAACTTGTTTGTAGACACGCAGTCATCTTCTGGAACTGCTTAGTGACGGGCGCCAGCTGGAACTGCAGAGCAGTACAACAGTTGGGGAGTTGTTTGCTTCTGTGCATATTTTGGTGCAGTCTTCTTTATGAACTGTTTGTGATTTGGCACTGTTCACACACTGTTGAAGTAATGGATGATTAAAGAGAGTATGTATAACTGCACTACGGTCCAGCAGGCTCCAGCAGATGTTAATCTGTGAGAGCTGTCAGTGTGGGAGGATATGCCTGACATTGGGGTTGCCAAATACCTTTATGTCCACACTGAAACTCTGAAGTGACCTTTGATCATCCAAATGGAGTGGACAGTTCATAGATCAATGTCTGCCTTATGCTGTTGAATAATGTAACATTGGAGTTCCATTGACTTTGATTCCATTGTCTGTACCAGTGGAAGAGGGGGCACCAGCTCCAGCCTGATTCTTCAGTCATACAGCAGTACTGAACAAAGGCCCACCATGTGAGGACATATTCCATTAGCAGTTAGCGCCATTGGATTCATATAAAATTCACAATAGTCAACATTTAATATTAAAATGCATCAGAAAATGCTTGGGTGTACATTTTGCTTTCTCTTAGAACTGAGTGAATTGTAACCCCAATTACGCATACAGTAATGTATGTATGGATCATAGACTGTAGGTATGGATGCATGCATGTAGAACCCTTTTGTGCTCTCCCAACATAACTGGATCCTAACCGGGAGTTAGGACGCAGATAGATTGTGTTTGAGAGTTCTTTTATCTATTCTATTCAAATGACAGGGTTGGATTATTGAATTGGGAAGTAGTGTGTTTGCGCAGGTCAGAGCTAGCCTGGTAAACCCTCCCTCCAGAAATCTCATTTCCATTTGATTTCTGGAGTGAGTCTGGCCTGATCGCCCATTCTGCAATATTGGCTGTGGGCTGGAGTTGGGCGGGAGTAATACCGTTGACTGACCTTCAGCCAATGATCGTTTTTCCCCTTCAGCCAATCAGCAGTTCCTTTTTACCACCTCCAGACTATGTGACGCAACGGGACTTTTGAGACGGCCATGCCCAAAATAGGTTGCCTTATTGGGATACATGCGTGTCACTCCCCGCCGGTTCTCTAAATTTATATTTTTAAATAGGCTCTGTCATGATTAATTGACCACATATATGAAGTTAAACAACTAAATTCTATCCAAACGATATCTTAATAGTAAATTCCGTGCCTCAAAAAATAAGTTTAAGACCGTTTTAAAAACGAAAGTAAGAAGTGAAGGCACTCGGACAACAACAATGGCTGCCGTTCGTCTTTTGTCGGCTGCACTCAGGCTGCACTCGGCTTCATTCGGGCTCACTCGAACTCGCCACCTGATTGGCCAACTGTCGCTGTCAATCACAGAACGATGTGCGACGACGCTGATAGGCTCGTCAGTTTGGCGTACACAGCCAATATTGCAGAATGGGCGTTCATGCCAGACTCACTCCTGAAATCAAATGGAAATGAGATTTCCGGAGGGAGGGTTTACCAGGCTAGGTCAGAGCAACAGAACTCCACAACTCTGCAGCGGGCCTACTACATGAATGTAGATTCAGGTTTGATTCAGGACAGGTTTGATGTACCTCAGCATGTATTTGTACAATGCCTCACAACTCAAGAACATAATGTACCGTAGTCTGTGACTATGTCAAAGGAGGGCAACCTGCCCGTATCTTTCTCACATAGGGATCACTATAAAAACTCATGATCATTATAATGAATTGCAATTATTGGGATAATCACCCTCTCACTCTCTAGGCCACAAGGCTAGCAGTACTGTTTTATGACAGAAAGGTTCCAAAAAAAAGTCTTGGATTATGTCAGCCATATTGTTTTGGTGCCGGCGGTGTAAACAAAGGCTGCATATACCACCACTTAGGGAAGAAATTCATTAGTGATACTTCAACACTCTAAAATGTGTGTGTGTGTGTGTGTGTGTGTGTGTGTGTGTGTGTGTGTGTGTGTGTGTGTGTGTGTGTGTGTGTGTGTGTGTGTGTGTGTGTGTGTGTGTGTGTGTGTGTGTGTGTGTCTGCCTGAACCTGTGATATTTTATAATAAGGTAAGCTTATCTGTACACACCCGACCCATGGATCAACCCACACAGTGCACAATACTAGTCTGTATGCTCTTATCCTCCCCCTATCCCACAGAGTGGCCTTGGGTAGGATAGGGCCCATTGGTTATTAACAACTGTAGCTATGGCTATAGCTGTCCCTCTTCCATTGGATACTGTACGCAGGCACGCTCATGTGTGTGACAGAGTTGGCTTCCTGTTGGAGCTCCAGCTTCCTGTCTTGGCAGACAGTTACTTCCTGCAGGCCAAAGTCTTGGAGTGAAGATATGATGTGGGGGGGGGGGGGGGGTTAAATAACTTTAATGAGGCCTTGGAATTGACTGTGAGCAATAGGTTTACTACAGGACAACAACTGAGGTTGTTGTATTGTCTCATTAAAAAGAAAGCTTACATGGTTGTTTTTGTATTTGGGAGAAATACACAACTTTTTCAATGTTTCTCACAGTTCATAGGAAGCATCTTACCATTTGTTTTGCTGTTGATGAATCTGAAGCCTACATAAAGGAATGTCTAGAAGACAAATTATGTCCACTGCAATCATTATCTTAGCTTCACGCAGCATGGCCTTCCACTGTCAATGCTATGCAGATTTCAATGCATATCCTGAAACAAGTACCGTAATTTGATTGTCCCTCCTGTCTACGGAGAATACAGAAAATTGACTATATTTTTCACGTGATACCATTGTATGACAAAGTGTAGAATAGAGCTTAAATAGTTAATCAGACTAATCAATCTAGTTGATTATAAAAATATATCATTTTTCGTGTTGATTCATATACTGTAAATATATATATATATATATATATCATTTTTTAGATTGCTTAGAAAAGAAAATCAACTGTTGCATCCCTACTCTCGTCCTTTCTTTAGGGTCCACTGCTTACTGAGGAGGTGGAACCACTCCCCCTCCCCTCCACGACAGAGTCGCTGTGGCGAGGCCTTGGCAGTGAGTGCTGCTCCCAGAGGAGCATGAGTCATGACGTCGGTGGTTCTGGTTGACAGCGGGGGCTCAGTGGTGGAATACGTCACCGCTGAGGAGGACCCAGGCCAGGTGACACACACACACACACACACACACACACACACACACACACACACACACACACACACACACACACACACACACACACACACACACACACACACACACACACACACACACACACACACACACACACACACACACACACACACACAAAACTCTAACACTAAATAAGGCTTTCTTTCCTTCATCTCCCACCCCTTTGCCCTCTTTCCTAATACCTCATTCCGCCGTTGTCTCGCACAATCGTCCTCCCCCCGCCACTGTGCACGGCTCTCCCCGGCAGGAAGTAGAGTGTGATGTGGACTTGGAGTTAGAGGGGGAGGCAGAGGGGGAGTGTGAGGCTGAGGATGCCTATGAGGACTTGCAAGATGGAGAGGAGGTGGAAGAGTACCTACCGGTGATCGTAGAGGAGGTACCCAGCACCAGCTTCTCCGCCCAGGTGTTGGTGTTTGATGACGAGGCATACCTGGTTCAGGATGTGGGCGACGAACAGGAAGTGGAGACCCAGGCAGAGGCAGGTAAGAGGGAATGTGTTCATTTATTTTTTTATTTAATATGTCCCTGTACCTGTTGTGTTATGTAGTTTATGTTGGCTGGTACTGTGTATTGTGACATCTACGGTTCACGCTCTGCTGAGATGCACGGTTCTGAGAGCAGTGGATCTGTGAAGCTCTGGTACATGCTCATCCAGCAGATACAGTACATACCTCAGATAAGAGAGAGTAAAGGGCCATTCACACCAAGCACTTACATTCATTAAAAAGCATTCTAACTCAAGAGGATGGCAGAGTCCGCACCACAACTATAATGAAGACAATGATAAACGATATAGTTATCGTTACAGCACTTGGTGTGAACAGCGGCTTGTGAGGCAGGGGATTGGGAAGGCTAACAGTTGACCAACTTGTATTCTTGTTTTAACAACTGCAAAGGATGTTGTGTTCATAACAGCAATTTGATGCACTGACCACAAACAATAACGCACAGCTAATAATGCAACACAGTAAAAGTAGTCTGACTACTAAAGTGACATGTGTAGGCATTCTAGGTATATATGACTGACCTTCATGAAACAAATTATTAGAAACAAAAAGAGTAAGACTTAATAACAACAACATAAGGCTAATGTTTTCCCCCCTTTATTTACCCAGGGTAGGTATGCTGAGATCTATTTTTCAGCAACGTACTGCATCACCCTCACACAGACACACACATGCACACATTAAAACCTGGCCAGTACAACCACAGTCTTGGTCACTGAGCAGCTCCACTGGGGCCTTGCTCAAGGGCACTTCAGCTGTGTTGGTGGGGGCTGGGGGGGGAGGGGTAAGTTGTGGCCATACACTACCCCGATTTTTCCTGCCTGTCCGGGGGATCAAACCGGGAACCTTTCGGTCTTAAACAATTTCCTCTAACCTTTAGGTCACCACTGCCCCCTAGGATACAATCATTAATCAGAGCACTTTTGCGCAATAGTAGTACAATTTATGATGAATTCGATGTCAAAATCAGCAGAGGAAGGCACGGATCAACAACAAATTAACTCGCCTAAGTGGCGTTCTGTCTGTCTGTCTTTCTATTGACCTCCGATCTCTGCTCCTTTTCAGTAACCTTACACCTGACACACAATAATACCAAAATTGAGGCATATCTAGATCTTTATAACTGGTATTGGAACTGTACTGACTGATCTCAACTGCAAGCAATGCAATGGGTCGTACGACCAGTCGAGCGTATCAGTGGATGTGAAATTCCCTGTATACAAGACATATACAATGAGTCAGAGGGCCCTATCTTGCGTGCCGCCTTAACCCTTATGCCTAAACTTTTTTGCCGTTTCTTTTTAACCCCTCTTTTCTCCCCAATTATTCGTTATGCCAATTGATTCCTCCGCGCACACATTTCTGTGTTGTCAGTTGTCACTGCTGTTGTATCCTACTGACTCACCTGCAAGTGAAGAGCCCCCACCGGGAGGACGTAGAGCCTTCGTCCTACTCCTTCCGCCCAACACCTGCTGACAGGTGCTGCCCCGTAAGAGTACATGCAATGACCAATATCACCTTCTCCACTCGGCTTCCCTCCCCGAACATGGGCCAAATGTGTTCGCCTAGACACCCGACAAGGCCGGTTGCACCAAGGTGGATTCGAACCCACAACCTCTGTGGTGGTGGGCAGGGACTTTACCACTGCGCCACCCGAGCGCCTTTTTTAGCAATTTCTTACTATTTTGAACCTGACCCTGGAGTTGATCGTCATATAACGCCGCCCATGCTAGTGCTGCCCATGCTAGTGAGAACTTCTCTGACCAGTTTTGCACCAAGTAAGAATAGAAATGCAAAAAAAGGTGGGTAGAGGGAGGCTGTGAGCTGGGACTATCCAATGTAGCCCTAGAATGGCTGTGATATTACATACATTTCATGTATTCCAAATAGCCATAAATCGCTCCCATGCCCGACCGGGTAGCAGACTGATCTTCGTGGCATTAATCTTTGTTACGCTGTGTGTGTACTCACCCAACAATTAATTCCTGCGACTTGGAGTCAGATATTGTCCTCTACTTTCATATCCATTTGAATGTTCTGGCAGAAAACGTGTGTTTAGTAGTCCACTTTTCCACGAGCTGCACACGGACAACATTATTTGTCAGCGATGGGGCCCGAAATGATTGCTGGACTGAGCGAATGAAAACTTCCTTTGGGGAGCACTATGTATGGGGCACACAATTGACAGGTGCGTTGCGATTGGTGTGGGGCAGAGCCAATCAAGGAGAGTTTACGTCACCTCCGTCCACTTCTTCGGTCCTGAGGTCTTCTACATAGCCTTCTTCTGTTTCCTAGGCTGTGTGTTTTCCACTTCCTGTCGATTTCATTGGATATCATTGGTCATCTGACCAGTTTCATTGGATTTCATTGGATCAAATCAACAGGAAGTGGAAAACACACAGCCTAGGAAATAGGTGAATTGGCGAATAGTGACAAAGCCCTAAACCTGAAATTTACGGAATGCATTGGAGTCTATGGGCGTTTGTAACTATTTCCAGTTTACATGAACCACATGACCGACGCTGTTTCTGCCCCCAGTGCCGGAACTCTCTAATATAAGGCTCTGGTGTGGGGTAATTAATCACACCTGTCAATGGCTGTGTATTTGGAACACATGAAATGTATGTAATATCACAGCCATTCTAGGGCTATATCCAGGAGCAGGGACTATCTAATGAAAAAGCAGACGTTCCAATGGAAAAGCACCACATGTGTCACACTATTAACAAGCTCGGTCCATGTTGTTATGATGCATGTTTCAGAGAACAAGAAATTGGTTCTGGGCCTAAAAGCTGTCTAGAGCTTGAACAATAATGTTGCCTGTTTGTTCTTGACCAATGAATCCATTATATAGTATGAAGAGTAATATTTAATGTCGAATTTTCATGGACGAAGAGTTATGGGAATTAATTATGCAGGTTTTAACACTGTTATGATTAACTGCAGATGAAACTTTTCCCCTGGCTATGTCTATGATTATTTTTCATATAAGTTTTCCTTATGGTATTCACATATTGTATCCCCATTGCTTACTTGTAGGTAACAATACCTCTCTATATGCATTGAAATGCTACTTTTTTTTTTCCATTCAACCTTTATTTATTTTCTCGGGGATACATTGAGGGCAGAGCCCTCATTTTCAATGATGCCCAGATTACAAGCATAGTACAACAGTGTAAATAATAATGATGAATAAAAACAACAGGATAAACAAGTTATAAATGTGAAAACAAACCAACAGAATAAAACAGTAATAAAGACATCTTAATTAAAACAGTGACAATCTAAAACAACAAGATTGGCTAGCAAGTTTTTAAATTGACCCAGTGAGACCATTGAATCCCTTTTTAAAGTGCGTTGTAATTTGTTCCTGGTGAAGGGAGCGCTAAACCTGAAAGCTGATTTGCCTAGCTCGGTGTTGGCCTTGGGGACTAATAATGGGATGTATTCCTGAGAGCGTGTTTGATGGGTGGAAGTATTTGGTTTTAACAGTGATGAAATATATGTTGGGGATTTATTTAAAAGTGCTTTATAAATATATATGTACCAATGATGGTCTCGTCTCATGGAGAGAGAGGGCCATCCAACTGTAGTGTATAAAGTGCAATGATGTGTGTTGTATGGAGGCGTGTGTGTGGTGGTAGAGGTAGATGACATCTAGGGGCTTAAGGGTGGTGGTAGCAGCATATCTATATATGATGTCCCCATAATCTAGGACTGAGAGTAGGATAGCCTGTATGATTTTTTTCCTGCAAAATAAAGGGAAAAACTTAAATGTATCAGTTAGGGGATGTATCACAGATGAAAGGTTTTGTATTCATTTTCTTATAAATCAACTTGGATATTTTGTTCTATAACAGATTTTAAATGCATCTTTGTCATTTATCATTTTTCCACAACTGGCTATTCATTATAGCTTGGCTGACTTTTTCTGGCAGTGACTGAAGTAAATTGAAACACTGACATGGTACAGTGAAGATTCAGTTTTGTCCATAATAGCATGTGCCACAGGGTAGACACTGCCACCTTGTGGAAACTCTTGCAGATGAAATACTCATTACTGGACAGTCACTGTATTGTGTAAAATTAATTTCCTACTCAGAATTCTGCAGACATAGAGATGGTTTAACATTTTTGAAATAGTAAAAGTAATTAATTTAAAATACAGTATAAACCTTTTTTAATTTATTGTTTATAACTTGCATTCACATAGTTCAGTTCAGTTTTATTTTCGGATACTGGACAAATATTGTATGAAAGTATACAATTCATTCAATTTAAGTTTATTTACAAATTAGCAATAATAATAACGAATCAAACAAAACAAATCAAACAAAGTAAACTAATTATAGTCCATTTGGTGATTCACATCATATCGCAAGACTCCTGGGTTGAAGAGGTTCCAGGTACTTGGAAATATTTGTATTGCTTAAAGGGATTTCATAAAAAAAAAGTGTCATTTTATCGTCTACTCAGGCTTATGTGAGCCCCCAGACAGTTTAAGTTGCTTGATTCAGTATTTAGATATTTGATATTCAATTAATCAGACACGCCCCCTTCCTATACAAACTCATTATAATTTCAAACTCCATTTGTAACATTCATCAAAAACACCAGTCCTAAGTCCTTGGTTCTGGTGACTCATCCTGCCCTCCAAATACGTGTTTTTTTATCATTTATTTTGTTTTATTTTTTTATTGTATTTATTTTTTTCCCCCAAAAAAATATAAAAAATAAATGAAAAAAGTAATTGAAAAAACACGGTCTCCTCACGTATTAGAATGACAATATCAGTCACCAGAACCAAGGATGGGTGTTTCCGATTAATCTAACATGGTTAAAATGGAGTTTGAAATTACAATGGGTTTGTGCGAGCGTGTCTGATAAAATGAATATCAAGTATCTAAATACTGAATCAAGCAACTTAAAAACTGTCCGGGGTGCTCCCAAAAGCCAGAGTAGACCCATTGACCCATTTTTTGGGGGAAAGTGAAATATCCCTTTAATCTATATTAAGCCGCATACAGCAAGTGAGTTTGACCGAATTATGAAATGTATAAATAATTAGTTATTATTGGTTTTAATTACATTATTTTTTTGTTGGTGCTATACTTACACTTGATATTGTTAAATTGGCAAATTTGTCATGGACATTTAGGGTTATGCGCAATTATCTATTTGTCCTGAATGAACTAAATACTTTTCTTTGACAAATATAGATAATTAGTTAAATACTCAAATAAATAAATAAAATGTATTTATAGCATAGCATAACTAGATACAAATTTGCAAAGCAATTCTGGTAAATTGCCACTACACTTTAAAAATCACTGCTAAATAAGGTGTCATGAGAGCTTCTGTCTGAATTTTGAGTGTAAAACATGTGCAAATTACACAAGTACAAATATAACAGAGCCAATGCTGGCGATTCGTTCCTCTTCCTGTGTTTTTGTTGACGTCCTTACTACGCAAGAGACCGGAGGATTTCCTGTGTGTGGCAGCGGAAGCTTAATATGTCCGCCGCTGTTGTGTGCGTGCTTGAATTCGAGGAGCTTTCCTTTAGCGGCGGAGTGATCTGAACTAGTAGCTGCCTATGCAATTCAGTCAATGTGAATCTGCAGCAAGCAAGGGGGAGAACATGGCGACTTCACTGCATGAGGGGCCCGCAAATCAACTCGATCTGCTCATCAGAGCAGGTAACGCACTGGGGAACGTATGAACCACCTCGATTCGGGAGGAATCGATAGCCTCGTCCTGTGTGTTTTTCCACGGGGGTCCGCCGCGGCCCCGGTCCGCTTAAGTAGTTTGGTGAAGTAATGGAGGGCAATCAGGAAGTGATCACCTTGGTAGCAACCTGCATGGCGTCGCTACACGGGTTTCTCCAAATCCGATTTAAACCGTGTAAAAGTTTGGTGTGGCTCGTGAGGCTGCAGGTTTAGATGCCGTTCTGCATGGAGTGTGAGGTGCATAGTGTAGTGTGATCCGCATAGTCGGGGGTTTTCAAGATAACTGTTTGCTGCTCGGCTCTGACCAAACCAGGAAGTGTACAGATGTTGTCTTTCCTACGTCTTTGCCACGCTGTCTGTGTGTCGGAAGGACATGTGGATGTATTTTTATCAACACGATTCCGCAGTGCGATGTAAAAAAAAAAAGTCAAGCCACTTACTACTATTAATCGACATTAATGGTAATTTAATAGTGTCATCGGTTTATTTTTCTGCAGTTAGAATTAATTATATAAGTATCATCACTATTCACATTATGTACGAATAACAACTTCGCGAACTGCTCTCGTAATGACTATGCTGTAAGTGTCGGGTGCAGTACGTTAGTCCGACAGCGCATTCCTCCGAGGGGTATATAGTTGTGGATTTCCAGATGTTTGTAATGTGGTAGCCTTTGATCAAGACTATTTTAGATGTATTTTGTCGAGTCTGACTTTTACTTTCAAAATCGACAAAATACACGTATGATAGTCTTGATCGAAGGCTTGCAATGTGGATGTGTTTGTGCTGTGTCAGGTTACATGTGTGTTGTAACTGTAAGCCCCGGTGCGGCTGAACGTGGGACGGCCTGGCAGCCTCTTTCTCTCCCATGGAGGAAGAAGCGTTTCAGCTTTCGATGTATCGACCAGCACCTTGAAGTTTAGTCGATTTCATGTCGCTTGGGTTATTTATAATTATTATTATTATGGTCTAATATTGCCTGCATGTGTTTTCCCCCCTTCCTTCTTTCTTTTAAAACATTTTTTGGACTATGTTTATAGTTTTCCAGGCTTTTTTTATTGCCTCAGTCGATGGCGGAAGCATTGTTATGCGTACGGGGCGGGTGCAAGATTGATTGACGGGTATTAGTAGTCCAATGACGGACTTGGGGGTGTTAGAAGCGCTGCCCAGAACCTATCAGAATTCACCGGGGGTTGGCCCAGATGAGTGAATCAGCCAATGATGTGCGGGGCGGGTGTTGAGTGACGGGGGGGATTTGTATTTGTCTTCGAAGAGAACTGGAGGGAAAGGATCGAGTGTAAACACGGAAGTCAGAAGAGACGGTACTACTTTCTGCCCGTCTTTCTGCTATCCTTGGTACTACATTCTTGACTTTATTCCTCAGTTTTATTGATACAGGAGAATGTGAATGAACATTTCCTTCCAGTTTACATTGAACATATTGTATATTAAAATTTCTAATGACTCCCAACAGTATAATCATTACATGGTACCATAATAAAAAATCATAGTAATTATCAATTAAATAATCCGAAATACCTATGTAGGGTATGTGTGTGTGTGTGGGTGTCTATCTATATATATAAATATATAATAATTTACTATATAGGTCAATACAATCTGAAACTCTCTGACCTGTTGCCCTTTAGTGTGCTTACTACAGCACTCTGCCTGGTATCAAGGGCAACTAGGCAGCCTATAGGTTCTTTGCTCTGGTGGTGTCTTCTAGTGTGACATGTTTGTTTGTATGGTGGTCTGAATGAGTGGGATAGTCTAAAGATAGACCTCTCCTCTCCCCTATGTTATGCCTGTTGCCTCAGTCTGATAGCCAAACATGGACAGAGAAGGGTGTAACAGGATCTAACATCTACCACCAGTGATTGACAGCAACAGCAGATGCCCAGGGTGCCAAATGGGCTGCGTACCGTTTCTCTATTCTCTATTTAGTCAGTTGACTGAATATTTTTTGGGGTATTGAAGTATAAAATAAAATCCATTCCATTCTGATAAATTGCATCCAACCTTTTCTTGCCTCAGTTGGTCATTTCCTCAAGGATGAAAGCGTAAATGTATGCTCAATAGAGGTTTCTCGTGGCTGGCCCTGACAGGTTATCGCTGATCTTGTCGAACAGCTGTAGGCTTAGTTCACACTTTTTCCCTGACAACATGGAGCCAATGAAATGGCTCATTGGCTCCAACTTTTAAACCTGTTACACCTCAGATCCAGAATTTGTCCTCAAACTTCCCACCGGGTTAACATGTTGGATGTTTTGTAATCTTTATTTAAACTGAGCCAATACCACACATATTAATATAAACATGCAAAAGAATGAAACCATTCAAACTGTGAAGAAAGTTATACTTTCTTACAACAGAATTACACAATCTATCTCTGATTGTTTGCCTTTGCAACAAGAACAGAACTGATTGCTAGGGGGCGCCAACTGACCTGTTTCTGTGTGCTAATGTTTGCATCACCATGTTACTGTCAGTGGAGGTGTGAGGTGTGAGGTGTTCAAATATTCAAAAATATTGAATGTAAATTAAATGGGTGCAAAACTGTTGCTCATTTGGACCAGAGTATCAGTGTTTTTCATTGTCACATGTTGATTTGTGTGTCACTGTGTATGTTCCTTCAGTGGAGGCTTCTGTCCATGGCACCAGTATTATCCATTGCTCTGACAAGACCATCGAGGCAGCGGAGGCTCTATTACACATGGACTCACCTTCCAGCTTCAGAGACCGCGGTCTAGGTAAACGGTCTAACAATTATAATACTGACACTAGTAATGTAATAATACTGTTTAAAGCAAGATTAATATGAATAATAATCAAAATGTTAGTATTCATCAAAATCTCGTAACTTTTTTGCTGCTTCAGATGTGTTTGTTCCACCTTGCGTCTCGACGCCGGACTTCCTCCATGCGGCTATGCGTCCAGACGTGATGACTGAGACGGTGGTGGAGGTGTCAACAGAGGACTGCTGTGAGGAGGACGAGGAGATGATGGTCACACTGATGGAGGAACCTGAAGCCGAGCCCGACCATGAGCCCGCCAAGAAGAAGAAAGGTATATAGGAGAACAGCTTCATCAAAGTAGCTTCAGTTTTTGTGGCTACTGGGTTATTTATTAAATGCTTCCTGTGCAGATCTGGTGGAAAATCTGGGAACTGCAAAAATGTGTCATTTGAGATAGTGTGAGAAAGGGTTGTAACCATTTTAGCAGCGATACGGTACGCATCATGATACATGTTTGATGATACATGTACAATATTTGTTCATTAATGGCGATACGATACGATTCAATAATTTTTGAATCGATGATACAGTAACTATTTAGAAAAAGAAATGTATCTGTGTAAAACATGTGGACAGTGCAGTTTTTTAAAGGGAAAATGTTGTTATGAATATGAAAAAGTAAACGCGATGATTCACTGGACATTGTAATATTTGAACACATGTGGACAAACTGGCACCTTGCCATGAACACAGATTACACTCATTTATCAATAGACCAAGTGAAGCGATATGGAATGGAAAAGTAATGAAACCCCTCTTTTTTCTTCTTAAAGTTGCTTAGTACTTAGTATCGATACAATCGATTATTTGCTTTGCAAAACGATACGATACAAAGTCAAACGATACGATATGTTGCTGTTTGCATATTGATACAGTTCAATCGTTAAAATTAAAATCGATGCTTTGTAAAATTGTGGAATGTTTATCGAGTAGCTCTTAGATGAATTATGACTATTGAATAGTGCAGTTTTGAAAATAGCTGATCTACAGACTCTTGTTAGATAATTTAGATCAGCAATATTTAAAATGTTTACCTGTGGAACCAAGTGCTTGTCAGAGTGGGGGTCCCCAGTTCAAATATGATTATTTTGGGGGTCGCGGCCTGAAAAGGTTGAGAACCACTGGAATATGGTACCGAAGTCTTGATGTCAAACCCATGCCCCCTGGGCGTTTTTAAATCACATCATATAAGAACTGCTGATGCTTCATAACCACATGAGTAAAATTGCCTGACCAATTTATTTTTCATTTTTGGAGCACAGTTCTTATATGACGTGATGTTGAATGGGAAAAAAACACCTCCGTGACCATGGGGGTGTGGTTTTTGACGTCGGACTCTATGCTCTATTGACAGCCAGAAACTGACCCAGACCTCAAGCCAAAACCAGCAGCTCAACAGCATAGTCTATGAGCCAGAGCCCCAAAATTGAGCAAT
Source organism: Gymnoscopelus microlampas (assembly GCF_963454915.1). Lineage (NCBI taxonomy): Eukaryota > Metazoa > Chordata > Actinopteri > Myctophiformes > Myctophidae > Gymnoscopelus > Gymnoscopelus microlampas. The sequence continues at coordinate 29,702,685 of NC_139939.1, forward strand.
GATTTTCGAAAGAGTGGGCAAAACCATACCTATATTACATTGTTTATAGGGTCAATATAAGTAAATAAATATATGATAACCTTTCCACAGGAGCAGCTTATTCATATTTATCACACATTTTGTTATTTTCCCCATACGTACATGACAGGTGAAAAAATTACAAAATTTGAAAAATAGTTATCATAATGAAACCTCCCCAGTTGATTACTTACATGAAGACAATAATTTATCGTTTTACAAGTTTTCTGAAATTGTATATTTAAATATGCAAATTAGGCATTTAATCCATGAGCCAGAGCCCAAAAATTGAGCCAGATATTGCATATTCCCTCGTTAAAACTCCAACATCTTAACAAAATGAAATAAGAATGTTCACTCTGGCTTTGTCCAATGTTCCAGTGTTGATTCTGGAAAATTCGGGCATATTTTCCTAATGCCTAATTTGCATATTTATATATACAATTTCAGAAAACTTGTAATACAATAAATCATTGTCTTCATGTAAGTAATCAACTGGGGAAGTTTCATTATGATAAACAATTTTTTTAATTTTGTCATTTTTTCACCTGTCATGTACGTATGGGGAAAATAACAAAATGTGTGATAAATATGAAAAAGCTGCTCCTGTGGAAAGGTTATCATATATTTATTTACTTATATTGACCCTATAAACAATGTAATATAGGTATGGTTTTGCCCACTCTTTCGATAATTAAATCTTGTCTGGCTCATGGACTAGCAGTGCCTTTACGGCAACCTATTGGCACCATCTAGTGGTTTACTTAGAGCCTATTGGCTAAGTTAGTCACTTATGCTCATCAGCCTTCATTTGTCTCACTTGTAGCTGGACGAAAGCCAAAAACACACCAGTCATCAATGTCCAATGGCTCGCCAGACGTGGGCATCAAGAAAAAGCCCAGAGAAGGAAAAGGTATAGACCACATTCACCATTATACTCTTTATTTTCTCTTGACAAACTATTGTATAACCAGTACATAAAACACAAAATAATTGTAATGGGTATTAAGTTAACCCATTTAAGATCTGGAACGCATCAGAGTCATTTTTTGATTTGAACTAAAAAGCATTATTTTACACTTTGGCTATTCAAAAATAGCAGATATACAAGCTCATAGCGCTGCACAGCGTGCCGCGCTACGAGCTTGTAGATCTGCTATTTTTGAAAAATCGTGAAAATGTAAAGCGAACATTTTAACTCAAATCTTTGCTTCTGGGGGTCCTTGGAACAAAATATTTTGAGATGGGGGTCGGCGACCAAATACATATAATTTTGGGGGTCCTTGACATGAAATAATTTGAGCACCACTGATATAGAAACATAGGTTCAGGTCTTAATGGGTTAAAGGGACATACAAGCAGCATACACAGTAAAATCCTCAATGTGTATTTTATCCATTTGTAACCAAATCCATTTGTACACTAAGTTCAATTAACACGGAAGAATTTACTGTGTACTAAAGGTGTGTGTGTGTGTGTGTGTGTGTGTGTGTGTGTGTGTGTGTGTGTGTGTGTGTGTGTGTGTGTGTGTGTGTGTGTGTGTGTGTGTGTGTGTGTGTGTGTGTGTGTGTGTGTGTGCTTTCCAGCAGGTAGCACTACATACCTGTGGGAGTTCCTACTGGACCTCCTCCAGGACAAGAACACATGTCCCAGGTACATCAAGTGGACCCAGAGAGAGAAGGGCATCTTCAAACTGGTCGACTCCAAGGCTGTGTCCAAGTTGTGGGGCAAACACAAGAACAAGCCTGACATGAACTATGAGACAATGGGACGGGCTCTCAGGTGAGAACAGGATTTCATTTTTGCTATTCTCTATATCCATTCTGTGAATTTAATCATAACGTTTATATGATTTCATAATTCAGTTTTATTTCATGTCCTTCCAGTAAGTACTTACAGCAGTTGTAAAAGTGGTGGACTTGGAAATACATTCTCTATTCTTCAGAGAGGATTTAAAGATCAGAAATAACTGCCTTTTTTAAAAGATCTAACATTGCTGTACTGCCAACTCTCCTCCACCAGGTATTACTACCAGCGTGGCATCTTGGCTAAGGTAGAAGGCCAGAGACTGGTCTACCAGTTCAAAGAGATGCCCAAAAACATTGTCATTATTGACGATGACAAAGCAGATGTCCCCAGCCCTGACCACCTGATGGTCTCGGAGACGGCCATGTCCTACGAGCGGGTACCGCCACCGTCAGACATGCTGCTCCAAGTGTCTGAGGTGACACACTCCAAGAGGCCCAACATCCTTAGGGGCGGTGGGAACAGAACGACCTCTGTCGCCAAAGGCAACAAGCCAGTGGTAGGGGGTGGCACAGTGATGTCAGCAGGGATGCCGAGGATTGTGACCGTTTCTGCTGCGCCAGATGGGAGCCATACACAGCATTCTCACACAACCATCATCTCCACAGCCTCTGGGCCCAGGTTAGACGGACTTATCTACATACCTTGGATCAGGTTCTGATGTTAATATATTATTCCTATGTATGAGGTGCAAAGGCTCCAAATCCAGTCGAGAAATTAAGGTCTGAAAAAAGTAAGGCATTTTGGAATAGAAAGAAACAAGATAAACCCTTGTTGGTGGCATTATCAACATTTTCTTTCAACAGCAAACGTTGACTGTAAATTATGATGTGATATCGAAGGCTAACCGCATTTCCTGGTCTGCAGGACAGTACGTGTCGCTATGCAAGTGCCAGTAGTCATGACAACATCACTGGGCCAAAAGATCTCCACAGTCGCCATGCCGCAGGCAACACATAGCCACGCAACACTCCTTGCCAACACCTCTCCCATCAGCACGGCAACTGGCACCGGCAACTCCCAGCAGAAGGTCTATAAATTATTGATTTGTTCATGGCTTTGCTCAGAATAATGTCCAATATTGAGCAATATCCAGATATACACTGTTTTCTTTAAATACTGTTATTTCCCCAGGTGGTAATCCAGACCATCCCCACCATGGTACCTGCCACAGCAGAGAATGGAGACAAGATCACTGTCCAGCTGGCCAAGATCATCACCATCCCTGCCCACCAGTTAGCTCAGTGTCAGCTCCAGCACACTACAGGTGTTGCCGGCTCCGCCAAGCCCAGGTTTGGGACATCCCCAGCAGGCATTAGCCTGCTTGGAGGGCCCTTGACGGTCAGGGCCCTGGCCCCGGGAACACAGGTGATGAGACTGGCTGTGCCGGCTCATCAGCAACAGCAGACAAAACAGACTCTGGTGGTGTCACAGGCAGGTTGCGGGCCCGGAGTGGTTACAGCAACGACAGCCAATCAGACCGGGCAACCTCATATCATCAGTGGCATCATCAAGGGCTCAGAGCTGCTGATAGGGGGGATGACACACTCAGCTGGGGTCGGGGCAGAGAACGTGAAAGCGGCTACCGTCCAGGTCCAAGCTGTCCAGGTGCCATTGTCACTGACACTCCAGCAGAGCCAACCACAGCTCCAAACTGTACAAATCCAGAGCCGTTCAGATACAGTGGTAGCTAGCAGATCAGCGGAGAGCGAGGTCGTACCTGTCGTCAAAACTGAGGAGCCCGTCGTCATCAAAATCGAGGAGCCAGAGTGTTGAAACATGCTGAGAAATGTGTGTTAGTGTGTCCCACACACACCCCTATACCCACATTAGCCTCCACCTCTGTCGGAGAGGCTTAGTTTGTACAGCCTTGATGTCAAGTTTTCCTCTTATTCTAACCAGCAACAGTCTGATAGACTTTAAAGACTTCTAAAGTCCCCTTCTTTTAAGCCCCTTCACCCGACACCCTTCCGAACAGAACCTCGCTGAACTCAAACTCACAGAAGAGCCTCTTCTGACAGAACCTTCATGCACATAGCTTCAGTCATACAGATCCCTGCCACAGACTCTGAAATGACTGCTTCAGAAGGACGAAAGGGACCAACCTTGAATCACTACATTCTTATCCTCCCAATAGAGCGCTGTCACTGACTCGCACTTTTCAAAATGGACAACTTTGGGGTGAAAAGAACTATCTGAAACACTACAGAACAAGGCAAACGATTAGAACCAACCAAAATGTGAACTGACAAATGAAAAAAGAAAGAAAAAAAGATGAATTGGGGATGTAAGGAAGCATAGCTTTTTGTATAAAACATTGTTTCATTTTTAAACCAGCAACTTGTTTCTGACTATCACTGTGCAGATCTAGGTATGGCCGGTGGCCGGTGCTATTCAAGTCCTACATGTCAAGAAAACATAATAATGAGGAGAAAGCAGAGCTGGCAATGATTTAACATATGAAAAGGGACTTGTGTGTGTGTATATATATATCTACTATACAGTTTATGGAGCTAAATATAACAGAACAGCCTTAGATTTTAAGTTTTACTTATTTGTTTCCTGTAATGTCTGTACAGTAAGCTGATATTTTTGTTTTTGTTTTGATACCTTGTACCAAGCACAGTATTATTGAAAATAGGGCAACTCATGTTTGTATTGTAGTTTCCTTGCCTCGCTTATCAAACCCTTAAATTGTCATTTGAATCTAATCTCATAGATCTTAGGATCTGGAGTTGTTAGGAGAAACTCCAGGCATCTGAATGTCAGATTTATATTTAAGTGAAGGGTTGGTTGACATTTCTTACACCTCCTTTTCTTTCCCCCCTGAAGTGTGCTCTCTTCACAATCTTAAATGGGCTGACTGCATACAAATGTAACGGATTGCATGTCTGAGCACATGCATGCAGCAATGTCCCTTTTCGAGTCCATTTAAGATTATGGATGCATGTCAACTTAAAACACTTTCAACTTTGCGTCCGTATTTTGGGCATATCATAGGAAATTTGTTTCAAAAAATGGCAAAGATATCCTATCTGCCAGATCTGTGCGCCGCAAAGCGACATGTGAGCTTGTAGATGGGCTATTTGCACCACACACCACCATCATTCAACAAAGTATAAAATAGGGCTTATTTCGTTATGGAAAAAAAGGAGAATGGAAATTATGCAAGGCTGTAGTTACCGCCTCATTTAAATTATGAATTATAAACAAGATTTCCATTTCTTGTTGCTCATAATGGGTCAATTGACTGGTAAAGACCACCATTTTGACTCTGCCCATACATTTCCTTTTACACTTTGCTTTTTCTTGGTAATCTAAAAAGAGGAATATAGAGAGGTTTGTGTTCAGACTGAACTGTTTGTATATTCAACATTTGAAGTATATTCTATTTTGTTGTACTCTTGTTTCAAAGTGTATTCAAGTAGATTTTACTGAAATATAAAATGACATTTGAAACCTAATGAATGTTCTTCCTATTACTTCAAGGAATGTTTGTCCACAACCCAAACCAGGGTAGTAAAGTGTACACAGTGAAAACACTGGCTGATAGTGATGACTCATCCAAGATTAGTCAGAAAGGTAGTATGTAGTGGTAGTAATCCTGGTTTAAAATAACAGACTGCTTGTTTGGGTAGAGCAAGGGAATCTTGTTAAACAGTGATAACGTGACTCTTACCAAGTTTAAAGGAAGCACAAATTATTATAATGCATTAGGCAGCTTATTTGTCACACAGGCAAGTTAATCTCAATTGTCAATGTTTCATTGTCCCTAAAGAAAAGTATAGTTATGCGACTGAATTGATATGAATGGTAATAGATTTCTTATACCGTAGGTTAGTTCTTCATCGAATGAGTCATTTGCAATCCACCACTACCTTTAAATTGGGAATAATTAGGTTAACTATTTACATCAATTAACCCCTAACTAATATTGTTAATGGTAAATGATCTTTCCACTTACGTTATGTTTTACAATACTGGCCTAACATGAAACAGATTATACTTTATAACATAGGAAGAACAATGGAACCCAACAAAAGCATAATTCAAAAACACTTGTTCATTCACTGTCATACTGTATTGAAAAAGTCCAGCTCTTTAAGCCACTTCAATACAGTTTCATCAAAAGAAGCACTAAACAGCAATCATTGCTTGACTTTTACACTGTGCTTTGTTTACACTATGGTGTATGAGCACAAGATTCTGAACACTCTGTCCTGTCCACTGCTGGTTGTGGAGGTTCTTTGTCAGGAGGGATTCCCAGACATTTATGGCAAGTTCACAGCTGTGCAAACATGTTGCAGACTTAAGAACTACTGTTCTTCCCTCTGAGAATTCTAGATCGTACCCTGCAAGCTCACAATTTCATGTTCTCAATAAATCCCACAAACCCTGCATCAAAACAATTCCGTGAAATTGTAGGTAAAACGTCCTAAAACATTTAGAAGTGGAGGGTAATGGCATTTAAATTTCATGACTTAAATGATTTTACATTAAAATAAAAAACAACCCTTACAAAGCTACTGATTGTGTAAATGACAGATCAGCACAATGTGTACAATGTAAATGATAAAAGTTTGAACTTCAATCAAGTCAAAACTTTCAGGAATCATAAAAAGAAATGTCAATGAAAAATCTTAAACCAAAGAATTATAATAATGAACGTAGTATTCATACAAGAATCCTCAACATAGTGAACCAAGTGTGGTATTTGTTTGTACACTGGATCTGGATGTTACATTGTACAGAATTATGTACACATTAAAAGCTGCAAATCACTATCACAGGTCAAATGTAGTGCCATACTGTCTGTTCATATACACAATGCCAAACATGGGAGGTAGGATTAAGTTGTATCAGTGTAGTGGTCCTGCTAGTCCTTGGACAGCTTGTCATCCTCCTGTCTTTCACTAATCTTGGACGTGGATTTCTTCCTGTCTCAACATAACCCAGAGAGTTCTGGCAGCCCCACTCTTCTGTCTCCATGTACAGTACGTGCTCTGCCTTATGCTTAATTTATAGGATACTCTATCTTATGAAGGTTGCTTGCCAAAAATAGCAGCTATACAATCTCACAATACTAGATTGTAGATCGGTTCTTTTCAGCAAGCGTCACTGACATGTGACAGAGTATAAATTAAGCATTACTTTTCATTCTTTCTCCTTAAAGCGAAAGTCGCACACTAGAGAGAGGTGATCGGATGGATAGTTGTAGGAGGGAAGCCTGTTTGGTCCAATCTGTTCTTCTGAGGGCATGTTCAAAACTGCTTCCACACTCAGCTTTTGCGAAGTGTACCAGATATAGTCCAGTGTGCTACAGCACTCGCCTGTAGGCCTGATCTTCCATGTTGTGTACTCTGGTTCGGTCAAACCGTCTGGGCTGAGTTTCTTATAGGCTGAGTCCAAACCAAGAGGAGACCAAGCAAAATTTTGATAAACCTCCTCAGTTGGGGAGGCATTTAAATCACCACAAATGAGCAGAGGAGTGTCCGAAGGACCTGTAGATCCACCGCACTTTTCCCGAATTAGGTTCTGGAGTTGTCGCAGGAGGTCGGAACCCTGGGCGCTGCGGATCTGCTCCCAGCCACTACGGGCCTTCAGGTGGGTCACCGCCACACACACACTTCTCCCAGTGAGTCGGCACCTTAGCATTGTCACCACAGCAACCTGTGAACCAGGAAGAAGGGTCTCAAAAGTTAGAAGCGCCAGGAATGGCCTTTCTTTCTGTGTGAATTTCAGCAGTGGTGTGTCTTTCTGTGTGAATTTCAGCAGTGGTACAAAAGCAACTACGGTGGGCTGAAATTAGAAACAGACTTGAGATGGAATCAGTGATAAAACCTCTTACCAAACAAAAACATTTACAAACAAAAGCATTTGCAAATACACCATGTATTTGACCATTATATTTAGGCCTTAAGCATATTACACACACCTGATTGGTTGGAATCTGCATTGCAGAGAGACGTATGTTCACGTTATCCAGCAGCTCAAAGCGCGATTGGTCAAAGAATAGTGCGCAGCCATCCGGACCATTGTTGCCGTCAACAGCCAAACACAGTGACCAGGGCTTAGGGCAGAATATGCCACGGTAGCCCAGGCCAGCCAGGATTGGCTGGAAGGTGTCATAGTAATGATCTACTTCCTGCAGACACAGGATATGAGGTCGGTAGGTGAGGATCTCCTCTAAGATGAGATATTTCCTCTGCGACCAACGAAGAGCTTCCAGAGGACAACAGACAAAGCTGTCCAACCCCTCACCCAGTGCTGAAGGAGAGGAGATACAGGGAGGGACAAGGAGTTATATTGTGCTCGATAGAGCGTCTGGGAATCAGAAGTTCCCCAGTTCGCCACTGTGTCCCTGAACAAGACACTTAAACCTTAACTGCTCTTATACTGTACATACAGGAACACACACACTATATATACATACATGCTTTAACAGAGCTAGTAAATGGTCTACCTTGGGCCAGAATGTTCCATTGCATCACCCTAATGGAGCTGCCGGGTGCAACATCTCTGTCGCCACAATGGATGAAGTTCCTCAGGAAGCGAGGTGGTCTTTCCCTCAGGGCCTCCTTGCATTCTCGGAGCAGGTTCAATGGGTCTGGGGGGCACAGTGACGTCCCCTGACGCTCCTGCAAGGGAGCAATACTATGATTTACTAATAAGCACATATACCCTTGTGTCAGCCAGGTGGTGGTGCATAATAACGTCAAAACAATCAGATGTGCAATTGAGAGAAGAAGCAGTAAAAAATTGTTTGCTGGCTACATTACTAAAGGGTAGTTTAAGAAAGTATGAAAAAAAGGTTTTAAGATAATTAAAAGCAGAAATGCACTACCTAACCTTATGTCCTCAGGTTGTTTTTTCCAAAAGCTAGAGATTCTGACAGCAAAGGCAAGGTCAGACTTTAGATTCCTCAGATGCTACTGTTTAGTCCTCAGATGCTACTGTTTAATTGTTGTAGTTTAGAACAATCAAACAGCAGCGTCTAAGGATCGTAGAGGCCAGAACATAATAGACTTGAGGAAAAGGTCAGATAAGTAGCTCTAGGAGCCGATTAGTGATTTAGATGTAAAATCAATAAAATCATAAAAGTGAGGTAACGATTGGTGATGTGTTACATGTACTTTTTTTTTGTGCCTAGTAATCTGAAGGGTGGTGAAAGACTTTTTGCAAATGAGTACCTGAAAGAACACTGGTTCCAGTTCTGCATCCAGGTGTTGGTCATGATCTGGGTTGGTCTGGGTCAGAGTACCAAACAGTCCACCCATTGGATACACTGCAGAAGGATACAGAGAGGGTGTTAAACTAGGTGAGAACAAGATGTGTGATGAGACATTCATGACATTAATCGTATTTGATAGGGATTCCTAGAGACACATCATCCTTCCAGCATGCAAGATGATAGAGTCTCCAGAACAATACATGAGATACATTCTTATACGGAGTGAAAGCTGTGACATGATCCAAAAGCCAGCCCCCCAGCCCAAATCACACTACTGTTACAATGGGACCATCTGTTTGATGGACAACAAAAGGTCTCATTTCAATCTCTACAGTTCTTGAGCAAGAGAGTTGGGTGTCAATGAAGACTGTGAGATAGGTAGATAACAATGCAGAGACAACAATGGCATGTTGAAAGCCCCTCGGCAGACAGTATAGAATGCAAATATAATTAAGAAAGGTAACACCTATTCTTACCCTGCGTTTTAACAGCGGGCAACTCTGGGCGACGTCGCCCAAAAATATAATGAAAGTCTATGAGAGCCGGCGATCGGGCGAAGTGGGCGGGGGGGCGATGAAAGATGGATTTTCTTTATCTTTTTGGGCGATATCGCCCGGCATCGCCCGCTGTTAAAACGCAGGGTTAGTCTGGCTCAAACTTTATCACAATGTCGAGATAATGTGACACATGATTTTAGCAAGAATAAATTAGTAGGACATGTAAGTGAGGTCATGCAGAGCAAGGAATGGAAGGGGAACAAGTAGAGGGAGGTTGGGTTGGAAAAGAGAAAATCAGTCCATGTGATAGAATCCAGAGACAATTGTCTGCCACATCCCAAGCCTAATCTAATAACATAATATATGTTCCGTTTATGGGCTCACTTTTGTGATCATCAACTTTGTGCATCTTGGTGGTGGACCACAACAACACGCAAACCTTCATATTGACTATGTCACTATGTTGACAGATAGGTGGTGCCCTTTGACAAAGAACTACATTTTCCAGTCCCTCTCATAGTCTGTCACATTACCTTACCTAAAATAAAATGTTGATGCAACCGTTGGGCATGCAATAACGTTCGGCACTGTTAATATGGCTAATGGTAGTTTGAGTTGGTTAAGTTAATAGTAAGGATCTAGGGCAGGCCTTGAATGCCCAGTGGATGCATTTAGTCTCTCCCAAAAATGTGTCTTTTTAACACCACTCTTAATTTCTATTTTCATATATTACGTATTTTTCTTTTTTATGCACAACAAGCAGAAAACACTGATAAGTCACTATCTATGCAGGGTATCATTGATAAATCACACTATCTATACAGGGCATCATTGTTTGAACTGTTGGGCAAACAAAAACAAATATAAAGAGGTCACCCACCCCTGCAAAACAATAAAACACGTGCAGACCAGTCGAGTGCTCCAGTATATTTTATTTGGGTAGTCTCTCCTGAAGTGCCCAGGTATTATTCTTTTCTCCGATGCAAGTTGTCCCTGTTGAGCACCGACGGGCCTTTCTACCTTCTGTTGGCTGAAGCGCACAGGACTTCTGTCTTTACAAATATAAAGGTCCTCTGCTTGCCAATGTATTTTAGCACTACTAAGCAAAAATTATCTGTAAAATAATTTTGTCTGGCCTTGTGGCCTGTAGAACAAAGATTTCTTTATCTTTGTTCAGCCTCGTAGTAGTTGAAGCTTGATAATATTATGTAAATTATGTTTTTCCTGGATTCAGATAATTTGATAATTTAGATAATGTGATAGGATTCTAAGGTGAGTGAGGGGAACATTAGCCAAAAATAGCCGATCTACAAGCTCAAAACGCCTCACGCTGCGAGGCGTTGTGAGCTTGAAGATCGGCTATTTTTGGCAAAGAGGTTTGGTGTAGAGGGTAAAAAGCTAACCAAGTATAGAGCCAACGGTCAAGTTTAATATTGAGGCTTTAAGTGGTTAAATGTCTGATAATAACACATTAACATGAATTAATAGAGAAGCTAATGTATAAAAAAAAAAAAAAAAACATTAATTTGTACAACATGATTGATGTAAAACAACTCTGAAGCCATCTATGAAATCTATGAAAAAGTTTGATCTGCAACACAGTTTTATACAATATGTAGTGGGGGTCCCTGCTTCATCTCTCTCTCAGCTAAGGGGTCCTTAAGTTGGCCTGAAAAACGTTGAAGACCCCTGATCTATAGGGCAAATCCATAAAATATATACGATCACTGGATATGGGGATATGTGTATCTGTATCACTGTGTATGCTTCTGTCTATATGAGAAACTAGGTCATGCCTCAAAATATAGGTCAAACAAATCAACAGAACTTAGTGCAATTAGGTAAAATTTGAAGCATTTGTATTTTGTAAGTAAGTATTGCAAGTTATGTTATGAATAAGTTTCGAAGCCTTCATGTTTGTCAAGGTGGCAATAACTTTCGTTTTATGATTTAGCCTAATTCATGCGAGTTTGTGGAGATATATGAGTATTTTAATTGACAGCAAAGTAGCATAATAATAATCATGTGGGATGAAAAATAAAGAATAATTATCTTACCGATCGTCTCCATCTCTGTCCACTCTCAAAGCTACTGTAATTGGTGGTTATAGTTGACTAAACTTGTATGTAACACACTACACTTGTTGCTCTGTCGGACTCGGGAGAGGTTGTGTGTTCTGTAACCGCTACAGTGGTAAAGCTACAAGCAGATATGTGTTGCCTCATAGTGGGCGGGGATTAGTAACCAGTCCATGTCATCAGACCAAATAGGGTACATGATGTTCTGATTTCCAGTGGTGTAATGTCACTATCATTTACGTACTGTAAACGTACTTTAAGTACTGTACTTACACTTGAGGATTTTTTTTACTTTACAGGAGTGTTTCCAATTTACAATACTTTTACTTCTACTCCACTACATCTGAGGCAAATATTGTACCTTTTAATTACTCCACAATAAGTATTTGAAAACTTATAGTTACTAGTTTGTAGATTTTGTTTATCATTACAAAACATGCATTAACACTTCATCCCTATGCATACTTAGCCGGCTACGCTGTTGTTTTCAAAACATTTTATTACATTTGGAATGTGTGAAATGGGACAGTCTGCAAAATGAGTACTTTTACTTTCAGTACTTAAGTATATTTTAATGTGAATACTTTTTGTACATTAACTCAAGTACATTTTGAATACCGGACTTTCATTTGTAAAAGAGTATTTCTACATTGTGGTTGGTGCTTTTACTTAAGTACAAAATGTGAGTACTTCTTCCACCACTGCTGATTTCTTACATGAACTTATTAACCCAGCCTCACCAGACTTTCCGCATAGTAGCTAAGTTTACCTGTGGAAAACTACAACTCCCATCTACAAGCGACGATAATCTTATCAATCATAAGCGTGCGCTGGTTAGGTTGTAGTTCGAAAGTGAAGGCGCTTGACATTAGCCTGATTCCAGACGAATCTGCCATTGCTAAATTGCATTGCATTTTGCCCTAGGCAGCAGTGTGATATACATTGTCTGGCCACGCGAGGCTATTTTGACATGTGTAAACAACAACATGGCACCGAAAAAGAAAAAGGATAGAAACTTTTCCGACGCTGAGATTAAGGTTTTGTTGGTGGAAGTGGAATCCAAAAAACACATTGTGTTCAGCAGTTTGAGTAAAGGAGTGTCCATGTGGGAGAAGACCCAAGCCTGGCAAGAAATAACCGCTAAAGTCAACGCAGCGTCGGAACAGCCAGGTGTTCAACGCCTGGTCGGGCAGGTGAAAAAGAAATGGACAGACATCAAAATGGACGCAAAGAAGAGAATCCAGGCCTACAGGAGGAGCATGTCGGGGGTTCAGCATGTGGTCATGAACCTGCACCCGGTGGTTGAACGTGTTGGTCAGATTATTGGAGAGATGCCGGTGGCTGGGATAGAGACACACGGGCGGAAACGGAAGGCCTACAAATTCACGCCCACTTTTGAGATAGCGCCGCTACTCGAGGTCCGTTAGAACGACGAACTGCAGCTCTCAATGCATTCCCTATGAGAGGATATGAGAATTAGCCTACTTTTAAAATTATCCTGCATTAACTGGAGACGATATTGATTTAAATAAAAATATGTTTCCAAATGTATGGAGTGTCTTTGTCAACATATCTTCTTGTTTTCTTAATAGTTGATGTGTTTCACATTTAATTTGCCACTTTAACGAGTTACCCATAATGTTAACACAGCAGAGGGTAGACGGCAGACAGACAAGCTGTCGCATATCAGTGACATCACTGCCTTTACGAGCTCCGAGCGCCGACCAGTGGTGTACCCACACTGTAGAGGCAGGACAGGCGGTCGCCTGCCCAACTAAGATCTCGCCTCCCCTAAAAAAAAAAAAATAACCCGAAAATGTGTCATTGCATGCTTAATGTCCTCAAAGTCACGCACCCAACAAGCTTTGAACTGAGCAGATTGGACCTTCTGTTCCAGAGATAATGACCAAAACATATTGAAAACGTCCACTTTCGCCAGTTTTCTGGGTATTGAAAACCTCAAGGGATGCGTCCGTGACGTATATACCATGCGACCACTTAAAGTCTAGATCTCCGATGCTAGCGGTTTTGACATACTGATGGAGTATATTATAGTATATTGTGGGTAGTATATCGAGATGACAGATATGGGACATTAAAAAGGACAAATTAAACAAATGGGACACTTTATTAGAACACCAAAAAAATCGCTACAGCCTCAGTAGTTAACCAGTGAAATGACGGTATTTTACAATGCCTCTCATAGGGAATGCATTGAGAGCTGCAGTTCGTCGTTCTAACGGACCTCGAGTAGCGGCGCTATCTCAAAAGTGGGCGTGAATTTGTAGGCCTTCCGTTTCCGCCCGTGTGTCTCTATGGAAACGGAGGAGGGTGACACTGTTATTGATGAGGTGTTCGCACCAGTCTTGGATCAATCACCCTCCAACTCTGAAGGTTTGTATACCAGCCTTCAGGTGCCATATTTTTGTGAGAGAAATTAAGCAACCAGGTCTAGGAAAACAAGCCCAAAAGAAGCAAATATATATTATATAGTCCACAGCATGAGCACCTTTAAACAACATTTGAAAATAGCTGATGAAATCTACAAGTTCATCTGCTATTTTCAAAAACAATTGCAATATTTAGAAAAATAATTCGGTCATTCCGATCAAAAGGTAAATGCACCGATCTGATCATGACGTGTAATATGTCAAGGGTTTGATACCACTCCGGATCGGAAGGTGGCGGTGAAACGCTAGCTGAATACCAGCCGCCTTAAAACAATGAAGAAGTATTTGTTATGATCTCGCTGCGCTGCTGTGCTGCACGCAAGCAAGTTTGAAAATGTCCGCGGTGTGGAACTTCTTTACAGTGTGTGAGACCGATGCGACACACGCTGTCTGCAAAATATGCGAGGGTAAAGTACCTCGTGGGGGAAACAAGCCAAATAGTTTCAACACGACAAATTTAATTCGGCACTTGAAGAAGGATCACAAAGAGGAGCATGGCGATTACCTTAAACAGACCGCAGAAAGAGAAAAAAGAAAGGCAGAGAAAACGTCAACACGGCCGCTGCTGGTGCAAAGAACTATAGAGAGCACCCAGTCCTTTAACCCTCACGGTGAGATGCCCCTAGTGCCCACCTACCCTGTATCCAGTGAGCACACAATGAGCAAGGGCACAAATAGACAGAAAATAACACCCTACTCTGTGCCACTCACTCACGCACGCGCGTGCGCGCACACACACACACACACACACACACACACACACACACACACACACACACACACAGCTTTATAATTCGAGGATATGTAATTTTCCTGTGACTCAATACATTCTAAAACCAGCGTATTTTGTGGTACTGTGGTTTTATTGCAGAACGATTACAACACGTGTTGTTACACGTGTCTGTTTTGCAACAAAGGGTTTAATAATTTCCATCATGTAGTCAGCCTGCCTCCACAACACGCAGCATGTGATGCGTTGCGTTCTTTCTCAAGTAGGTGTTTCAGAGATTGTTGTTACTAATTGCTTACAACAAAACCGCTATCTTTGTGAGAAGACATATTTAAGCCTGTGTACGATGTCACCACCAGTACGACAATAAATAAATACAAATCTGTGTGTCAACACACACTTGTGAGCAGCAGCCTGGCATTGTGCAGCGAATGTAGCTACAGACATGATGTCAATTCGAAGAACAAGCAAAGTTTGGGAGTACTTTCGGAAGAAGATAGGAATGTTGCATAGATTTGTCCAGTGAAATTGACATATAAGAATTCGACTGGAACGATGATAAATAACATCATATACAAACGTGAATCTCGTCCAGACTCATAGGTGTTTAATCTATGACATCACCGTCATAGATTAGTACATGTCAGTATAAAATAAATGATCCAGGTAACGGCTTTGTTATTGGCATACAAGTGGCAGAAATGTAATAGATTACATTTCTTTATAATAGTCAATATTTTGGCTGTATTTCATGTGTTTACTTAACTTTTTTGTGAGTGATGTCACCTAGATGAAGAATCATCATTTAACTGTCAATCAATTCATTACTGAGCAGCAGTGGGCACACATCCCTGTTGCAAGCATTATGAAAGCAATGAAATTGCCCATTAACAAGTCTGACCCCCCTCTCTCTTTGATAGAAATGCCAGGACAACCAGAACAGCCTTGTAAAGCCATGGAGACACCAGGACAACCAGAACAGTTATGTAAAGTGACGGAGAAGCCAGGAAAACCAGAACAGCTGTGTAAACAGAAGGAGAATTTTGCACTTTTTTCGAAGTACAAGGACCGGGCCAAGACCCACCAAAAAAAACATACCACCGCTCAGATCACAGATGAAGCGTTTCTCTTAGTATGTGATTGATTTGATTTGCAAATATAGTTTGGTTTCTAGTAGTTTTGAAAATATTTGAAGTTGTAATGAATTTCAAAATGAGGTATTTTATTGATTGTGTTATTTAATTCATTTTTTAGCTTGAAAAATTGCAGGCCCTTGGAGTAAGGGCTATTCTTCTGATCTCAAGGCCTGGAAAGAAGCCCGGTAGCTGGGTGTCAGAGCTTCTGTCACCTAGGTGCCAGCTGACAAAGACATCAGCTGCGTGCCTGAAAATAATCCAGGATCTCTTTGACATTGTAATTCAAGGTAAGACGATTATTCTATTTGTGGAAACTGCCTTGTATTTAATGTGTTTTGTATCACTTAAAGCAGGGATGGGCAACTTTGATGATGGAGAGGGCCACTATATTTCCACACTCACTCCAGAGGGCCACATTGCATATACTTTCGGGCCATTCTGTTTTTTTTTGTGCTATTTTTGAATTGGAATCCTGAAAAGTAAAATTTTTATTTAATTTCAAATGCATTTAGTTATACTTATGTTAACTTTTTGAATCTTAAATACAAATACATTGGACATAAAAAAGACAATAGAATTTTAGTACTAGTCATTAAGCTACTAATATAGACTGAAGTAATGGGTCATGTTTGCATGTTTGGAATTGTAACAGCTGAAATCAATAATATATCAAGTATTAAGTGAAGCATTAAGTGAAGGTGGGGGCCGCAACCCCACTGGCAATGTCCACTCCAGACCATGTCACACTGATATCACGCAGGCATGTGCATGCAAGCAGGTTGCAAAATAACTCAACCGCTCATAAGATGCAATGGGAAACAAGTCACAGCACTCATGTGTAATGATATGACTTCATTCAAATCTTGGGTTGCAGTTTTCCTCCCATTGCGGAGGAAAAAACACTTACGGCACGGTCACACCGCACTTTTATTTTACCTATGGGGCGGAATCTGCCAATGCTTTGTCAATGCAAATGCGTGGATTCGCAAAAAGATGTGCAAGACCATAAATCCACGCATTTGCATTGACAAAGTATTGGCAGATTCCGCCCCATAGGTAAAATAAAAGTGCGGTGTGACAGTGCCCTTAGAATGTATTCTGTGACCTGTCTTTTTAAAATGTATACTCCTCGGTTGACTTTTGTCTGTAAGTGATTCCCAAACCAGTTGTCCTCAAAACCCATGCACAGAGGTACTGTAGCTCTCATCCGTGCGGGCACTCACTCTGGATCACCTCACGAGCCTCATACACACAGGAGGTTGAGTGAACTGAAACGAACGCTCCTCAGGTTTGGGAATCGTTTACATGCAACCATTCTGCGCCCATGCAGTCTCAATGTTTGTAATACAAATAATTGGTCTATAAGTGCAATGTGGAACAGGCTGGTGTCGATTTGCGTTTTTTTTTTGTTCTGTCAATCTCCCCATTCTCGACCTTGTATCATTTACATAAGATTTCAGTAACATGTTTTATTCTATGAACAAAACCCCTTCATAATTAATATGTTGGTGTAACCAAGAGATTAGCTGAAAATGTCATTTTTAGAGCTGGCATGGCACTGTGAAGGGTTCAGCTGTCTAGAACAGCTCATGTATGTATGTCCCCCAAGAAAAGTAGACCAATCACAGCGAACTACACTGCAGTGCCAGCAAACTGGCATTGCGTTTTTTTCCCAAACATGCACTTCCACACAGCCACAGACTGGCCTCCAAGTGACTGACTGAACAGGGCGTTATTAGATCCTGTCTGTTTTACATGCATAGATCGTTTCACATTCTCTTAATAACTATCACTTTCATTACCTTGTAGAGTACCTTGTATCTCATACCAACATAGTTCTTGTGAAGCAATTTATATTGACAATTAGGCAATGAAGTTGCCAGTTTGTAGTAATGTTAGGCTTGTCTCTAAATGGATATCAATGATATAATGTTCACCAATAAGAACAAAACTACTTCACAATAACAATGTTGGTGTAACTAAGAGATTTAGAGATTCTTTTACAATAATTATTTTTAGCATGCACAGATTATCAACTACATTGCAACTTTCACAAGTTGGCATTTCAGAGACAAATTACCACATTTTTCCAGCGACAGTAATATGCTCACTGACAAATGGCTCAGTTGACGTTTTCCAAGTTGTATATCAAATAAAATAAAATAAATCCTTGTGTCCCAGTGAGGATTTGTGTTCGTCCCAAATACTTTTTTATCTACATACCCCAAATCTCCCAAATGCCTCGTCTCACATGCTTTAGACATCTCTCACATGAGCATTATGTACTGTACTGTATCTGTAACAGTCATATAAGGCTGGAACAGACTAGCCTGGTATTGACCAGTCTGATAACGTTGATTCACTCTCACGTTCCTCCCTGGTATCAGTCTGGACTTCGGCCCATAGGGAGCGAGTATGAGAAATCAGAAAATGATCTCACTGTTGTACGGACAGCAGTTGAAACACAGTCACTAATTGGCCCGATCATTTTCTGATTTCTCTTACTCGCTCCCTATGGGCCGAAGTCCAGACTGATACAGGGGAGGAAAGTGAGAGTGAATCCACGTTATCAGTCTGGCCAATGCCAGGCTAGGAACAGACAGCACACAGAACTTCTCCATAAAAGGAGGTCAGTGTGTTAACGACAAGAAGGTCAGTGCGTTACCGACAATCCACTGCCAGATTTTATTTTTTATCCAGCAATGTTATGGATTCTATGTGGGAAAGGGGTTTTATAGATATGACTAACTTGGGAAAGTATTCTCACTCTCTTCATGTTGCAATATTTCACTAATGGAGAATGGACTCAGACAGGAGCACCATTAGATACAGCAGAACCCCCGGATGGACCCTCATCAGACCCAATGGAACCCCCAGCCGTCCTAACTGAACCCCCAGCCATGCTGACTGAGCCCCCAGTACCCTCCCCTATTTGTGCTCCACTTGGTAAGAGGGTAAAGGAGCAGTCTAAAGCATCTGAAATTCTGTTTGCAGATGATGTTTGCATAGGTGTCATACGATAAGTATTTATTTGCAAGTGATCTAAACCAATAGTTCTGGCCAACAACCTAACACTTTCTAAGAATCCACACCAGGCTTAAAGAGTATTTCATTGTTTGAAATACTGTTCAATCACAGTTAGTTTTAGAACAAGTAGAGCCAAGCAGTAATGTAAGTATTCTCTTTAGCTTATGAACACAGCTTGTAAAACAGAAATTTCTTGCCAGCGTAGAAGCAGAAGGTGAGTCTCAGAAAGTGACTGAGAACCAGGCCGTGACACCATTGGTCTAGTTTGAAATGTCTATTTATGGTTTCATGTCTGTTTATGGATTTGAATCAACTCATGATGCTCACCTACCAAGGCATATGTAGAGATCAATGCCAAAGGGTTAGTCTGGTGCGCACTGCATTTTTTGAGAACCACCTTGTTTTGAATTACAGTTTTGGCCTGTCACTGAGCGCCAATGTTTTGCCTAAGGTCTTGACCTTTAAAATCCTCAATCCACAATTGTAGGCTGACAACATGCAGTTTATAGAACACATACACTATCTCCTATTGTATCCCTTAAGCATTTACATTGTAAATGTTTTCCAAATAAATTGGCAGTCAGTGGAGATTTATAGGTTTTAGATATGTTAATGTGTTTTCCCTGTCATTTAACAGATGAAACTATGAAGGGAGGCTCTTCAACTTCCAGAACAAGTCTGCTGCTCAAAAATGAAGGTACAGCGATTGTGTGCACAATGTATTGTGTGTAAATTCACACAAAACAGACATAATTATTAGGGTCCGCATTTAATGCTGGAGCCCCATAGTAATCACTTGTCTATCTGTCCGTACACACACACATGTTATTGTTCTTGTGACCACTAGGGGTCCTCAGTCTTTAAGGTGAATTACATTTTTGGTTGACCAAAACATGTGGATGGGTGACAAATTAATAAATAATAAGATAAAGGTGATCACTCAGAATTGTATTGATTTTCAGCCAGTTACCCTTAAGGGTACAAGTGAACCCAAACCATGCCAGGAAAATGCCCCCCACTGCATAACAGTGCCACAGGACCTCTTCAACGTAGGGGTCAAGCATTTGGGCTAGTACTGTTCTCTTGGTGTGTGGCGGATGCCCACTTGTAAATAATATGATGAAGGATGCCTCTGGCTCATCTGGCCACATCTCTGTAGACGGTTATGCTTGTATACTCAACTCAAATGTGCATTTGTCTATGTAATGAGGGGTTCATGCATTGCAACCCTACTATAATAACACCCCCCATGTACTGTATTTGTCAACAGAATATACTTGTTGACAGACACAGTCTGATCATGTCCTGCATTGACATTCGCAGTCACCTGAGGAAGAGTTTCTCTTGTGTTTTTCCATTCACATTGCACTAATGCGGTCATCGAATGTGTGCTGTTGAGTGTTGACCACAATTTCCGACCCTATTGTCTGATGTCTTTCCCGAATTCCTGTAGACCGGAACGCAGATGTCACTGTTCTTATTGAAACCATAGCTATGGTAGTTTAGCAGTCTCTGTGACTGAAGCTCCTGCTATCCATGCACCAATAACACACCCTATTTCATAATCACTCTTATCACTCAATCATTATATTGATCCAAAATCGCGGTAAACTGGGCCTGCTCAGCATTTTTATACATACCACAGACAATAGTAGGATGTGAAATGCTTGATCATATCATGCATTTCACCTGTGTGGAAGCAGTTGTTTCTACTCATTTACTCAGCTCAACTCAACTCTGCCAGAAACAAACTTTTGAACTGGAGCCTGAGTGCATAAACTTAACAGCTAAAAACCACAGTCATTAACAATCTAAACGTTGTCATAAAGAAACATCAAATATCAACACTATTTACTTTTGTGTGTCGCCATAGTCCGGCTTCCCCTCTATGTCGCTATAGTTCGGATTCACCAAGATCAACGGGACCACGATGGAAATAAGCTTGTGTCTATCCTTTTGACGTTTTCCTGTGTACATTGCTTTGTTCTGTGCATATTGTCAATAAATCAATCAATCAATGTCAAGGCTCTCCCGCTTTCCCCCTCTTAAATCCGTCATTTAGATAATATAGCAGTCTTCATTATTCTTAAAATGTTGTGGTATGGTGACCAATGACAGAGCTTGCGATAACAGGATAAAAGCCAGGGTCAGTTGACCGGCATTTTAAGATTGATTGAATACAGAAGATTGATTGGTACAGTTATACAATAATGCTTAAAGGATAACACAAAAAGCCATGAGGGCTGTTTCCATTGTGGTCCTGTGTATTCAATTCATAAACACGAGACATCTAAAGACATACAATACTGTACAAGAAATCATCAGTAAAAGTATATTTACAGAAAAACTGGGGGGTCATTTCTTTTGACGCTTTTGAAGCTAGAAGACTTGTCTAGGTCTATTTGCAAATTGCATTTCATTTTCAAACCAGAAATGTTTGTCACCCCACCCATTTTTCTGTGGGGCCTGAATAGTTCTGGATTACGATTTATTACCACGCTGAAGATACAGTACATTAAACTGTCCAACTTGCCTGATCAAAAACACATTTTGAAAGGTGTTCATACGCTTTACTATATCATTTTCAAAATCAGTGTCAGCAAATGTGCAGCCTGTCTGAATCAAGAGAGCGAGAGCTGTCTGTGGTGTTGGATTGCGACTCTTTGACCTTCATTCAACACCTCCTCCAACACTAAAACACACCCACACCCACTACCCACCATAGTCAGTGTCCTCTTCACTTAGTTCACTAGCCTAGCCTTGCCCTACTTGTGAAAAGGCTCCACAGAGCCTCAGTGTGAAGGATTGAGTTTCAGGCTGGGGAGGGAAGTCTACGATGTTTACACTATATCACCAACTTATCAAGGGATACATTTATTAAAGGATTTTATATGAGGTTAAAAAGACTCAAAGGCCACCACACAATACATGCATAGGCAGCACACTAGCCTACAAGTATGTGCGTCCCAACATTTGGTGGCTTTGGAGAGGTTGAAAACATGTCCCTGGCCCTTCTAACTTTATCATACAGTAAGGACTTTAACAACATATATAAATGATGGACATGGACACACAATAAGACATTACTCAGCCACTTCATAGTATACACCTGAAATGGCATAGAGTTGAAATGAGAACATTACATTTCTGTCATCTATGATAAACAATGTGTGTATGCACTGAGATATTTTCCACACTTACAACCTCAAAATCCATTTCTTCTGGTGGCCAAACTTGAATCAGAGTAAAGCGGTTTACACCATAGATTGTGTGCAACCTTTTACGTAAAATGTGAAATGTACTAAATGATTAACCTGTAACACTTGAGCGAAATACCTGTTGAAGTTTAAGTGATCAAGCATGAACAATACAATACAAAACAACATGATGTTATCCCACAACAAATACAGTCCAGTAATGATGAAATATCCCAGACCAGGTTGCGGTACAAAGAACATGAGAATTATTGGATGTGTTGTGTACATCCAGGTATGATGTGTACAGAACACAAAAACTATTTGCATTAAATCAATTGTGCATTACAAACTTACATGGCTGCCAGAAGCTATAGCGCAAACTAGATTTTGGCTAAGCAGAGCAGTGGTGGCATGCAGTAAACGTTTATACATGAGTATATGTGTTTAAATGTTTTAGTATGTCAGCCTGCTCCTTACCAGAATTAACAGCTGCCTGTCCTTTAGCTGCACCCGTTGAGCTGCAGCAGAGTTTTCCTTAAGTGCGTGCATTGTGTTTGTATTTGACACTGGAGGAGCGCACATACATACAGTATATGCGTGTGTTCTTTGTGATGAGGGAAGTTGCTTGGCTGTCAGACAGCTGCAGAGCAAGGTCACAGCAGCACAATGGTGTGAGATCTGGGTTCTTCTGCCATCTGCTGGTTGGAGCCTTAATTCTGGGATGAAAAGGGAAAGTTACCAATATTCACTGGGTTTACAGTACATGTCCACATGTATTGGTTGTTAGTCTGTCTTTTGCAAGGCTGTCACTATCAAGACAATAGTGGGCCAAGTCGAACAAGGGCAGGGAACAAATTCTTATTTGGAGCAGTGTATTAGCAAAAAGGAGGCACAGATTTATATGTAACTGTAACAGGTCAAAACATTACACCAGCAATGTTTTGCAAGAGACAGGCCACCTTAGAATTGACACTTCAAATATTATCTTGTCTCATAGGTCCCAGCGATGTATGAGAATGCCATTGGTTTTCTGATTTTTGTTTGTCATTCAAGCTTTTACATACAATAGTTGATCATTTAACATAGTTTGAAATGTATAATCACAGTACTTCTGACATCATAGCACACAAGCTCTTAACATCAGAGGTTGCTGTTGATGAAATAAAGATAAATGGACAGAGATAGAAGAGACCAAGCCGTGGGAAAAAACACTGGTAGAATTGGAATAAATACTTAAAACATTTTCTTTAACCTATCAGTGATATAAATATGTTGGCTGTCACTTTAGTAGCTATGTTAAAGGGATATTTCACTTTCAGAAAAACTTTTGGTGATTTTATCATCTATTCAAGCCTTTGTGAGCCCCCCAGACAGTTTTTAAGTTGCTCGATTCAGTATTTAGATATTTGATTTTCATTTTATCAGACACGCCCCCTTCCTATACAAACCCATTATAACTTCAAACTCCATTTTAACCATGATAGATTCATCAAAAACACCCGTCCTTGGTTCTGGTGACTCACCCTGCCCTCCTAATGCGTGAGTGGGCCGTGCTTTTCCGGGATTTTTATTTATTTATTTTATTTTATTTTTTTATTGTATTTTATTTTTTTCATTTTCCCAAAAAAATATTAAATACATGAAAAAAGTAATTGAAAAAACACGCCCCCCTCGCGCATTAGGAGATTAGGAGACGGGTGAACCAAGTACGGGTGTTTTTGATGAATCTAACATGGAGTTAGAAAAATGGAGTTTGAAGTTACAATGGGTTTGTATAGGAAGGGGGCGTGTCTGATAAAATGAATATCTAATATCTAAATATTGAATCAAGCAACTTAAAAACTGTCTGGGGGGCTCACAAAAGCCTGAGTAGACGATAGAATCACCAAAAGTTTTTTTGAAAGTGAAATATCCCTTTAACTTTTATTAATTTGTCTGTCTCTACAATCAACTGACTATATCACATTACTACTAATCCATGGTTTAATTAATCTAATACATTTAAGAGTTGGTATGTTATATAAATGTGGAGTGAAAAACAACGCACATCCTCCGTTCTTTGGTTCTGAGCTTTAACTGTATGAACAGTGATACTGAAACAAATAAATGTGGAGTCACATTGAGACATATGACTCATTATTAATCCTTTCACCTTTTAGCTGTTCAACAATTGGCAGGATTTACATGTCAAAACATTTAGCCAAACTTTTAAAGACAGACTTTAACTCATGACAGATAAATACCTAATACCTTCATTTTATCCTCAACTTATTAAAGCAGGGATGCACAATATATTGTTCATCATATCGGTGTCAGCCATATTAAAATTGCCATGTGGGTGGGTGGGCGTGTGGGATTCACAAACTCTTTACACTAAAATCTAGTTTACTTACAAATGCAATATCGTAATAGAACAGACATAATAATAATCCTGATATTTATTTTATAATTTATGTTTGAATGTGAACCTGAAAAAGCCTTTTGTAATAATTGGAAGGGCAGATTAAATCACTGCACCTAAGCAAAAAAGTTTGAAAAATGTTAATTAAATGTATGTTACATATTACTACATACTTACTACACAGTAGAAACTTGGAAACAGAATCACTCTGAATCAAAATATTTGTCTTTATTGAGCAAGCGAAGACAGTGTACATGTGTTTAATTCTTTAAAGTAATTTTACACAAATACATATAAACATTTGTGTATTTATAACTGTGTTCACTTAGAGTGTTTTTTATTGGCAAGTAAACTACTAATGAATAACAAATATTGATGCAGCTGTGCATTAATGTGTCCTAGTCGAAGCCTTCTGCTTTGCACTTTCTCCAACAGAAAACCTACAGATTCCAACACACCACGATCACTGCCTTGGCACTCTTCAGTAACGAAGAAGTCCTCTTTCCAAGCTTCTGGTAAACCATCAAACAAGACATTTACTTTCTCTCTGAGCCGGCAAATCTCCTGTGAGTGTCTGCTTTTATCCTTCCTGGCATTGCCAATGTCCTCTTTCATCTGTGCTATACACAGACGCAGCCTGCTGTTTTCAATCTCGACCTGCTCCAGCTTTAGCCCGCTGTCATAGATGCTCAACTCTACAGCACCCAGGGCTGAAGCCTGCTGAGCAAGCAGGCTCATGTGATAGGCACGCATCGCATTCAGTTCAACCTTCATCTGCTCCTTGGGCTGTAGCAGACAGATGGTGTTTTCCTTCAACCTCTGAGTAGATAGCACAAGCTGTTGTCTTCTATTTTCAAACTCAGACGTGAGCTTTTCCAGCTTGTTGTGGGTTGACTCCTCTTCCTCAAACTGTGCCTCCACCTCCTTCAGCACCTGCTCTTTCTCTTCCACGTCTCTCATCTTGTCTTCCCTGCTCCTATGAACATGCTCGGACACTGCAGTGTATCGGTCTATCTTTTGGTGGCATGTGTTCACCATATGTTTGTAGTCTAACTCGGTCTGAACCACCTGGCTAGTCAGTGAGTCAATTGTGCAGCTCATGGATTGGTGCTGCTGGAGTGTAACCCCTTCTTGTCGTAGTTCCTGGTATTGCATGCTCGTGGTGGTAATGTCTAAGGAGAGTCTTGCCACATTCTTCTCCTGTTGCCTCTTTACTTCCTCAAGACTCCTACTCAACCGTTGATTCTCTTCTTCAAACAGGCCTGTGTTCTTCCTCTCTATATCTAACTTGTCATGGAGCTCTTCCAGATTTTTCTGAAACACACCATTATTGATGATATTGGCTTCTATGAGTTGTGTGGTCACCTCCTCCATCTCCCCGATCTGGATGAGGTGCTTGGCTATAGAGGCTTTGCGCTCATCCATTCGCAATCTAGACCGCTCCAGACGTCGCAAAACATTGAGGTGGTCTGCTTTAGCTTCATCCTCTTCTTTGCGTTGCCTCTTGAAGCTCTCTGACACTTTACCCAGGGAATCTAGATAAACACTTGTCACTGCCTGGCCCTTTTCTATCTCACGGTCAACCATGATAATGTCTTCCTGGAGACATTGGGTGTTGTTGTTGAAGGACTCTCTGAGCTCACACAGATTATTCTCCAATGTCTCTCTCTGTAGCGTTAGGTCTTGATGCTGTTGGGTCTCCTCTGCGAGCTGCTTCTCACATTGGCTTTGAAAAGCTGTCCGTCTTCTTATACCGCACTCCACCTGAGCCACGTGGTTAGTGAGCTCAGTGAGGCAGTTATCGTTATCCACCTGCTGGTTGATGGCAATGTCAAGTTCTCTTGTCTTTCTTGCATTCTCTTTCTTCTGCTCCTGAATATTCTCGATTGTCTGGTTGACCTCTCTCAAAAGGTTTTCCTTGGACATGGCAAAGGTCTCTCCCTCCAGTTCAATATCTTTCTGTAGCTTGATTTTGTTCAGTTCCAAAGTGCCTATGCAGGTCTTTAATTTGTTCAACTGGTCTAGAGTCTGACTCAACTGCGTCTGCCTGCTGTTTTTTTTAATGATTTGGTTGTTCAGAGTGGCAATGACGTTCTCATGTTCTGCCTTCAAATGGTCTCTTTCTAGGTAAAGTGCAGCATTCTGTCTGTAAAGTGCCTCCTGTCTCTTAAACATGACTTCCTGTCGCTGTGAGATGGTGCTCAGGTCTTTGTGTAGTTGCGCCATCTCTTCAGCATTGCACTCTCTGGCTGCTGCTACATCAGCGGTGATGTCTTGAGTGATTTGATCTTGTATGTTGTGAACACGATGTCTCAGTTTGCTGTTTTCGATGGTTTCAATTTCTAATTGCTCATGGACGGCACGTGTGGACGCCTCCAGTTCAGTTATGGCAGCTGTTATCTCTTGCAGATGCTGACTGGCTTCAGGGCTGAATGGCACTCCTCCTTCTTTCAGCTGCTTGTCCAATTCTGCTAAATGCTCCAAAGCAACAAATACAGCAGTAAAGTCAGGAACCAAACAAGAAGCCATTTTGGAGAAAGAAATTCTAATTTAGCCTAATATCTTATTGTGTGTTGAGTTCTTATGTTGTGGTCATTTAGAAGGTATGTCCGTGCCATAGGGTCCGTGCATTTATTTCCACTGATGATTTGTGAGTGGTCGCCATGGCAATCACAATCCATCCCATTCTGAACGACGAAGAAGAAAGGTTACTACGGCAAATCGGAGGTGCCAATTCCATCGATTTTTCACTACACTGGCTTGCGAGACACAGCAGCAGACAGTACCAACCAGATTTAGCGCACTGACCACTGATTGACACAATGGATCTGGTAGGTAAACCCAACGGGAAATCCTTAGTTTGGATGTATTTCGGTTTTCGAGCCAACGAACACGGACAGCCTCGGAGTACAGACGACCCCATCTGTCGTCTGTGCCGAAGGATAGTGCGCACGAAAGGCGGGAACACAACGAATTTAAGAGCTCACCTAAGAAGTCGGCATCAGAAAGATGTGTCGGAGCTGGCCGTCACGTCGCCCCTGGAGGCAGAAGGTGTGTGTGAGTGTAATGTGGAACATAACGGCCATACAGCACGCATAGAAAAGGTCGGATAATGGCAGTGTTGCATAGGGTACCTGTTTTACCCTGGATTTTGCTAGTAAGGCACAGTTGGCGTGTGCCTGTGTAAATGAACACAACGGGCTCCCTTCGCCCTAGCTCAGGGGTCTTCAACGTTTTCAGGCCAAGGACCCCCTAGCTGAGAGAGATATGAAGCAGGGACCCCCTCTATATTGTATAAAATTGTCTTTCAGATAAACTTTTGCTGCTACAATCTACAAACTATCTACAAACGATCTACAAACTCACTGCGAGGCGTGTAAGTGGTTAGAGCGAGAGAGAGAGAGAGAGAGAGAGAGCGAGAGAGAGAGAGAGAATTCTTTTTTATTTTATTTTACTTTTACAACATTCCTTTGAACTATTTTTTTGGTCTATTTTTTAACTTGCATCTACATTATGCCCCGTGAATAAGAATTGTATTTTGAATCGTGTGTTCTGAATGATGAATTAAGTAGCTCAAGTAGGTTACTGTACTAAAGTTTGAGGTATTTTTACTTACTGGACTGGAGTATCCAATTTTCAGTACTTTTACTTCGACTCCACTACATCTCAGAGGCAAATATTATACTTTTACTCCATTACAATTATTTGAAAGCTTTAGTTACGAGTTACTTTGATTATGTGATGTATTTGATTATTATTACAAAACATACCCCCGGCCATTTGAAAATAGCCGATCTACAATGCGATGCCACGCATTGTGAGCTTAAATCTGCTATTTTCAAAAGATTTTTAGACATTTTATACTTTTGAAAACTTGTGAAATGGGACATTCTGCATAATGTGTACTGTCTACTTTTGGTAATTTAAGTACATTTTGATACAAATACTTTTGTGAGTAAATCATGAATTCCGGACTTTTACTTGTAACAGACTAGTATTTCTACATTGCAGTATTGATACTTTTACTTAAGTAAAAAACAAAACAACTTCCTCCACCACTGGTCAGAAGAACTGTGAACTTGGTTACGTTACTGTGCACTTGTTAACTTGTCCTAACGGCTACAACGCAAGGCCAAAGAAGTACCCCATACTGCACTGCTTTGCTTTGCTGTAACACCCAAACTAGCTTCATAGTGCCAGCATTGCTGCGCCAAACGAAGGAAACATAAACCCCGATAGAATGGATCTCATATGCAAACCCAGGAGCAAGTCCGCTGTGTGGATTTATTTCGGTTTAAAGGCAGATGAAAGTGGCCGTCCTTTGAACAACGGCGAGGTTGTTTGTCGTTTGTGTCGAAAGATAGTGCAAGCAAAAGGAGGGAACACAACAAATTTAAGAAGTCACTTAAAAAGTCGCCATCGCAGAGATTTCTGTGACATCTCTTCAATGACGTCTCTGGGCACTTTATCCGAGTCTCAAGGTGACCAAATGGAAAGAAACATTTGAGTTGTTTTGATCGCAAAAGCATGAGGTGTTGAGTTGAGACCAGGGTTGCCAGATGTGGTTATTATAACTTCCCCGCAAGATTGTATTTGAAAATAGCCGATCTACAAGCTCATAACGCGTCGCGATGCGACGCGTTGTGAGCTTGTAGATCGGCTATTTACAGATAGCTGATGGATATGTTAAAGTGCTCATGCAGCCCATAGTCGCTTCTTTTGGACTGGTTTCTCAGACCTGGTTGCTTGTTTCTCTCACAGAATCTGGCAACACTGGTTGAGACCCCATAGCTCAGAGGGGCTGCCACGCTGAATGGCTATTTGGTTGCATGGCAACCTCTGTCCATTTTCTCTTACGATTATGTAAAAAAACATAACATGAAATATCAAAAATGTACAGTTAAGAGTCCTGACCATATCGCCAAATACGGGTTAAATACAAACGAATGTAAATTACGTTAATACATAAGTCAAACGTTTCTCTCCAAATCGTGAACCAGTTTGTTTGGACAAAATGGCCTTCTCTTTGCTTGATCTATTATCAACCTAGTTTAGTATAATACTGTTGCATTTAGTATTGTTACTATAACGATTACGACACATATCGTCCCTTCAGGCTATGGGGTGGGTAGAGTGTCTCACTGCATGAAAATGGTGGCCTCTTGGACCGAGTGTTGAAACATTAATAAGAAGCAATCGCTCCTCTTGAGCGAGTTGTCGAATACAATGAATATTGTCATTTCTCACTCTTTCAATTTAGAACAATAGAGTGCTGTGAGTGAGTGAGTGTGGTGTTTTGTAGACATCAAATAAACAGTGAAGCGTCTGGCCTCGATTAGGCTGTTGCTCTGTCAGCATTGTAGTCTTATTGGTAACAGGATAGGTGGGCAGTACTGGGCACCAAGAAAGAGTGGGCACCTCGTGTTAAATTTCCAAAAGTAAAATATATATATATTTCGATTTTTTTTAAGTATACATGATTAGAACCTGGTCTGATTGCTTCAAACGTATACACACTACCTCCTTATGTATAAGACACAGCCTTATCCAATTTAAAGTCACACAATAGATAGACTTCACTATTCTAATGATACGTTAGCCAAGATTTACCCTGGCTTTGAGGCTGGGTGTCCGAGATGTCAGCACAGACCAGCCACGCTGGGTCACATGTTTTGGTCATGCAACTCACTGTATGTTTCTAGAATTAAAGACACGTAACTAAATTACTTTTCCCTCTGACATTTATAGTTTATTCTGGATTTGTATAAGCCAGTACCTGAGAGCAGACACTTTGTGCATGTGCTTGTGCAGCAGAATGTGCACACATGCTTGCAACTAGACTGCACATTATACACAACGCACAACATTTTATGTAGGCACATTTGTTTCTCTGTTGAAGCTGAATTCTTTGCTTGGAGTGTCATTCTCTAGAACTCATAGAATCTAATGTGAGTTACAGAATAATTGTTGACATTTTGTATCACAAAGACAACTTCTTGTATTTTGACTGTTCAGGATACGACTTTGTCCAAGAAGACATGCTTGAGGATTTCCCTTCGCTCCACGCCTCAACAAACCAAAACTACATTCCAGATGCGGTGCTGCCGCTCGGGGAACCATGGCTTCAGGGGGGACCCTCCCGTGCGATGCTGTCTGTGCCTTCCTGCCTCCGTCTGTGGAGGGAACCTGTGTCTGGTAGAATGGGTGTCCATGGGCCCTCCAATGACGAGAGGGCAGGGGAATTTAGAGTGTACACCAAGAATGAACTTCAGCAGGGAATAATGTTTGGACCCTTTGTTGGAGAAGTGACCAAAGGACAACTGCTCAATACTCTTAAACATGCCTGGGCTGTGAGTAGACCAAGCAAGAAAGAATGATTAAAGCATTACGGAACATTAGACTTTATTCTGTCTTGATATCATTTCATATGCATGTTGCTGTTGGGCAGAAACCTTGTCGTAGCAGTGCATGTGTTTATATTGAGGTAAGGAATAGGGAAGATGCACATTTTTGACAATTTCTTCAATCAGTCATGAACCGTGTTAATGATCTTGATATACAGTATATACAGTGGTGTGTTCTACCGTCATACGCTGTATACGGCGTACACAGTCCAGATTATTTTGGGAAGAAGCGTATACAGTCTAATAACCATTTCATCCATTGAAAACGCGAGAGCGTATACCCACGACCACGCGCATCGTATCCTAGCGTATACCCTCCGAAAAAACCTAGAACACAACACTGAGTATATACTTATTTTATTATCTCCGCCAGGCCAAAGGCATGCAACAGAGATGGTTTTCACCCCTCTCTGTATATGTCTGTCTGTGTGTCTGTCTGCAACTATTCTCGCAAACTGCTGGGCTGATCAGCGTCAAACTTTTGTGCATGCTACTACATTTTGACTGTCTCTCTGTAGGTCGTACAATCAAAATGTCCTTTTGATCATGATGCAACACCCCATAAGGTCATGCCCATTTCCGCCCCAATGAGATTTTCCACCATTTTGCGTTTTCTTCAAAACAAACTCTTTGCTACTACTACTACAAATGTTTAGTCAGATTTGAAAAATGTCACGCCGTTCAGTCCAGCGATGGCTGAGATTAGCTGCTTACAGACAAATAAAACCAACCCAAGAATTTTTTTATCTAAAAAAATCTTTTTATCTACAGATCAGGGATGATTCTGCTTTCTACTATGTAGATGCTTCGGATGAAAATAAGTCTAACTGGATGAGGTGGGTAGTTTTATTTTTATTCAGTGCCTTCTGTATTTAGTGAAAATGCATATTGTAACTATTGACCCAAATATATAAAAAAGATTTTCATTTTTGAGAAAATACTTTCTGAAGAACAAAACCTTTTTGTAAAATAATAATTGCATTTAAAAATAACTCATGAAAACATTTAATAACATTTTAAATTAGATCATTTATTAAATATATTTTAGATGAAATTATTTTATTTCTATAAAATGTAATCAACATGACCGACTTGGTATTTAACTAGAATGAAAATAAGAATAAATACGTTTATTATTATTTGTAGCTGTAGTCTCTGAGGTAGCCAAGAGACAGAGTCCCCTGTCTTATATTCAGATTAAGTACCGTATTTTTTATTCTTTTTCATGATCCAGCTTGTGGTTGATTGTGTTCGGTCTGCTTTTTCTACTTCAGATATGTGTCATATGCCAGCAATGAAGAGGACCACAACCTTATAGTGTTCCAGTTTTACCGTCAGATTTACTACAGGGTTTCCCAGACTGTCCCAGAGGGAGCAGAACTAAAGGTCTGCATTGGAAAGGATTATTCGGCCATGCTCGGCCTAGGGATGGGTGAGTTTTGTTATATTCGTAGGCCATGTTGCCATGTAGTAAAATAACATTATGTCTGCAACTGCAAGTCCTTCAGAAAGTGTTAATAATCTTTAATTTAATTTATCAAAATACAAGTAAAATGCCTGATGAGGCAAATTTTCTGTGCTGCTTATCTAGTCAGATTTCAGCATGGACTTGCAGATTTACATACAGACACCCTGATTATCTCCCTCTATTTCTTTGGGCCATTCAGATGAGAATGAGAGGTGTGATATTACAGACAAGGAGATGATGCTGCGCAACCTCCAGGACATCCAAGTGGTCACTCTCCCAGACGCCAATGTCTCCTCCCTTTGGTCAGACAACAGCCAATCACAGAGTCCCATGCCTCTGATCAGCGAGGTGGCCAGCATGTTGCAACCAGAAAAAGTTGTTGACTCGGCCACAGCTTCCACCTCTGTCCCCACCTCCTCTTGCATTGGATCACTCGCACTCCCTACCTATCATTTGGAGAGGTATGATTTTATCCCTGGAGCTGAAAAGCTGCTGACCCACCCGCATGCCACCCAGAACAGGGCCTGGTACTTCTTTGGGTTTGAGCCAGACCCTACTGGACGACCCCTGGACCGAAACAAGGTGGTGTGTAAGCTTTGTGGGGAGCATGTCAGCTGTGGCGGTGGGACAGTAAACATCCAGAACCACCTGACACAGAAGCACCACATCAAACCACGTGATGTTGCCAAGGACCTCAGAGATCTATGGCCCCAGACAACTGGTAATTATTTGCATAATGTCCAGTTTGATATTTTAACCTTTCAATGGACCACAATGGAAACAAGCCCCCTGGGGCTTTTTGTGTTATCCTTTTAGCATAATCTTTGACTTCACTACCTGAACTGTTAACATACTTGCTAATAGAGTATTCAATCAATCAATCAAAAGACAGAAAAACACAGATTGATAACAAGGGCTTAGATTGTTTATTTTTTAGGGGGGTGGCAGGGGCATTGTTATGCTTTATTTCATATTTCATTTTGAGCTGCTCTTAAAACAAACTAATGTCAAATTTATTTCCGAACAGGTCAAAAATCACAGCTACTGAGCAGTCTGGACATGTTGACCTCTACACCCTTGTCAAAACCGATCGGCACCCTCCCACAGATCATGGCTACTCAAATGACTGATGCCATCTCAAATTTCCTGATCAGGGACCTCCACCCTCCAGCCCTGGTGGAAGGGGAGGGCTTCAAACGACTGATCCATACTTTGCTGCCATCCTGCAAGATGCTGCCCTCGGCTTGTCTGATCGAGGATATACTGAAGGACCTCCACACCAAAAGCAAGAAGAACCTGTTCCATCAGTTAAAGACCAATACAGGGAGTGAGGACATTGAGGACAATTTGAACTACACCGCTCCCATCGAGTTTGAGGAAAGGAGACGCGGTCGACCTCGTGGTTCTCAGATGGAGCTCCCGCACTGTGTCACTTTGAGCGTGGATGTCTGGTTCCATGATTGGCAGGGCAACACTGAAAGATACGCCACCCTCTGGGCACATTACATTGATGCAAACTTTAGTTTTCACAACCTAGCCATAACCACGCAAAGACTGGCAGAGAATGTGGGTGGTGACTACAGCCTAGGAACATTGCAAGGCCAAGTGAAAGTTATGGCCCAGGAGTGGGGAATTTCTCAGCCTAATCTAGTCTTGCTAGGAGGGGAGGGAAGTGAAAAGCTAAGGTTGGGGTTAAAGAAGAGGGAGAGAACTGGAGAGCCGGCAGGGAGTGGCCCTTGCCCTAACTCTACAACATTTCTTGAGAGGGAGGACTCTGTGTCTTCTGATGAACTACGTGGTTTAGAAAGCCGTTACTCCTCCAGTGAAGGTCTCCCATCGATTCCTTGTTTCTTCAGTGCTGTACAGGGCTGCATAGAGGAAGTGATGTCCCACCCTGTCATCTCCAAGACCCTCAGTCATTTCCAGATTTTTCTCTTGTCCCTTTTCCCACTACACACTCCAAAGAAAAGCTTGTCTCAGCTACACATTGAGAGCTTGCTGCTAACGATGCCCAGGAAGGACCAGGCTCAGTTGAAGTCCTGGGCTCACAGCAGACCAGGCTGGAATAAGCTGTACACTCTGTGCAACACCCTCCTCAGACATCAGAACCTGGTGGGCGATATGATAAAGGAGTTAAGAGGTGAGAACCCGACCAGCGGGGATGCCACTGATCCCACTACCTCAGAGTCCACAGCAGCTGACAACTCTTATACAAACTCCACCTCTAGTGCAGCATCATCATCATCATCATCATCATCAGGCGCCATTTTTGCCCCCAAACGTTCTGAATGGAAGGTTCTAGAGGAGCTCTGCTCAGTCCTCAAACCGTTGGATGTAGCTTGTCAAACCCTGGCTAAGGACCCCTTTCCCCGCCTGTCCCTGATTAAACCCATCCTCACCGGCCTGCTGTCCCGCCACCTCGTCACACGCCCGGGAGATTCCTCGGCCATCTTGAAAGAAGTGAAGAGAATGATGAAGCGGAACTTGGCCGGCTGCTATGACAACCCTGTTGTCAACAGGGCTCTGTGTGTAGCATGTTCCCTCGACCCGCAGTTTCATGGCCTGGGATTCATGGAACTGAAAGTAAGTCATGAGGCATGAAATGATAGAGGGACTGACAATACAGTATATAACTGAAACGGAAACGGAAAGGGAAAACAAACTGAGAAGTTGTAGGGGGCGGTCACCCGAGAACCATCTCTAGAAACGCCTGCCAAACCATTGTTTTCCTGTATGGTACAGTGCACCTTGTGTACTCTTGCTGTGTGCTTTCGCGTATTGTAGGCGCACATAAAAGTTAAATATTTTACACTGCTCAGCAATGTTACTTTTTGGGCCACTCAGCCAATTAAATCAAGCAAAAGGCTTGAAAAGGCCCAGGTGCTCTGAGCTGTTTTGTCTGTCTGCTCTAGTGTCTGCAGAGCATCTTTTCAGCAGCCTCATCTGTGCAACACTTCTCGGTGTGATTACTGTTAGTCATTAAAGACGCCATGACCTGGCCAGAAATCATATTGATTCTTCATATCACGTGATTCCTGTGAAAACAGTAAGCTTGAGTGGGACATATCACGGATATATGTCATGTCAAGTGAAGCACAAGAAATAATTGATACATTTTTATGTCAAAATACCTTTAAATGTACCAGCAGTGTGTCTTGTTGCTTAACTGTGTTGTAAGGGGTAATTGTGTCTAACTTAGATACTGCCTCAAAGGAGGAGGTTTTGGGGAGGGGGACCTCTTGAAAAATGAAAAAGCTTCACATTTGGATCTCTAATTATTATGTTTTCATTTTCAAGGAGCAGACGGCCACTTTCGATTGGCTGAAGAAGGAGGCAGTCCGGATAGTGAAGGAGGACAAGAGGCGGCGTCAAGCTAGAAGGCAAGGCCAGATGAAGAGAAGCTCCTCCCCTCTGTCATCCGAGACAGACGGCGACTGCTTGCGAAGGAGGAGCAAACGGCTGAAAGAAGCGCCTCAGTACAACTTCAAAGAGATTGTGGATTCGGGAGACGAGAGTGACATGGAGGAGAATGAGTCAGCTGAACCAGGCTCTCAGGGAGGGCTGTCCGGTATGGAGTTCTTACTTGGGGATTTGTTTGGCTCTGTCCCTCAAGGCACGCAGAGCTCTGTGGAGGAGTCTGTGGACAGGGAGATGTCAGTGTACAGAGCAGACAAAGGGGCCTCTATGGGAGTGGAACCATTGCAGTGGTGGAGAACCAAAGCAGGGCAGTTTCCTCTCCTGGCCACGGTGGCACGAGCGTACCTGGCTGCACCAGCAGTGGCAGGCAGTGCGGCGCAGGGCTTCCTCCAGGAAGGGGGAGGAGCCACGTGTAGAAAGAGAGTCAACATTCCACCAGAGAGTCTGGATGACATGTTGTTCCT
Source organism: Gymnoscopelus microlampas (assembly GCF_963454915.1). Lineage (NCBI taxonomy): Eukaryota > Metazoa > Chordata > Actinopteri > Myctophiformes > Myctophidae > Gymnoscopelus > Gymnoscopelus microlampas. The sequence continues at coordinate 29,739,009 of NC_139939.1, forward strand.
GCATTATAACCACACTTTCATGGGTGTGCCTGCTAAGAAAGATGACAAGTTGTAACAGTGGGCTAGAGAAGGTCCCTGTCTCCTACACGGAATGCCTTTACACCTGGCATCAACATGCTTTACCTTCTGATATTGAGCCGATATCCCAAATCACCTTGAGTTGTTCAGAAATGTATTTGGCCTCATTCACTCACCAAGTGTCAATGCATTTTCAATCATTTTCTTCAAGTCAGTAAACAAAGCATGCAGTGGGCTTGTTCGACATTTTTCCATACTATATGATTGGTTTGTAACAAAAAAAAGCATTTTCTAATATAAAAGTCAAAGATTTTACTTAAACTATTACCAACTTCAAAGACAACCCACCTACAATCATTTAGTCGTGAATTGTACTTCCATGTACATTTACCATGTCTTCCTAAATAAAGTATTCAATCAATCAAAAACACATAACTGGCTGCAACACCACCTACAGCCACTGAGTGGTGCAATTGAGTTTCATTACACAACATGAAAAGGCATGTCATGGCTTTTAATCTGGCAGGGCAGAACCGGTTGGTTCCCCAATGTGAGCATGCCTTTTCTTTTACACAAGATCTGTCATTCTCGCCTAGTCTGTAAATTCAATGTTTGTGCTTGAACGGTAGAGAAAACTAGTGCTAACAAATCTTTGAAATTGAACTGAATATGAAGGACCGCCCTAAACTCTTTGCATTGGTTCTGCAATGCTGTTTAAAAAAAGAAGAAAACGTTTATTTCCTATTTGTTTCCACACAGTTTTAACCCATTAATGGAATTGAGATGTTACCAGATGTATCAGTAGGCGGATATCTCTGATCATCTGGCTACGCAAGACTAAATTGTTGGTAAAATTACATTACAAAAATGACAATTACATTATGTCGATCAAGCCTAGCATGCAGTGTTACATCTTCTCTAGTGCCTTCAAGATTCATGCAAAATTAATAATTTTGCAGTTGAGTTGCAATGTATTTGCATTTTGCAAGGAATAGCCGTAAACTGATGAGCCACTAAGATACATGTTTAAAGCCCTGTGTAAATGAAACTTCAGTCTCCGTTTATATCCAGGCGCAAGATGCATGTTAATGCAAGGTGTAAAGGGGACCATTTACATAGCACCAATTTTTCTACTGGACATCATCTCACCAGTGTTTTTGTTTTTAATATAAGCTAACCCATATACTCTGCATACTTTGTACTCTGATACAGTATACTGCTGTCTTAGTTTAGTCTAGTAATGTAGGTGTATATACATATAGAGCACCTTGTAGTGCCTAGTGCCTTACCTCATTTATATACTGTCATTCTTACTATTGTGTAGGTTGATACACATGTTTTAATTTTTTTAATTTTAAGGCTAAATGTCAGTGTTTACATTACAATGTTTATCCGCAATGGTTTGAAAAGATACAGTAAAGTCCTCCATAAATGTGAAACATCCTGCTATGACTTAACATGGTTCACACAGGTAAAAAGAAAAAAATGTTGGAAGGCTCCGCCCTTAGGCCACACTTTCCACTTGCACAAAAGATATACACTTCTATATCAGCCGACAATGGGGCAATGTTTATCACAAAACAAGAAAATTAAATGAGTTACCATTCAGGCAACTTCAGTCTCCTCAGCCTTTGGGGAATACCCATTGAAATAAAAGTGTCACTTCCATAAAGTATGTCAAGTTCACTACAGTGATCACTTCTGTTCACTTGACGCCCAAAAATCTACCGCAATGCAAAGTAAACGCCACCTTTCTCATTTAATATTTGAATGTGCAGAGTGGCAAAATGAAGTATGTATGTGGGAACATTTAACTTGGCAGTCTTAAATCAATTTGTTAAGCACCCACACAAAGTGACCCTCAAAATGATGAGGATCACCTGACATGAAACACCCCTTGTGTTGTGTTACATGTCACCCCACTTTACGGGCCTGTCTATCTACAACTTATTTTGGGCAGAGCAGCAATGACTGTTTTAACTGAAAAAAATCAACCCACTGTCCTTGGTATCTCTGAATATACTGTAATATTACAAGATTTGCATGAGAATGTCTGCATGTTATATGGTAAAGATGTTCAAGTTTTGTTCTGTCCACTTGCTCTTTTTATTAAAATAAAAATATATTCAACAAAGATGTCTATAAATGGTGACCACTAGGCCAATGTGCTGTTTTGGGTCCTACTCAGCTATGTATATCTGTGAATATCTGTCATAGAGGATGCATTGAGAATGTATGGACAAGAACCTCCACGCGCTGTCCCAGTAAAAAGAAGCCTCTCCATGTGTAATGGTAGGAGGTATGTATCTTCTCCTTCCCCAGACCAATTCCTGCCTCTACAGTGGGTACGCCACTGATAGCGCCACAATCATTTTTAACCACTTAGCTTTGGCTATTCAAAAATAGCAGATCTACAAGCACCGAGTGCCACGCTATGATGAGCTTGTAGATCTGCTATTTTTGAAGAATCTTGAAAAAACTAAAATCTTTGCTTCTGGGGGTCCGCGGCCAAATGTATATCAATTTAGGGGTCCTTGGCATGAAAAAGGTTGAAAACCACTGTTCTAAATGGCAGTGGTTCACAAACGTTTTAGCTCAAGAGTCTTGAGGCTTGGGTCCCGGCTCCCGGGGAGACATCATATTTCTCTTTTGGGTCTTGAGTCCCAAGACTCAAGACCCAAAAGAGTCTTGAGTCAAGACCCAGGCTCCCGGGGAGACATCAAATTTCTCTTTTGGGTCTTGAGTCCCAATAATGTACAAGGTTCACAATAGGACCATTCCAATCTGCTTGCAGGAGCTGTTTGAGCCCAGAGAAAGCAGGTACAAACTGAGGGGAACGGCTATATTTAAAAATAAATGTGCAAGGACAAACACCAGAGAAAGATGCCTATCTGCCATCGGGGTAATCACGTGGAATAAATTAGACAAAGAACTTAAACTGAGCAACTCTAAGAAAATTCAAATTAACATATAAAGCAAAGGTAATAGATAGATATAGGGAATCACTAGTGATAGTTGATTACATCTTCCCACTATGTACGTGTGCATACGAACACACGTACGTATTTTTATGAATATATATATATATATATATATATATATATATATATATATATGGTCGGGGGATCTTAGTATAATCTCACATTCAATTCCAATTCACTTTTGAAACAATTATTTTACTGATTTTCCTTTCAGAACCCAAATAAAACATTGCTCCATTTTTAAAATAGTCACTTCCAAATTGAAGCTCAGATTATACTAAGATCCCTGGCCTTTTGGAGTCAGGGCATCTTACTGATTTTCGTTTCAGAACCTAAATAAAACATTGCTTCATTTTTAAACTTTTCTCGTCTCCCCTAAAATCTGGAAAATGGCCCATTTTTCTGATATTCTCATTAGTATTTTGGCTTTTTTTTATTTGGGACTGACACTGAAAAAAAACTCTTAAAAACGTTTTTGGGCATTTTTTCATCCCAGACCAAAAATAAAAGAATGGCTGTATTTTTCCAATTTTCTAGCCCACCAAAAAATCAGGAAAATGCTCCAATTCTTGATATTCTGATTAGTATTTTGGCATGTTTTGATTTGGGACTGACATTGAAAAAAGCTCTTAAAAAGTGTTTTGCCATTTTTTTCATCCCAGACCAAAAATCTAATAATGGCTTCATTTTTCCAATTTTCTAGCCTACAAAAAAATCAGGAAAATGCTCCATTTTTCTGATATTGTGCTTAGTATTTTGGCATTTTTTGATGCGCCGGTGTATACGCTGCGTTGATAAATGAGGGCCCTCATTTATCAACGCAGCGTATACACCGGCGTATATTTTTCCATATATTCGGCCGTACACCAACGTCGAAGTCACATTTATCAACGCATCCTACACAGCTGATCCGAGCTTACACTTGGTCCCAGCGTTGATAAATGTCACGGCTGAAACGAGCGTCATTTAAATAACACGCCCTTAAAATATTCTCAAAACGCCCCGATTTTACGACATGAAGACGAACCAGAATACGACCAAAGACATGAAAAGCCAATAAGAAACAGTCACCCCCCCCCCCCCCCGCTGGCCTCGCCGCACACGCCTCTCTCTCTCGCTCTCTCTTGCTCTCTCGCTCTCTCTCTCTCACACACACACACACACACACACACACACACACACACACACACACACACACACACGCGCGCCCGCCCAACTTTGTCTTTCATGTCCGTGTCCGTAGCGTAGCGGTACATGAGACTCGGGCGGAATGCAGTGATTCCGTGCCGCCACGTTAATATTGGAGCGTCGGGTTTATATCCTTAACCCAGCCAGGTTGTGTAGCCTACATAACTCTCTATGACATAACTCCATAACATAGGACAAGCCACTGTAAGTTTGTAGACCTCACTGTCCATGAAAAGGTGGCCGCCGGCGCAAAAGCGCTCGTATATTTTTTAAAATAGCAGATCTACAAGCTCACAACGTGTCGCGATGCAACGCTGGCTTGTGAGCTTGTATATCTGCTATTTGCAATACAGACAGATCTACAATCTTATCTGAATGACTGTTAAAGCAGTTTGTTTAAATTACTTTATAAAATAATATATTTTCACAGCGATTATTTATTAGTGTAGATATACACATTTAGGACTAGGAGTGGATTATGTGTCCAGATGCTTGTCAGACAGTCAGACAATGGTGCTCCGCAGGTCTAGAATGGAATAAACGGGTGCAGCCAACGTCAACAACTGGTCTCGACCAGACGTGAGATCTCAGCGTAAAGTAGGATGAAGCCCACATCAGGATATATTGATAAATGCCGAAAGGTGCGGTGATCACGCCGTACGCTCATTATTCGGGCTGCACCGCGTTGATAAATGAGGGCCACTGTGTCCACTACATGACTTTTGCAGCCACAGTGGATGAGGATGGCGCAAGCTTTACTGGCATCTGCAAGATGGGTCCAGTAAGGTTCCCAGGTTCGGACATGCTGAATCAGTGCAGCTTGGGTGGGAGGAAGTTCTCAAGAGACCTGGTACCATTTGACCAACATCAGCCTTCCCTGACTATGGGAAAAGGAGTGCAGGTATCTCAAAGAAACTCTGGTCACCCTTACTTTGGAGCCTGAAAAGATCAACTTTCCATGTCCAAAGATTGGAGTATATGGTCATCATCATATACTGTACGCCGGCAAGAGCCGTGGTGACAGCAGAGTAGATGAATCCTGACAGTGGCTAGTGACTAGTACCGTATGATATCATACTAGTCAATGGTGTATAGAATAGTAATACTATATAGTATTACACTTTATGCTGAGCATTGTTGAACATACTGTATTAGCTGTAGCTGTAGGCCTATCATCATAGGAATTAGTTCTTTTTTTTTGTCACTTAAATTTTTATTAATTTTTTCCACACACATACATACACCACATATAAAAATAAAATAAAACGCAACTGGAGACTGACCTTATCCTAAGTAAAAAAAAACAACAACAAGGAAACAACATTTCAAAGCCAGTCATGGCTGTAATATCACATGAGGATTTGAATTATTTTACTTTATTTTTGGGGGAGCCTAGGTAACCCACCTGTTTCATTATCTAGTCTTACTTCTCATTATACCCTACATCCCCTCTTTATCAATAATTTGTTCTTTCAAAACCCCTTCTTTATCTGAATTATGTGACTTCAAAAGTTTTCTACCTATCTTGTACTGTTCTTGCCTGAAGGATCTCCACATATAAAAAGAAACGGCACAAAAAAGTGACTCCCAAACACGTGGTAAGGACCGCCGTGACCCTTAAACCCTCCTAACAGGGTAAGGGGTAAACCCCATGTTAAATGGGGGCCCCACCCTAGGCAACTAGATCTAATCCCATCCCTGGGCTTCCCCAGCGCCTAGCCATCTACCTCTTAACATAAAAAACTCTCCGTTGGTACATTTCCCCCCAAAATGGAAAGAAAAAAAAACAACTCAAACATTTCGTTTGTACACACATCCCTCCGTATTCCCCACATTGAGTTGGTGGTGTTCCCAAAATATGACTGTTGAATCACAACGGTAGGAAGGTTCTCTTTTTTATGTCTATTATCATGACATCAGTGTCTTGTCCTTTTCTCTATAAATTGTCCATCCCTTGTCATTTCCCCTTCCCACCTCCCATCTTCATACCAACTCAATGTTACCTCTTATCTCTTAGCATATTGTATTCAGTCCTTTTTTAAGCACACTCTCAACTTTTCTTTGGCTCTCGTCATCGCTCCTCTTTCCCCCTCCGTTCGTCTTCGCTCCGTGACTCCATGGTTCGCTCCCGTGCGCCCATCCTCCTCCGCCGTTGGGTCCACCGTCGACACGATACAGCTCCCGTCCTCCCTCGGCGTGTCAGCGTCTCCCTCCCCGCTTGGTTGTCCCACCATGAAGCCTCTCTCTTTCATGGCTTGGGAGACCTCTGTCGCATTTCTGTAGATCCTCATTCCGTCAAGCCAATGTATCCTCATCTTCGTGAAGGGGGTCTGGAAACGGATTCCTTTTTCTTTTAACAGTTTTTTCGCAGGGAGATATTCTTTCCGTATACGGACAACTTCGTGTGGGTAGTCGTGATCGAAGCCCAGTTGCTTGTTACCAACTTGTATCTTTGTTTCCCAGGCTTTTTTAAGCACCATCTCTTTCGTCTCAAATCGAAGAAAGTTAATCACAATGGATCGTGGGTTGGTCGATGGGTTGTTGATTTTCTGAGTGCGAGTGCGGTATCCGCTCTGTATGTGGAGTTGGGTCCCTTTAGGTAGAACAAGCTCCGTTTGAAACAATTGTTCCATATATTTCACTACTGAAGCACCCTCCGCCCCCTCGACGAGACCGAAGACCCGCATGCTGCACCGCTTGGCCTGCGACCGCATGTCCAGTAGCTCCGCTTGTAATTGTTCCACACGGTCACCTGCCCCCGTTTTCCACTCTTCCATTTCTGATATGTGCATTTGCGCCTCGTGTGCACCAGCCATCAACGATGTCATCTCTTCATCGTGTCGTTGAATCTGCTGATCTATCTCCCTGCGAAAACTTATTATTTCCTCCTTCATTTCCCTTTTAATTTCTTCTTTAAAGGACGAGAACTCCTGTTGTCTTTCCTGCTTGTCAAATTGTAGTTCTTTAGTGATATTATCGAATCCCTTTCGCAGTATTTCCGCGAGGTTTTCGTCCATTACTTTACCCGTTAATTCTCTCCTTATATTGGCGATTCCCTCACGTATTACTTCGGCCAGGCCCCCGTCCATTTTCCCATTCGAGTCTTCTCCTCCGTCCGTCGTCGTCGTTGATTTTGTTACTTTATTTTTTCTGCTGTGTGTCTTCGAGTGTTTCTACGGCTTCATCTGTGTCTCCTAAACATTACTTTTCATTCCTTTTCCAATTTGGTTCTGTTTTTGTCGAGTTATTGTCGAGTTATGTATGTCCAACTGTAGAGAGCTAACTACTTAAGCTGCACCTCTCTCCGCCATCTTACCGGAAGTCCATAGGAATTAGTTCTACTGTTAAATCATTCTTGTTTCAATAAAATGATGTCGTTATAGCCAAAAACTTTGTCAGGTGGCGGTCATATTGGATTTGGCCACTATGATGACCCTGAAGGTCGCTGGCTCGGGCGCCCTTGCTAAATCATTAGAGCATGCCCTGGGTTACATCTGGGACAAATGTGGTGCTCTTAGATTGATTTGCGCAAAAATATCCCTATGGCCCTGGACTGTAATACGTTTCTTTTAGCTGTTCTGTCAAATATCAAATTAGAAATTTTACACTTTACTATGTTTCCCTAATCATAAGTATTCTGAACATTTTGAGCACCTCAGTAAATCTGTAGCTCCAAAGGTTTAGCAGATAGAGCCATGTTAGAAGTAGTGCACCGGTTATGGTAATTTAAAAAAAGAGCGTGGTCATTTTCGGGTATTTCATCCCGGATAGAGAATTAGTCACAGTTCCTAAGTTGTTCCCTGGGGTCAAATTAGCCAAGAACAGTTGAGATATTCTCTCCTAAATTAAGTGCATACAATAAAGAATACATCACATGGATGCACCTGGGATGTATCATCAGTGTTGTAGCCTGAGGTCATAGGGTGTTTCGGGTCTCGCAACATACACCCAGCCGGGGTTGATCAAGCCCCAACTTACATCCCAGGTAGCTACCCACGGTCAGTCCTATAGGGAAAGACAGGGCCACTCAGTCCGCTTCTCCGGAACTACTCTGCCTGAACACGGGGAGGCTCTAGCTAGCACGTGGAGGGACTAGGCTCTGTGGGTGGCCTCCTGGCCGGGCTCCTCCTTCGTCTGACCAGGTCCATGACCTGAGAGTCATAGGGGCTGAAACCTGGTCCAGTCGGGCAAATGACCATCACCAAGTCATCGAAGACAAGAACTTTAGAAGGACGCTTTAGTGTACACGTGTGCAAGTGCGTGAGTGTGTATGTTGATGCTAAATTGTCTAAATCATGGTTCTCAAAGTGGTGTCCGGGGACCCCCAGGGGTCCTTGAGGGGGTTCCAGGGGGTCCCCATCTAAATGAGTTATTTCAGCATCAAGATCAACTTGACTACTTTTATCCTAAATGTGTTATGGCCGGGATTTAAACCTCGGTCTCCCACGTGGGAAGCCAACATCTTAACCGCTAGACTAAACACTATTTTCTATACTCTGGGGGGAATAGGCTCTATGGACAGCAGCCATATTGTGAATACATTCACAGGTGTTACCAAAGATACTAAGGCTCTGTTCCATTTAGTGTAGCACAGTGGTTCTCAGATTTTTCAATTTCCACGACCCCCATAACTCTGAGAGTGTACAAATGGAACCAAATGGACCCTTACGGGTCCATTTGGTTCCATTTGTACACTCTCAGAGTTACACACTCGTAAGGGGCCATTTGGAAACCCTTTAAGGAACCATGAGGGTCCCTGGACCCACATTTTAGAGCCACTTGGTGCAGCAGGCCATATATGTTAGTGCACGGTGGATTTGTAGTGTAGCAGTGTTTCCAGTGAGCCAACATGCACAATATCAACACCCTGACCTCTGTTTGAGCAGAATGGAACAGAGCCTTCATTAGTATCATTGGCAACACCTGTGAATGTCTTCACAATATGGCTGCTGTGCATAGAGCCTATATCAGAGTTTTATAGAAACAATAAAACTGGCACATCCACTTCTTTTTTTTAGTGTGCAGACTTTATTATTTCTTATAGATATCAGACTTTTATCTCATCATGATGTGAGCCACTCTGCTACATATACATGATGCAACATGTTGTGAGCTTGTAGATCTGCTATTTACAAAAAGAATCTCGGAAGAAATTGGAAAGAAATTGCAATATATATATATATTTTTTAACATTTTAACAACACAAATCCTTGTATGGGGGGTCCCTGGCATTAAAACATTTCAGATGGGGGTCCCTGGCATTAAATCATTTCAGATGGGGGTCCCTGGCATTAAAACATTTCAGATGGGGGTCCGTGGCCATATACATTTTATTGCGGGGGTCCTTGACATGAATTTATTTTGAGAGCCACTGGTCTAAATGTCCAAGATATCATCATCATCATCATCATCATCATCATCATCATCGGCATAGTCAGATAATAGTTTGGGCAGTGGTGTAAAGTAACTAAGTACATTTACTCAAGTACTGTACTTAAGTACACTTTTGAGGATTTTTTACTTTGCTGGAGTATTTCCCATTTTTAGTACTTTTACTTCTACTCCACTACATCTCAGAGGCAAATATTGTACTTTTACTCCACTACAATTATTTGAAAACTTTAGTTACTAGTTACTTTGCAGATATAAATATATTCCATTATGAAACACATTAACCACATCAGCCCTATTTTAGGCTATTTTCAAACATTTTAGTACTTTTACTTTTGGTACTTTATTTTGATGCCAACACTTTTGTACTTTTACTCAAGTAACATTTTGAACAGGCCTTTTACTTGTAACAGAGTATTTTTATATTGCGGTATTGCTACTTTTAAGTAAAATATATGAGTACTTCTTCCACCACTGTCAGAGAATAGTTTGGGTAATATTTCATACATGTGAATCTAAATGTACTTTTTCTTCCTACCTTGACCATCTTAATGGAGATAAGATGCTGGTTTCCTTTTCCAGCAGCACTTGGCAAAACTGCTGTTCATCATCAGACACTACATGTGTCTGACTATGGCTGCTATAAAGTGGTTCTCACACCTTTTCATGTCAAGGACCCCCAAATTAATGTATGCATTTGGCCACGGACCCCCATCTGAAATTATGTTGTGCCAGGGACCCCCATGGACCCCCAGACAAGAAGATTTATGTTAAGAAGTTAAACATTATTAAACGTTTCCCACACATTTTCGAGATTTTTTTTAGAAAACATTTCTAAAATATCAGTGGTGCTATGAGCTTGTATATCTGATATTTAATATGGATAAAGTGGTTAAAATGATTGTGATGCTGATGCTGTATTAAATACATTTGCTGGGGACCCCCTGAGACCTCCCCAAGGACCCCTGGGGGTCCTCGGACCCCACTTTGAGAAACAAAAGCTATAGATAAAACAAGTTCATATTGATGTGTGGTTTTAAATAGACCATTTATTCAAATATGTAAATTGTCTCATTAAATATGCACAATTTAGACTACAAGAAGAATCACATATCAGCTGAATGTCCAACATGTTTTATTATTATTTTTACTCACGCAAATTGAGAATAGATGGACTTTACTTGTAACAGAGTAGCTATGTTTATATTATCACTACTTTTACTATAACAAGTTTAGCATTTGTTTATAATAATTTAAGTTAATATAAAAGTTTGAATATAAGCTACTTCTTCCACCACTCGCCTACTTTCCACTATCACAGGAAGAGTGTGTGTGTGTGTGTGTGTGTGTGTGTGTGTGTGTGTGTGTGTGTGTGTGTGTGTGTGTGTGTGTGTGTGCGTGCGTGCGTGCGTGCGTGCGTGCGTGCGTGCGTGCGTGCGTGCGTGCGTGACTCAGTCAATGATGTGTTTAATGTTTATTGTGTTATTTTCTCATCAGATTTCTCTCATCTCACACTGAACACAAACACAGCATCCAGAGCCCTCTCTCTGTCTGAGAACAACATGGTGGTGACACAGAGGGGAAAGGATCAGCATCATCCTGATCATCCTGACAGGTTTGATGTATATCCACAGGTTCTGTGTACAGAGGGTCTGACTGGACCCTGTTACTGGGAGGTAGAGAGGAATGGATGGGTTGATATAGCAGTGACTTACGGAGGAATCAGTAGGAAAGGAGATGGTGATGACTGTTGGCTTGGACACAATGATAAGTCCTGGAGTCTGTACTGTTATGATGACTGCTTTGTCAAACACAATAGAAAGCAGACTGACCTCCCTGTCCGTCCCTCTGGCTCTAAGAGAGTAGCAGTGTATCTGGACTGTCCTTTAGGGACTCTGTCCTTTTATTAGGTCTGCTCAGACTCACTGACTCACCTGTTCACCTTCACCTTCACCAACACATTCTCTGAACCGCTCTATGCTGGGTTCAGGTTATCCACCTCCTCCTCCTCCTCCTCCTCCTCAGCACGTCTGTGTGAGCAGAGATAGAGTCTCTATGTGAGGAGGACATCAGGTCTCCATGGTTACTCCACATGTTTGAGTGAGTCCAGGTTGTCATGGTTACCATGGATACTTTGACACCATGCTAAGTCTGACATCATAGAACTCCATATTTGGGCATGACTGACTCATGGTGACATCATAGTGATGTCATCATAAATAAAACGGTATAGAAGCAGCACACTGACATAAGAGAGGGTTTGTGTCGTTAAAAATGTTTACATTCTGCAGTGATATGAAATGAGCTGAATCTACTCTGATGAAGCCACTCAATCTTCCTACAAGTAACTGCTCGGGCAAGTTTCTCTTTCAGATAGACAGCAAGCATGTTAGCTTCCAGTTGAGGGGCCTCAGGCCTTAATGGGTTAAACACTGAGTTATACACATTTTTATCTGATCTGTAAGTGTTCAGCTGGTCACTGTTAGACCATATCTGATCTGTAAGTGTTCAGATGGTCACTGTCTCATGGTGACTGTTTGCAGTGGTGGAAAAAGTACTGCATTTTTATTTATTTAAGTACAAGTATCAATACCATCTTGTAGAAATACTCTATTACAATTATTGAATGAATTATAATCATTAATGGATGAAGGCTGGTGTGTGATGGGAGTGTAAATGTTTGATCTCCCGTGGCGGCCCAAATGAATCCACAGCATGAAGAATAACCTGCGCTGGTCAAAGGTTTGGAGCGTCGGGTTTATATCCTCAACCCAGGATGTATATGTAGATCTGCTATTTTCAAATAGCCAATGCAGCCAGATCTGCAATCTTATCTGAATGATTGTTAAAGCAGTTTGTTTAAATGAGTTTATAAAATGTTATCTTTTCACAGGGATTATTTATTAGTGTGTTAGATTATACATTGGAGTGGATTATGTGTCCAGATGTCAGTCAGACGGTCAGACAATGCTGCTCTGCATGTCTATAATGGAACAAACGGGTTTAGCCAAAGTCAACAACTGCCTCCGACCTGTCATGAGATCTGAGCGTGCCGTACGCTGAAGCCAAAGTCAGGATATATATATTGATAAATGCCGAAAGTTGCGTTGATCTCGCCGTACGCCCATTATTTGGTCTACACCGCCTTGATAAATGAGGGCCATAGTATTCAAATCGCAAGCAAAACGTTTCAGAAACTATCAAACGTTTTAGCATTCTTTCTGGGAACACTCACACACATATAGACTTCACTACGTCCTGAGAGTATAATCTTATATCTTTACTCACACACACATTCACTACATCCTGAGGGTATAATCTTATATCTTTACTCACACACACACATTCACTATGTCCTGAGAGTATAATCTTATATCTTTACTCACACACACACATTCACTACGTCCTGAGAGTATGATCTTATATCTTTACTCACACACACACATTCACTACGTCCTGAGAGTATAATCTTATATCTTTACTCACACACACATGGGCTTCACTACGTCCTGAGAGTATAATCTTATATCTTTACTCACACACACACACACATTCACTACGTCCTGAGAGTATAATCTTATATCTTTACTCACACACACATGGACTTCACTACCTCCTGAGAGTATAATCTTATATCTTTACTCACACACACACATAGACTTGACTACGTCCTGAGAGTATAATCTTATATCTTTACTCACACACACATGGACTTGACAACGTCCTGAGAGTATAATCTTATATCTTTACTCACACACACACATAGACTTGACTACGTCCTGACAGTATAATCTTATATCTTTACTCACACACACACATGGACTTGACAACGTCCTGACAGTATAATCTTATATCTTTACTCACACACACACATAGGCACTACATGTGTCTAGAGATTATTATGGATCTATATATCAGTTCTCAAACTTTTTCATGTCAAGGTAAAGGACCCCCATACATTAATGTATGCATTTAGCCACGGACCCCCATCTGTAAATATGTTGTGCCAGGGACCCCCAGAAGAGAAGATTTATGTTAAAGAAATGCAACATTATTCAAACTTTTCCAAACATTTTCGAGATTTTTCGAAAACATTAAAAACATATCAGATCTACAAGCTCACCACCGCACACCACGAAGTGACGCGCGGTGAGCTTGTAGATCTGATCTTTATGAAAAGCCAAAGTATAAAATGTGGAGCTTTATGACTCCACACAGGCAGTGGTGGAAAGTAACTTAGTACATTTACTTAAGTACCGTACTTAAGTACAGTTTTGAGTTATTTGTACTTTATTTGAGTATTTCCAATTTCCAATACTTTTACTTCTACTCTACACTACATCTCAGAGGCAAATATTGTACTTTTACTCCACCACAATTACTTGAAAGCTTTAGTTACTAGTTACTTTTCAAATATAAATTATGATATAATGAAACATACATTAACCACTTTAACCCTATTTTATACCTAGGCTATTTGAAAATAGCAGATCTACAATCTCACAACGCGTGGCATCGCGACGCGTTGTGAGCTTGTAGATCTGCTATTTTCAAATATTTAGTACTTTTACTTTTGGTACTTTAAGTACATTTTGATGCCAATACTTTTGTTCTTTTACTTGTAACAGAGTATTTTTTATATTGCAGTATTGGTACTTTTACTTAAGTAAAGAATTTGAGTACTTTGTCCACCACTGCACACAGGTGTAGATGGTTTAGTGTTAATGACTTGAAAGCAGTCTGGGGATCGATTCACTCTGCAGGTTGAACATCCGGTTCGAAAACGGAAACGGAAATGCTGTGTCCGTGTAACGTGAACTTTCTCAACACACCGGATCCAGTAGGCGGGGGTTTGGACCGGATGTGATACGGGTTTAAAATGGACGCAAGCGCACGACGCTCGTTTGCTTTGAATTGTTTGGTGTGCACTGCGCCACTGCTCTATAGAAGGTATTTATATCAACATGACACGTTTTTATCCACCAATATTTAACACCATTATTATTTAAGCTTTCAAGGTGTTGTAGGACTGTGAATTATTATGACACCAACATGGACAAATATGTGAAATATTGTGTTTTATAACCGAGGGAGAAAATGCATCAAACTAGTCATTTCTATAGAGTCTGACTTGTTCCAAATGATCACTGAACTAAATTGTCAATAAAGTTTAAACCTTATACCACACTCACTGTGAGGAGGTTTGTAGATCGAATCCCGCCATATATACATTAATGTGCGTTTTGTAATCTATATAAGCTTTGGATCAAGACGGTCAGGGATTTTATTTATGGTGATCGAGTCTGATGTTTGTTGGTCGTTTTAAACGACTCATAAATCCCCATAAATGAACCCAAACCAACACATAAAGTGTTTAAACCCAATGTTACCCGTCCACACGGGTCAGTTGTGTTCCGTAATATTGCGTAAAGTTTAATAAATAAGTGTTTTAATCCCGTGTGTGTCGGAACGCCGTTCTATTTCCACATTTACATGGAGTGTAATACCTGCGTTCACCCGCTGCGCCAGTTTACCAAATAGTTTGTGGTTCTGTGTTTAAGGCGCGTGCGTCTACATTTATGTATGCATTGTAAATATAAAGTGATTATCTTAAAGCCACAGATGTTATCCGTACATACGGGGTGTTAGTGTTCAGTTAATGTTCAGTATAGTTTAATAAAAAAGTGATTTAATCCCTTCTGTGGATGAACGTCATTGTATTTCCTGGATTACATGGGGTGTAATACCGTAGATATGGATGGATGGATGGATGGTGATGTTCAGACAGACCAGATTGAACCATTTATTCATTGGATAATGTGGAATATTACTGAACATAAAGGGTCCGTATGGTGGGATAACATCTGTGGCTTTGGGATAAACACTTTATATTTAGAGTAACATACATTTATCAAGATGTTTGAGACTTTAACATGGAACTAACTACAAACACTATTTTTGGAGTGTTCAAGAATGTCATAGATGAGATCATCATAATAATAATAATAATAATAATAATAATAATGACATTTTATTTGTACAGCACTTTACACATAAAACATTCGTAAAATATCTAGAACAAAACAAATGTAAAAGCCTAAGGATAGGAGAGATAACGGAGCTATAAATTGTAACATAAGATAAATGACACTCAGGGCAGGAGAATGATTAAACTAAACTAAGTATCAATATCAAAATCGATAAGAAGAAATGTGAGTCTTGATCTAATGCTAAGATGAAACTATAATATCATCTCTATCGGGAGGAAACCTCAGAATGTCCAAAAACCTTTACTTTTCAGGATTCAAAAATGGCAAAAGTATCAGATCTACAAGCTCAAAACATGTTGCTTTGTGCGTTTCAAGCTTGTAGATCTGCTACTGTTGATGCTTTTATGCGACGCTGTAGTATGATCAAATGGGACGAGAGGTTTCTGCCCGACAACAACAAACGTATACTTAACACTATAGCATACATGGGCAACCGGCCGCCCGGGGGCCACATGCGGCCCTCACCTTCACTTAATGCAGGTTAATAGTGATATATTATTGATTTCAGCTGTTACAATTCCAAACATGCAATCATGACCCGCTTTAATTACTTCAGTCTATATTATCAGTTTAAAGGAGTAGTTCACCCAAAAAATTACTTATTTCCTATCAATTACACACCCCATGAAGCCTTGAATTCATGGAGATATTTTTGTTTTCTTTATTATCATCATCAAATTATTGGCTTAGGAATGCGACAAAAACTAAGAAATCTCCATGAATTCAAGGCTTCATGGGGTGTGTAATTGATAGAAAATAAGTCGTTTTTTTGGGTGAACTACTCCTTTAATGACTTTATGTCCAATGTATTTGTATTTAAGTTCATAAAGTTATCTTAAGTATAAGTAAATCCATTTGAAATTAAATATAAAAAAACTTCAGGATTCCAATTAAAAAATACCCAAAAAGAATTCAGGATTCCAATTCCAAAATAGCAGATCTACAAGCTCAAAGCGCGTCGCGGTGCGCTTTGAGCTTGTAAATCAGCTATTTTTGCTACTTTTGTGTGACATACTAGAATGACGAATTTAATTTACAAAAAAAAGTTAAAATAAGGAGATGAGAGGTTTCTGCCCGACAACAACAATATGCAGTGTGTTCCTCTGCAGTGAGTGTGGAAATATAGTGGCTCTATTTTCTATTATTGTTTTTATTATTATTCTACAATATATTAAATGTAATGTTGGTTTATATCTGTGTCTTGCAGGTTAATCATGAGGTGACCTTCAGCAGAGTGGACTAAATCTATTTCATACAGTGAGTTAAAAACGCCGAGTCATGGCTCCTAGCTATGACTCAGCGTTTGACTCGCTGTATGAATGCTTCAGGGACGGTTCAAAGGATGGATGGAGTCATCAGGAGATAGCTGGTAATAGAGTGTCTGTAACTCAGGACAAGGGGCTTGAAGATGGAACCTCGATGGAGTCGACGCAGCAACGAGCCCTGAGAGCTGAAACGTATAACGGTGCCAACGCACGCTCTCCGTCGAGATACGAGGCGTACGGTGCTCGGGACGTGGTGCCATACAACCTACGCGGCTCTATTAATACCAGCTATCTTCAACCACGCAGCGGGAGACCCCACACGGTACGTACCTGGATCACACCTGAACAGTATAAACTATAGGGCTGTGTCACCATTAAGACCGGGAACGCATCTGTGTCAAATGGCAGATATACAAGCTCATAGTGCCGCGCTATGAGCTTGTAGATCTGCTATTTATTGGAAAAATCTTGAATTTGTGCAAATCATTGAATTTATATATTTTTTTAACTAACATTTTTTAACTAAAATCTTTGCTTCTGGAACAAAATATTTTGAGATGGGGGTCTGCGGGGGTCTGAGGATTTCTACATTTGTAGAATCCCCCCAGAAGCAAAGATTTGAGTTTCAAATGTTTGCTTAAAAAAAATATATATATTCAAAGATTTGCACACATTTTCACGATTTCTTTCGAAAAAATTGCAGATCTACAAGCTCATAGCGCGGCACTCGGTGCCGCGCTATGAGCTTGTAGATCTGCAATTTTTTTTATAGCCTATTAAGAAATCTAAAAATGACACGGATACCTTCCCGGTCTTAAAGGGTTAGAGGAGAATTCCAGTCATTTTAGATGTTTGCTTTTATGCGTTGCTAATCACTCACCAACATACAAAGGGCCGTTGAATTTTTGAATTGTTGAAAAAGTACGGAAGAGGCCCAATCCTTGGTCAAATGCATTTTCATTTGGGGTCCTTGATATGAAAACATTTGAGAGCCACTGTTTAGTTGTTTCTAAAACTGGATTAAATGCTAAGCATTGTGTATTTACTTGAAAATGGTGTTTGATACAGGAATAGTGGGCACGTCTTTGTTAAATTGGCTATTTTTGTTTCTCAAATGTTAAACAAATTAAGAATTTGCTAAATAGTCTTAAGTGATGTGAAGTATACATGATGTGAACATGTGTACTGTACATCATTATCAGACCTATATGCCCACAGTGAATTAAATGGCCAATTACACATTTAAGTGCCCACTTTTCCCAGGTGCCCACTCTTCCGGTTACATAATCGCAAATTATTTGAGGTAATTGCAATTATTTTGCATAAAATCGTCATAGTTTCCAGTTCATAAAATGGAGGAAATGGCCGATCTACAAGCTCACACCGTGCCGTAATCGCGACACGTTGTGAGCTTGTAGATCGCTTTTTTTTTTACATTAGAAAGTCAAGTCGGGTAATATGGCATTCATTTAAGTTATTTGCCATATCTGCCCTGTTTACAAAGTTTAAAATCCAGCCAAAAATATATTATTTATGTTCAATGCCAAACAAACACAATTGAATCGTTAATTGCAATTATTTGTGACAATTAATGAAGTAAAATGTCATAATGGTGACACAGCCTGTCAGTGACTAGGTTATGACATGTCACTATGACTTCCAAAATGTCACCCTGTAGGGCTGGCACAACTCAACCTTTTGTTTTCTTTTTCTTGTGTCTTTACAGAACATGAAGTTGACAAGAAGAAGACGTCTGTAGATGGCAGGAAGGTAGGAACCTTTTGATTTCTGCTGCTGCTTGTTAAGGGGGCTACATGCTACCATACCATGTATGTCGTCATTCGCGTCGTCTATCGTATAGTTTCACGTCATTTGCGTTGCCACAAATGACAAATGTCTGTCCAAATCACATTTATGTGATTTATTTATCGTTTCACGTAATTGTTCGGCTAAAGCTTTGGTCACGTCGGTCCACATCACATACGACCATATGTGGTCGTAACTTCTCCTCTTTTCCTCTATTCTTTGCTTTAATAAAGCAATAACAAAATGATTTGTTTTTATTCACTCTTGTGTCTGAGTTATTTGATCGATTTTTTATTTTTGTCTTTCTTTCTTTTCACAAACACATTTCTTTCTTCTTGCCTGTCTATTGCACTAGTTCTTCACTAGTGGTTTGTGTGTACAAATGTATGTGATGTGGAGCTATGTGATTTATGTCTGGTATCATTATGGTAGCATGTAGCCCCATTAACACTGTGTTAACTTCCATCTGTGCTGTAGGTCTGTGCAAACTAATAGAGAAGGCAAATGATGTGCGTCGTGTCATTTGCTTCCTTTCTTAGTGTTTTTTTTCTTCATTTGCTGCTGTTTGAGTCGTGGCTGCTGTTGAAGGTAAGTGTGAAGGTAGTAGTGACACGGTCTATCATTAGTTGTCGGGCAGAAACCTTGTATCTCCATATTTAAACATTATTTTTGGTAAATACATTTCTTTACTTGGTCATACTACAGTGTCACACACTAAAGCAGTACAAACAGCTGATCTACAAGCTCACAAAGCAAAGATCATGATAATTACATTGGCTCCATTGGAACACAGTTTATTTGTTGTGCCCATTAAGACCTGGAACTGTCATTTTTAGATTTGAGCTAAAAAGCATTATTTTACACTTTGGGCTATTCAAAAATCGTTAAAATGTGTGCAAATCTTTGAATATATATATATTTTTTAAAGCTAACATTTTTAACTCAAATCTTTGCTTCTGGGGGGTTCCTGGAACGAAATATTTTGATGGGGGTCCGCGGCCAAATACATATAATTTTGGGGGTCCTTGACATGAAAAAGATTGAGCACCACTGATATAGAAACATACGTTTTTCAGAAAACTGTTGAGATTCAGGAGACATGTAGAATCGGCTTCAGGTCTCAATGGGTTAAAAAGTAACAGTTTTGGACATAAAAGGTTTCTACCTGACCTCCATACTTTAACTTTCCCTCTTTTCTCTTTATTATTTGCTTTAATAAAGTTATTACTTTTTTTCCCCCTAGTGTGTCTTTGTGTGGTTTTTGTGTGTACAAATGGAACCAAATGGACCAGTCATTGGTCCATTTGGTTCCATTTGTAGTACTGACAGCATACGTATACTAGGCTGTTTATGTAATGACAGGGTACAGTATATGTAGGCTCACACTAAGCTGTATAATATAGTGACGGGGTACAGTATATGTATACTAGGTTGTATAATATAGTGACAGGGTATAGTATATGTGGCTCTTGGTCACATAGCAAACTCACATAGTTAAACCTATTTGCGCTTTATCTATTTTTGATAAAGTTAAAAATATAGTTTTTTTTTGCCCTGTCATAGTATCAAGTAAACCTTTTTTAGTTTTAACCGTAAAATGTGCACTATCAGCGTCATTCGCTTAGTGCCGCTTGCGTTGCGTCATTTAACGGGTGGCGGGCCAGCGGTTTGCGTAGTTTGCGTTCAATGCCCGTCATTCGTGAAGAATAAGTAAGAAGGGACTGGACCAGTGTTTTTTTATTATTGGGTCACGGCCAGCGTTTTGATTTGATTTGCGTCGCGTCTCAGGATTTCACGTAACATCCGTGCAGGTAAGTCATCACGTCAGCCCACATCACATAAGTCCATGGTGTAGTGTAGTGTAGTATGTGATGTGGATTGATGCGATGTATGTGTTGTCATTTCACAACACATGCGGGTAAAAATTACATTTGATTTCACGTCGCTTCCGTCATATGCAGGTAAGTCTTCATCACGTCAGCCCACATCACATATGACCGTACAGGGGGGCCGTATGTGATGTGCATTGATGTGATGTATGTGTTGTGTTGTGTCATTTCACAACATATGCGGGTAAAACATCATCACGTTAGTCCACGTCACATATGAACATATGTGGAGGTATGTGATGCATGTCGTCCTTTACGTCGTGTGTCGTTTCACGTAATATGATTGGCGTTGTACCGTTTAAGGTTATTTGCGAGTAAATCACGTCAGGCCACATCACATTACTGGTCAGTTAATGTGATGTGGATTTATGTGATTTTGTGATTATTTCACGACATTTGCGGATAGCTCGTCATTCACATCGGTCGGCAATTTTTTTCTTTTAGGCGAGGTACACGCCGTTGTTTACAGTATGTCAGAACAGGAAGAGATGTAGGGCCATCATTCATATCATATGCATTTAACCTATTAAGACCTGGAACTGTGTCATTTTTAGATTTGAGCTAAAAAGCTTTATTTTACACTTTGGCTATTCAAAAATAGCAGATATACAAGCTCATAGCGCAGCACCGAGTGCCACGCTATGAGCTTGTAGATCTGTTATTTTTGATTTTTTTTTTTTAAATGTGTGCAAATCTTTGAATATATATATATATATATATATATATATATATATATATATATATATATATATATATATATATATATATATATATATATATATATATATATATATATATATATATATATATATATATATATATATATATTTTTATATATATATATATTTTTTTTTTTTTTTTTTTTTTTTTTTTTTTTAAAGCGAATATTTTTTAACTCAAATCTTTGCTTCTGGGGGGGTCCCTGGAACAAAATATTTTGATGGGTGTCCACGGCCAAATACATATCATTTTGGGGGTCCTTGACATGAAAAAGTTTGAGAACCACTGATATAGAAACTTATGTTTTTCAGAAAACTGTTGGGATTTAGGAGACATGTAGAATCGGCTTCAGGTCTTAAAGGGTTAATGACTTTGGTTATTCCTGTTGCTTGTGTTTTATGTTGTGTATTAATGTTGTTCATAGTGTTGTATGTTGTTTACTAATGTTATTCATAGTGTTGTATGTTGTGTACTAATGTCATTCATGCTGTTGCTGTATTGCTGACAAATATTGGCACAATTGATTTTAGGTTGCGTCATTTGCGTTAAAGCTTAATCACGCCAAATCACATCACATATGACCAGTATGTGATGTGAAGGTGTGTGACGGATGTCGGCATGTGCATCACGTGTAGTTACTCGTTATTTGTGCCGTCATTTGCGAGTAAAGCTTCATCACGTCAATCCACATCACATAATAATAATAATAATAATGATATAATATAAACGATATGACCAGTATGTGATGTGGACTTCGTTTCACGTTGTTTGCGTACAATGCTCGTCATTTGGCAGGAGAATAATTAAGAAAATGGACTGATGCTGGACTGAGACTGATGCAGAGAACATGAAGCAAAGAATGCTGCTGCCATTGCGTCATATGCGCCTCGTATAATTTATGTCAATCGTACACAAATGATGTAAATTATACAAGTCTCTCTATCTCTCTCTCTCTGTCTCTATCCCTCATCTCTCTATCTCTCCCCCTGGTAAGTATGTTGGTGAATGTAATGCACATTACAAAGTGCTTTGGTTAAAGGTACTATAGATAAATGCACCATTTAAATTATAAACTTTGAATTGAACTCATAGGCATCAGCTAGCAGCCACTGTGACACTGTGTAAGAGGCAGTTCAGTCACTGTAGACTGTATTACTCCTGGAAAATAAAATAAACATTAGTCATAACTGTGTGATTGCATTCTAAACATTACAGTCATAACTGATGTCATTCAAAATGTGTAAGCTCTATATTTAACAGCTACCAGGCATTGTGCCACTGCAGAGGTTCCCAAACCTTTTAGCTCAGGACCCAAACTAGTGAAGATAATAGATTTGCAAGCTCACAACGAGCATGTAAATCTATTTTCACAACCTCTTTTTTTGTTTGTTTCTAATTTATTGCTTAGATTTGTTGTTTTCACGAAATAGCATATGTTCTATTTTGCTTGCTTCTTATATGTGCTTTTAATTCATTTTAATTTTACTATTTGACCCCAAGAAAAATAGTCACTGTTTGAATCTGGATCTGAAATTATCAATAAACAAGCAATGGCAAAAACACACTGTAATGTAAACATTTCAGTATAAATATTTTCATAACGTTTTAGCTCGAGACCCAAAAGAGAAATGTGATGTCTCCCTGGGACCTAGTGAGAATAGCAGATCTACAAGCTCGGCTTGTAGATCTGCTATTTTCATTACTCTTATTTTAATATTTTAAATGGAATTTCTTTGATTTTTGTTTTTAAATGTATCGGGTTCTTTTGAAACATAAGGACTTTTTACTACTCTAAATATTTTATTTTATTCATGTAAAACAAATGTAGGATACTAAAAGGAAAGAGGAATATTTACTGACTGATCTCAAAAACAAATGAAAACTGGCAGAAATAAAGACTCACTCCATAAAAACCTTAAGGAAAACTCCTCGGACAGAGACTAAGAACATATATTTTTATTTTATTTTTTCTATGTTCATCAAGTGCTCCAAGTGCTCCAAATGAAAAGTGCAGCAACACACATTTAGGTCGTAGGACCATCGTCAGTGCTATATCATCAGATGTAATCATTTGCAATTAAAGCTTCATCACGTCAGTCCACATCACATAATGACCGTAGTGTAGTGTAGTGTAGTGTAGTATAGTATGTGATGTGGATTTATGTGTTGTCATTTGTGGGTAAAGCTTGATTATTCACGGCGGTCAGTAGGCGATGCACTGACGATGGTCCTTTGACCCAAACGTTTGCTGCTGCACTTTTCACTTTTAGCACTTGGAGCTCTTTATGAGCATGAAAAATTAAAACACTAATATATTTACTTAGTCTTTGTCTAAGGAGTTTTCCATAAGGTTTTTGTGGAGTGAGTCTTTTCTTCTACCGGTTTTTATTTTTTATAAAGATGTTAACATGCCTATCCATTTATGGTCTGTAAATGATTACATTATTACAATTTTCAAAAATATAACATTGGTTGGAGTAGTCGAGATTTTATTTCACACTTGTAAGTTTTGTGGACATTTTTGTTTTTTGATAACAAATATGATCTATATGTCTTTTACCCGATTAAAAGCATTATCAGGTTTTTATTAAAACAATGTCCACAGAGCTTTAAAAAAGTGTTAAAATAAAGTTCCTCTAAAAATGTCAATCTTAATTGTGAAACTTAATTACATGTTGCTCATGTACTTAATCCATAGGGTTAGGTTTTCATCTGCCGTAGTTGTAGATCTTTATTTAAATGTTCATTTCTGCTGTAGTTGTAGATCTTTGAAATGTGTAAATCAGTGGTTCTCAACCTTATTCTGGATCTGACCACTTAACATGGCAGCCGTGTTAAGTGGACAGATGGGTGGGCCTTTTCAGAGCATGCTTTAAAGACCAATCAATCCATTGGTACTAACTTAGTATAAATTCTTTATTTAGTATAACTTTTTTATATTAAATCTTAATGTTTTTGCCAAATATTTAGGAGGAGAACCACTGGTTTAAATTTCAACTAAATGTACGTTGTATGTTAAACAAATGATTCCCCTACTTTATGGAATTGCTTTTCTTTTTTTTATTTACTTTATGAAATTATTTTGAGCTTGTAGATCTTCACTCTTGCAGATTTTCATTATTTTCTTTTCTTTATGGAATTTCTTATTTAGCATTTTCTTAAATTACATTATTTTGAATGTTTTTCTTTATTTTGTGACATTGATCTTGTAGATCGGCTATTTTCACTTTTTATGTTTTTTGGACATCAACAATATTCCAATATGTCATATCTGCTCCATTCAGAACAAACCAATGTCATTTTCAAATGTATTTAATACATTACAATGTTCAATGAACTGTAATCCACAGGCCAATCACCTGCTGGAAGCTTTGATTGAATACTTAATTAACAGGTTGGGGGAGGGGGGGGGGGTTATTTACTCATGACCCAAGAAAATGTGTCCACGACCCTTTATTGAGTCCCGACCCATAACTTGGGAAACAGTGGACAAGGGTCCATTTGGTTCCATGTGTTAACTTAAATATATGAAGTTCCTTTGAAAAATAACGTTTTATTTCTGTACATTTCTTTCTTTTTTTTTATTGTAGGAAACTGAAAGGAAAAAGAGGAATATTTACTGACTGTAGCTGGTCTCAAAAACAAAGCAAAACTGGCAGAAAAAAAGACTCCCTCCACAAACTCCTTAGACGGAGACAAAGAAAAGCTATTTTTATTTTATTTGTTTCATGATCATAAAGTGCTCCAAGGGATCAAAGTGAAAAGTGCAGCAGCAAACATTTAGGTCATAGGACCATCGTCAGTGCTATATCATCAGATCTAATCATTTGCGGTTAAAGCTTCATTACGTCAGTCCACATCACATATGACCATAGTGTATGTCTGGTGTAGTGTAGTATGTGATGTGGACTTATGTCTCGTTTCATTTTGTGTAATTTGATTTGCGTCTCGTCTTATCATTTCACGTCACTTCAGTCATGTGCAGGTAAGTCTTCATCACGTCAGTCCACATCACATATGACCGTAGGCGCTGTATGTGATGTGGATTTATGTGTTGTCATTTGCGGGTAAAGCTTCATTATTCACGGCGGTCAGTAGGCGAGGCACTGACGATGGTCCTTTGACCCAAAAGTTTGCTGCTGCACTTTTCACTTAGCTCTTGGAGCACTTTATGAGCATGAACAAATAAAATGCAAATATATTTTCTTAATCTCTGTCTAAGGAGTTTTCCTTAAAGTTTGTGTGGAGTGAAAACATGGCTACCTATTTATGGCCTGTCCATGAATTTTCCATGGCCAGTCATTTTGGATCAATAAAAGTAGGAAAAAAAGACTGTTAATCTAGTCCGGACTTGTCCTTTAACATGGCAGCCTTGTTAAGTGGATAAACTAAATTGGTAAATGGATGAACTGTGACGGGATAGATGAGGGAGGTCAGCACAAGTTTTTTTTTTTGTGCAAATATTAATTTGAATATCTGTTAGTTTATTGTATCTTATCTGTATTTTGTTTTAGTTTTTCTCCTTTTTTATGGTTGTAATGTTAATTATTGACATGTATTTTGGGTTGTTTTCCTGTTTTCTTCTTGGTCGTCATGATTTCATAGGCTTGTCAAAATTACATAATAGCATTAGTCTTTGATGGATAATATCATTGGAAATTATGTAATATTTGCACAAAAAATATTTCAGTTGAAATGTATGTTTTGTTTTAACTTCCATTTACTGTATTTGAATGTGATGTTTTTTTTGTAATTGTATTTATTTGTTTATTTATGCTTTCTTCTTTTTTTTAATAAAGGCGCTATATCACTAAACATTACCGTATCTGATCTCAATAGGCTCATTATCTGTAACTGTACAGCTGTGCTGCTTCAGGAATTCTGTGACAAACAGCGTAGCTCATCATTGTTGTAATGTGAAGAGACTCATCTTCAGACTCCACCTCATCCTGTAGCACTTAGATGCATTTTGAGCTTGTAGATCTGCTATTTTCAAATGGCCAAAGTTTAAATAGGGTCAATGTTTGTATGTTTTGTAGTAATAATCAAAATCTACAAAGTAACTAAAGGTTTCAAATAATTGTAGTGGAGTAAAAGTACAATATTTGCCTCTGAGGTGTGGTGGAGTATAAGTAAAAGTACTGAAAATTGGAAATACTCCAGTAAAGTAAAAAATACCTCAGATGCTGGATTCATTTGTTGACCTGGCATCCTATAGTTTCTATGTACAGATTATGAATTTATTATACCGTTTAGACTGATGCTGGGTTCTTGGTTTACCTGTGATCCTAGTTTACTGAGACACTACACTGTCTCTGCATTCTATGTATGTGTTTACCTTGTTTATTGTGAGTCACTCTGGACAAAGAGTATAGATGAATATCTACATTGAAAATTGTGAAGTGACTTTACTGTTGAAATGTAAATGAGTGAATGTTACCATGTGATGATTTGTAAATAACAACATAAAAACAAAGGCTCTGGTGTGGTTCTCCTGGTTTACCGGGATGGGGTTCAATTCCCTGCAGTGCCCTACTCATAGTGTTGTATTTACCATTTTATATGGTCTGTTTTATTAATGTTCATAGTGTTGTATTTACCCTTTATGGTTTTATGTTTTATTCTTTATGTTCATTGTGTTGTATTTACCCTTACATGGTTTGTTTAATTCTTTGTTCATAGTGTTGTATTTCCCCTTATGTGGTTTATTTTATCTTTACATTCATAATGTTGTATTTACCCTTACATGGTTTGTTTTATTCTTTATGTTCATTGTGTAGGGTTGGGATCCTTCATTATAATTGTTGATGACCAAATGGACCATTACAGGTCTGTAACTATTTAGCGTACAAATGGAACCAAATGGACCCGTTATGGTGGTCCTTGAAATGTAAAAGTTTGAGGACCACTGGTATTGTAATGGTTTATCAGACGTGAAGTCCACACACCAGCTCTGACAGTGTGATGGATACGGTTCCAAATGCTAACGCAGCTACAAGCTCTTAGCCTGTCTCAAAGTGGGGTCCGGGGACCCCCAGGGGTCCTTGGGGGGATTTCAGGGGGTTCCCAGCTAAAGTAGTTAAGATACATTTTAACCACTTTATCCATTTACTAGAGTCTCGGGGGGGCTACTCCCCCCTCGACCCCAGTGGGCATTAAGATGGGATGTATGCTCCTTTAAGGGAGGTGGATCGTGGGATTCTGTTTGCAAAGAGGCGTTGTGAATATTGTCTTATTGCAGACTCACCTTATTGATCGTGTGAGTGTTGTGTGTACGTAGGGCGGAATAGCTTGCGGGGTTGTGTGCTTTTTTGTTTGCTACTGGGCCTTGCATAGGAATGGATATTTTGAAAAGATGTGTTGTGATGACATGTGAAAAGGAAGGCAACGCAGGGCCTGCAGAATGGGAGTGAAAGAGCAGCCAGGAATCAACCACACAATGTGACATGTTGAAGAGGGATTATGTGAAAGGAAAGGCAGTGATATGTGTGTTTAGTGTTAAGCAGCAGCGGCGGAGAGCTCGCGCACATCGTAGTTCATTTCTTCACGGATGAGGGCGTCTTCGATGTTGACCAGCCCATGGACAGTGGCCTTTTCAGCATCAGTCATTGGTTCCAGGAAAACGTCGTGGAGGTCCTTGTGTGATGGTCCAATATTCCACAGTGGCTGGCGACGTGCTGTTTCTTGGGCTGAGATTCCCACTTCGGTTGGATCAGGGGGGAGTTATGCAGAGAGAATGTTGTCCACTTGGTCGGGTGTGTTGGGGCTGTCCTTAGCTGCCAGGATGATAAGTAAATGGCGTGGAAAACCCCTTTTTTGGAACTCAGTGACCCAGAGGTAGGCAATGGTTTTCCCAAAGATGCAGCCCTTGGTGATGTCATGCATGAGCTGATCTTTTTTTAGTTTGAATACCCGGGCCACCAGGTCAGGTCGGTCTTGGGTTGTCTGGCCTGGGGTGAGGGCGTCAGCAATCTCTGACCAGTGAGGATTGCAGGTCATGGTGATGAAGAGGTCGGGCTTTCGCATTTGTCGGACTATGGCCATTGCGTCCTGGTACTTGGTGTGGTACCAGCGTGGACTGCCCGGGAAAGAGCTTGCAAGGACAGCCTTTTGCTACTTTGGTAATGCTTGAGATGTTGGTCCAAGCCAGATGTGCCTTGAATGAAGAGGAGTGTGAAGTGGAGGGGCATGGCTTTCGGATTGAGGTCAGATATGGTTGTGAGGCCTCTGCCACGCAAGTTGAGTACCAGCTCATGTGGCTCTTCATTGGTGACAATGCTAAGTTTTTGGAGATTGGCCTGCAGATTGTAAAGTTGGGGATGGCCTCCCTGTGGCCTTGCTTTATCACTGATGACAACTTTGCCTTGGTGTAGTTGTTGTTCTGGGATTTCAATAATCTGCTTGAAGTCTTGAATGAAGGTATTGTGCTGGTGAATGGCTTTCTGGGCAGTCTCAAGCAAATCCTTCATTGTCTCCTTCAAGGGATCAGATAAGTTGGTAGGAAGGGTCATGTTGGCAAATCTTGTGGTGGTCTCCAGACTGGGGTCAAGGACATAAAGTTGTGCAAAGACAGGCTGGGCACCTGCCTGTGCCTGGAGTGGGCCCATGCGCTGGACGACCCTGCCCTGGAAGATGACAGTGGGGGAGTACTGAGTGAATCTGCGCTCATGTACTGCTAGGCTGGCGAGGCAGACAGCGTTATTGAAGACACAACTGTGTGTGCGAAAGAGCTTGGCCTCAGGGGTGTCGGCAAACCACAGATCATTGATGGGCTGTGGGGGCGTTGGGAAGGCTGGAAGGCGTACCTTGCCCTTTAAGCAGCAGAGACTGCTCGTCTCCTTCTTGAATTTATATGCGCCACATTTGACGCACTTGATGCTGATTGTGCCAATAGTGTCAGTTGTGCGTGTGAGTTCAGGGATTTGTACAGTAGGTTGCCATTGAGAATGTGCAAAGTCTTAGTTGCAGGTTTGAGATGAGGCCGGGGTTGTTGTCTTTGTGGCTGTTTGTGGGTAGTTGAGTTGCGTGGTCGGTGTGGCCTTTGTTGGCTGTGTTGTGCTTCCATGTCAGTGGCCTGGGCCGGTGTCTGGCGTGTGTGTTCCTGGTGTGCAGCTGAGAAGGAAAGACAGTGGAGTTAGATTAATAAGTGGAATGTGAAATGAAGGCATGAAGGGGCCAGGTGTTGTATGGAGGAGAATGAGAGTGGTGTTTTTTTAGTGGTGAGGTTGTGAATTGGCATGTCAGTGTAGTGGATGCATAGTGTTTGACGATGAATGTGAATGCATGCATAACTCACCAGTGGCCGCAGCTTGTCGCAATGAGCGTCTACGTCTCTGTGCCTGGCTTTGCTGTTCCCGCCTGTGTGTCTTCTTTGCGAGGAGTCGAGCTGAGAAGTAAAGATAGTTGGATGTGAGGGGGAAAAAAAACACAGTACTGCTATATGCATGTGAGGTGTGGTCATGAACGGTAATGCTGTCTTTGGGATAGATGTGAGAAATAATGTGCAGTGTGTTTGGGAGGGATGGGAGAAATGATGTGCTGTGGTGTTGGTGGTATGTGCAGCTGGGCAGGCAAATGTAGATAGGGGTGTGGGTGGAGAGAGTAGTACATGCAGGCGTTGCATGTTGGTGTGTATGTAGTGTGGTGTGCTGTTTGTGGAGGGGGAAGCAGTGTATTAGTTATAGGGCATGTGTGAAGTGCATGGAAGTGCAGAGGAGGGGCAACTGAGGAGCAGAGATAAGGGAAAAGAGGGCTGTGTGTTGCAGACAGAACATGCACACACACACGCACACACGCAATGCACAGGGAGACACATACCCAGACTGTGTGCATGTATGTGGTGTGTGAGTATAGGGTGTATGACAGTGCAGTGGAGAGAATGTGTGCAAGAGTGGAGAAGAGCATAAGTCATTACCTTGTTTGGGAGACAGCTGCAAGGAAGGTTGTGCTGTGGCTGCAGCCTGGCGCAAAAGTCTCAAGGAGCGTCTCGTGTGTTGGGCTGCGGTTGGTGCTGCTGGCAGCGTGTGTTCTTTGCGAGGAGTTGAGCTGAGAAGTGAAGACAGTTGGCTATGAAGTAGTGTGAGGAGCAATTATGCAGTGTGGATGAGAGGTGCGTGAATTGGCAGTAAGGCAGTCTGTGTGATGTAAGTGATAGATAGTGGGGGCTGGTGTAGTAGGTAGCTAGTGTTCAGTGTGAAGATGTACATAGGAATGTGGGGTGGAGACTGAAAGAATTGCACACACATGTATGTTGCGGTGTATATAGTGTGTGGTGCTGTTTGTGGAGGTGAAGCAATGTGAAGGTGAAAGGCAATGAGGGCAAAGAGTGTGGCGAGGGGTGTGATGTGAAGGCCAATGCAACAGCAGAGGACGTCCACCTGAGGACAACAGATGTGCGCAAGGACGTCTGTGTCGTGCAGACAAGAGAGTGAAACACAGACACTCTGTGTGACAGAGAGACATGCATTAGGCAGTACCTTGCTTGTGAGGCAGCTGCAAGGAAGGGCCTGCTGTGTGTGCAGCGTGCTCCGGTGTGTGGTGACTGCGTTGTTGATGGTGTTGTTGTTCTGTGCCAGTAGGCAGGTGTGTGCTGAGGCGATTGGGTTGATGGTCTGCACCTAATAATGGAAGACAGTTGAGGTGGATATATTTGTTGCATTGGAAAGGCAAGTAAAGGCATCAATGAGCAATGTGTTTTTGACACGGTAGGTGTACTGTGGAAGAGACGTAGGTGAGGGTGATATGGTGAGGATGTGAAATAAAGATGTCCCTGAAGAGAAGAGAATGTGTTGGAGGGTCAATGTAATAGCATGAGTC
Source organism: Gymnoscopelus microlampas (assembly GCF_963454915.1). NCBI lineage: Eukaryota > Metazoa > Chordata > Actinopteri > Myctophiformes > Myctophidae > Gymnoscopelus > Gymnoscopelus microlampas. Next base: position 29,770,133 of record NC_139939.1, read on the forward strand.
ATCACCTGTGGCATGGGGCTGGGTGAATGTGCGTGTCCGTGTGTCTGGCGGCTGTTGCTGGTCGTGCGGGTGTGTGTCCTTTGCGAGGAGTTGAGCTGGGAAGTGAAGATAGTTAGAGATGAGGTAGTGGAATGAGCAGTAATGGCATGTGGATGTGATTATTGCAAGGACGGCTGCGTGTTGCAGACGATAAAGGGCCACGCACAAAGACAGACACACAGACTGGCAGTGTTCCTCTGTGTGCATGTTGGTGATGTGAGGGAAAAGGTTGTACATATGCTTTTGCGAAGAGAATGGCTGGAAGTTTGGGAATGCAGTAAAGTCTACCTTGGCTGTCAGGCAGCTGCAATGAAGGGGTGTGAAGCTGGCGTTGTGGTGTGGCATCATGACCGGCATCTGAGAAGTGATGTGGCATGTACAGTATATGAGGTACACATTGGATGAAAAGGATTAAGTGCAGGTGGGAGACGTGGCGTGCTTTGGGTGGACATAGAATGTGCGAGAAGGTGAGTGTAGTCATGATGGGAAAGTGTGCGCCAGTAATGAGCAGTAATGCGATGTATGTGAATCAGTGAGACAAAATAAGTGGTGGTGTGTTATTGTGCTGGGCAGAGCATATGTTGGTGATGAGCGATTATAGGTGGGAAATAGTGTAGAGTGGAAAGACTTCATGGAAGGGATGAGGACAACAGAAGTCATTACCTTGGCTGTCAGGCTGCTGCGGTGAAGGTGTGGGAGGTAGGGCTGGTGATGTGGACTCACTTCGTGCTTGTCAGCTGAGAAGTGAGGTATGCATGTTAATAGGTGTTGAATAGGATTGACTGCATGTGTGGTGACACAAACACATATGTATGCATAGTGGCTGTGGCATGATGTGTAATGCTATGCGCAAGGGAAGAGCTAAGGACATGCAATGGAGGGGACTGCATAGTGAAAGAGACGTACAGAGAAGGTGGTGAAATGGAAGTACTGCATTACCTGATGTGTGTGGCAAGTGTGGCCGCTTGCGTCGTCTAGCCAATGCAGGCCTTTTCCTTTTCATGACTGCCAGACAATGTGACGGTCCCAAGCAGGAGTGGGGTGGTTGTAGGTAAACTGTGAAGTAGGGAACATTGTGAGGCAGTGTAAGTGTGGTGTGACACCTTGTGAGGGCAAATGAAAATGTAATAACGGTGTGTACAATACAGCTGCGTTCCTCATAGACATGCTGTGCAAAGTGCTGTGGCCAACGAGAAGCAGCAAAAGGCACAATAGGATTGACAACGTAAAAGAGGGCCGAAGAAAACAATGTCTTGAAAGTAATGGGTCCAAGACAACATAACAGGCAGTGAGGCAAAGAGTGAAGAGATGAATTAGAACATAGAGAGTGGGAAGAGAGGAATGGAACTTTTTTTTAAATTGCCTGAAACGTAATCCTAACAGGTTTTTGGGAGAACAATTTTGGCCTCCACACTTAGTGATTTTTTCGGATTTAACTTTGTTTCGGTAGTGAAAAATGGTGTCACTACCCAAACGAAAAAAAAAAACTAAGTCCAGAGCTCGATGAATGTTAGGGACCAAAAAAAAAGTCACTACCAATCAACTTTAAATTGCCTGAAACGTACTCCTAACAGGTTTTTGGGGGAACAATTTTGGCCTCCACACTTAGGGATTTTTTCGGATTTAACTTTCGTTTCTGTAAAATAAATTTTACCGAAACGAAAATAACCAATCAACTCTAAATTGCCTGAAATGTACTCCTAACAGGTTTTTGGGGGGAGTATTTTGGCCTCCACACTTAGTGATTTTTTCGGATTTAACTTTCGTTTCGGTGGTGACCAACTTTCGTTTCGGCAGTTTGATTACAAAATGTAAGTTGTGTAAAAAATAATCTGACTATACTAAGTTGTTATTTGTGTGTTTAAGTCAGGCTATACTCTACTCAGAGTCATAAGTTTACAAAATGTACTAAAGTACAGTGAACGTCTGTGCGGTTTGTCTTCATCACTGAAAATAACGTACATGTAAACTGATATAAAACTGCTGTCATGTGCAGTTGGGGTGAAGAAACACAACCATTTCACTCCTAATAATACCTATTTGATTTGACATCCTGACTTGCTGCTGTAGCTGAGGCTGAGGCTTGACTCTATCCATTCACCTACAGCTGTTTCCTTGGAATCTGTGGTTCTGAAACGTTTTGTTGTCAACCCCCCAAATTGACATGTATTTGGGCAGTGGACCCCAATGTGAAAAGATGTAGTGTCAGGGCCCCCCATGAAAAAGATTTATATTTATGCTGTAACACATTTTTTTAAAGTTATTTGTCTTGTTTGTTGTTCAAGTCAAAGCACCAGGAAGGCTGTACTTGTCAGCCATCTGTTAGCTCAATGGGTTGAGACGCAGTATTCATGATCCAGAGGCCATGAGTTCAAATCCCATTGATGTCTTTCCTATGATTCTTTCCTTTGCAGACTGGCTTCCAGAAGATCAACTGAAAACTACCAGGAAGGCTATATTTGTCATCCAACTGTTAGCTCAATGGGTTGAGACGCAGTATACATGATCCAGAGGCCATGAGTTCAAATCCCATTGATGTCTTTCCTATGACTCTTTCCTTTGCAGACTGGCTTCCAGAAGATCAACTGAAAACTACCAGGAAGGTTGTACTTGTCAGCCATCTGTTAGCTCAATGGGTTGAGACGCAGTATTCATGATCCAGAGGCCATGAGTTCAAATCCCATTGATGTCTTTCCTATGATTCTTTCCTTTGCAGACTGGCTTCCAGAAGATCAACTGAAAACTACCAGGAAGGCTGTACTTGTTAGCTCAATGGGTTGAGACGCAGTATCCATGATCCAGAGGCCATGCGTTCAAATCCCATTGATGTCTTTCCTTTGCAGACTGGCTTCCAGAAGATCAAGTGAAAACTACCAGGAAGGCTGTACTTGTCAGCCATCGGTTAGCTCAATGGGTTGAGACGCAGTATACATGATCCAGAGGCCATGAGTTCAAATCCCACTGGTGTCTTTACTGTGATGCTTTCCTTTGCAGACTAACTTCTAGAAAAACAAGTTAAAACCACCAGCAAACATGTAACTCTCAGCCTACAGCATAGCTCAACTGGTAGAGCGTCTGTCCAATAACATGACTTGACTTGAGTGGGTTCGATTCCCACTCGAGTCAAGTGTCCCCGGTAACTTGGGGCAACGGATAAATTGACTGATATCCTTAGTGATGCTTCCCTTTGCAGACTAACTTCTAGAAAAACAAGTTAAAACCACCAGGAAACCTGTAACTCTCAGCCAACAGCATAGCTCAACTGGTAGAGCGTCTGTCCAATAACATGACTTGACTTGACTTGAGTGGGTTCGATTCCCACTCGAGTCAAGTGTCCCCGGTAACTTGGGGCAACGGATAAATTGACTGATATCCTTAGTGATGCTTCCCTTTGCAGACTAACTTCTAGAAAAACAAGTTAAAACCACCAGGAAACCTGTAACTCTCAGCCAACAGCATAGCTCAACTGGTAGAGCGTCTGTCCAATAACATGACTTGACTTGAGTGGGTTCGATTCCCACTCGAGTCAAGTGTCCCCGGTAACTCAAGTCAAGTCAAGTCAAGTCATGTTATTGGACAGACGCTCTACCAGTTGAGCTAAGCTGTTGGCTGAGAGTTACAGGTTTCCTGGTGGTTTTAACTTGTTTTTCTAGAAGTTAGTCTGCAAAGGAAAGCATCACAGTAAAGACACCAGTGGGATTTGAACTCATGGCCTCTGGATCATGTATACTGCGTCTCAACCCATTGAGCTAACAGATGGCTGACAAGTACAGCCTTCCTGGTAGTTTTCACTTGATCTTCTGGAAGCCAGTCTGCAAAGGAAAGAATCATAGGAAAGACATCAATGGGATTTGAACTCATGGCCTCTGGATCATGAATACTGCGTCTCAACCCATTGAGCTAACAGATGGCTGACAAGTACAGCCTTCCTGGTAGTTTTCAGTTGATCTTCTGGAAGCCAGTCTGCAAAGGAAAGAATCATAGGAAAGACATCAATGGGATTTGAACTCATGGCCTCTGGATCATGAATACTGCGTCTCAACCCATTGAGCTAACAGATGGCTGACAAGTACAGCCTTCCTGGTAGTTTTCAGTTGATCTTCTGGAAGCCAGTCTGCAAAGGAAAGAATCATAGGAAAGACATCAATGGGATTTGAACTCATGGCCTCTGGATCATGTATACAGCGTCTCAACCCATTGAGCTAACAGTTGGATGACAAATATAGCCTTCATGGTAGTTTTCAGTTGATCTTCTGGAAGCCAGTCTGCAAAGGAAAGAATCATAGGAAAGACATCAATGGGATTTGAACTCATGGCCTCTGGATCATGAATACTGCGTCTCAACCCATTGAGCTAACAGATGGCTGACAAGTACAGCCTTCCTGGTGCTTTGACTTGAACAACAAACAAGACAAATAACTTTAAAAAAATGTGTTACAGCATAAATATAAATCTTTTTCATGGGGGGCCCTGACACTACATCTTTTCACATTGGGGTCCACTGCCCAAATACATGTCAATTTGGGGGGTTGACAACAAAACGTTTCAGAACCACAGATTCCAAGGAAACAGCTGTAGGTGAATGGATAGAGTCACTGACTAGTGAGCCGCAGGTAACAGGTTCAAGCCTCAGTTACAGCAGCAAGTCAGGATGTCAAATCAAATAGGTATTATTAGGAGTGAAATGGTTGTGTTTCTTCACCCCAACTGCACATGACATCAGTTTACATGTACGTTATTTTCAGTGATGAAGACAAACCGCACAGACGTTCACTGTACTTTAGTACATTTTGTAAACTTATGACTCTGAGTAGAGTATAGCCTGACTTAAACAAACAAATAACAACTTAGTATAGTCAGATTATTTTTTACACAACTTACATTTTGTAATCAAACTACCGAAACGAAAGTTGGTCACCACCGAAACGAAAGTTAAATCCGAAATAATCACTAAGTGTGGAGGCCAAAATCGTCCCCCCAACAACCTGTTAGGAGTACGTTTCAGGCAATTTAGAGTTGATTGGTAGTACTTTGTAGTGACTTTTTTGGTCCCTAACACCACAAATGGTTTACATACTCTTTACGAATGTCTTACGCATCATTTGCTTAACATGAATGATAATTCTAGTAATTGTTTGGTGTCTGCATTCATGAAAGCCAGGTAGTTTGCAACAGGTAAGGAGAAAGTCCACATTAACAGACAGTCATAAATGATGAACTGTCTTCACTTTACTGTAGGGCACATAATAACATGTACAAAGGATTTATAGATATTTTAGGAATGTTTTACAAAGCATGTTAAACATGAACAAACACATTAACAGACAGTTGTAAATGATGAACTGTCTTCACTTTACTATAGGGCACATAATAACATGTACTAAGGATTTATAGATACTTTAGGAATGTTTAACAAAGCATATGTTAAACATGAACAAGCTACCAATAGCTTGTATATATTATGTAACATCAGTTACAAATGATTTAATAATCATTTACAGATGTATTATACATGGCTTATTCATGAATAGTTACTAATACCTTTATAGATGATTTGTAACCGTAGTTATAAAGGTTTTAGTAATCATTTACGAATGTCAATAAACAGGTTGTTAATGATTTGTTAATAGTCTACAAACTGCTTATAAACGTTTATAAATGCTTTAGAATGGGTCGTTACAAATGATTTAATAATCTTTTACAGATGTATATAAATGGCTTATTCATGAATAGTTCACTACTTACTAATACTTTACAAATGATTTGTAACTGTAGTTATAAAGGTTTTAGTAATCATTTACGAATGTCAACAAACAGGTTGTTAATGATTTGTTAATAGTCTACAAACTACTTATAAACGTTTATAAATGCTTTATAACGGGTCATTATTGTAAAGTGCTACCCAATTTTTTTTTCGTTTCGGTAGTGTCACTACCGAAACGGAAAAAAAATTACTAAGTCCAGAGCTCGATGAATGTTAGGGACCAAAAAAAAAGTCACTACCAATCAACTTTAAATTGCCTGAAACGTACTCCTAACAGGTTTTTGGGGGAACAATTTTTTTTTCGTTTCGGTAGTGTCACTACCGAAACGGAAAAAAAAATACTAAGTCCAGAGCTCGATGAATGTTAGGGACCAAAAAAAAAGTCACTACCAATCAACTTTAAATTGCCTGAAACGTACTCCTAACAGGTTTTTGGGGGAACAATTTTTTTTTCGTTTCGGTAGTGTCACTACCGAAACGGAAAAAAAATTACTAAGTCCAGAGCTCGATGAATGTTAGGGACCAAAACAAAAGTCACTACCAATCAACTTTAAATTGCCTGAAACGTACTCCTAACAGGTTTTTGGGGGAACAATTTTTTTTTCGTTTCGGTAGTGTCACTACCGAAACGGAAAAAAAATTACTAAGTCCAGAGCTCGATGAATGTTAGGGACCAAAAAAAAAGTCACTACCGATCAACTTTAAATTGCCTGAAACGTACTCCTAACAGGTTTTTGGGGGAACAATTTTTTTTTTTTTGTTTCGGTAGTGTCACTACCGAAACGGAAAAAAAATTGCTAAGTCCAGAGCTCGATGAATGTTAGGGACCAAAAAAAAGGCACTACCAATCAACTTTAAATTGCCTGAAACGTACTCCTAACAGGTTTTTGGGGGAACAAATTTTTTTTCGTTTCGGTAGTGTCACTACCGAAACGGAAAAAAAATTACTAAGTCCAGAGCTCGATGAATGTTAGGGACCAAAAAAAAAGTCACTACCGATCAACTTTAAATTGCCTGAAACGTACTCCTAACAGGTTTTTGGGGGAACAATTTTTTTTTTTTTGTTTCGGTAGTGTCACTACCGAAACGGAAAAAAAATTGCTAAGTCCAGAGCTCGATGAATGTTAGGGACCAAAAAAAAGGCACTACCAATCAACTTTAAATTGCCTGAAACGTACTCCTAACAGGTTTTTGGGGGAACATTTTTTTTTTCCGTTTCGGTAGTGACACCATTGTGTCACTACCGAAACGGAAAAAAAATTACTAAGTCCAGAGCTCGATGAATGTTAGGGAGCAAAAAAAAAGTCACTACCATCAACTTTAAATTGCCTGAAACGTACTCCTAACAGGTTTTTGGGGGAACAATTTTTTTTTCGTTTCGGTAGTGACACCATTGTGTCACTACCGAAACGGAAAAAAAATTACTAAGTCCAGAGCTCGATGAATGTTAGGGACCAAAAAAAAAGTCACTACCAATCAACTTTAAATTGCCTGAAACGTACTCCTAACAGGTTTTTGGGGGAACACATTTTTTTTCGTTTCGGTAGTGCCTGCCATGTTAAGTGGTCAGATCCAGAATAAGGTTGAGAAGCACTGATTTACACATTTCAAAGATCTACAACTACGGCAGATGAAGACATAACCCTACCGATTAACGCTCTGTACATGAGCAACATGTAATTAAGTTTCACAATTAAAGGTAGGGTAAGTGATATTTTTTGGTTAAAACAAAAAGTATTTTGTTAAAAGGTTAAAATACTATATTCTGGTAGTAATCATTGCTATAGAGTGTTTGTTCAGTTTCAGTAACAGGAGTCTCCCGTCTCTCCAGCTCTTTAATAAACAGAAAATACATTTTCCGGTAGGTGTCAAAATCTCAGCCAATCAGGAGAAAGTACCCATTTTTAAGCTTAATTTGTACAGTGTTCCAGTTCCAATTTTGCATGCTCATTTCTTAGTGTCATCACTTCCAATTTCACTTGTTTAATCTATATCCTGATTGAGTTCTCTATCCTGGTTGGATAAAATTGGAAATAAACTTAAACTGAAACTGAAACGAAAATGCATTTTCTGTTTAATAAAGAGCTGGAGAGACAAGGAGACTCCTTTTACTGAACAAACACTCTATAGCAATGAGTACTATCAGAATATAGAGCTATTTAACAATTATTTTAACCAACGCAAATCACTTACCCTACCTTTAAGATAATTTTTAAAGGAAAAACTATTTTATTCTCTTTTTTAAAGCTCTGTGGATTTTGATAATGTAACCTGATAATGCATTTAATCATCGGGTAAACAATACATCATATTTTTATCAAAAAAACAAACAAAAATATCCACAGAACTTGCAAGTGTGAAATACAATCTTGACTCCTCCAACCAAAAACATTTAGACAATTGTAATAATGTAATCATTTACAGACCATAAATGGGTAGCCATGTTAACATCTTTATACAAAAGGAAAACCGGTAGAAGAAAAGACTCACTCCACAAAAACCTTAAGGAAAACTCCTTAGACAGAGACTAAGAAAATAAATTAGTGTTTTATTTTGTCATGCTCATAAAGAGCTCCAAGTGCTAAAAGTGAAAAGTGCAGCAGCAAACGTTTGGGTCAAAGGACCATCGTCAGTGCCTTGCCTACTGACCGCCGTGAATAATGAAGCTTTACCCACAAATGACAACACATACATCCACATCACATACTACACTACACTGCACTACGGTCATTATGTGATGTGGACTGACGTGATGAAGCTTTAACCGCAAATGATTATATCTGATATAGCACTGACGATGGTCCTATGACCCACAGGTGTTGCCAATGATACTAATGAAGGCTCTGTTCCATTCTGCTCAAACAGAGGTCAGGGTGTTGATATTGTGCATGTTGGCTCACTGGAAACACTGCTACACTACAAATCCACCGTGCACTAACATATATGGCCTGCTGCACCAAGTGGCTCTAAAATGTGGGTCCAGGGACCCTCATGGTTCCTTAAGGGGTTTCCAAATGGCCCCTTACGAGTGTGTAACTCTGAGAGTGTACAAATGGAACCAAATGGACCCGTAAGGGTCCATTTGGTTCCATTTGTACACTCTCAGAGTTATGGGGGTCGTGGAAATTGAAAAATCTGAGAACCACTGTGCTACACTAAATGGAACAGAGCCTTAGTATCTTTGGTAACACCTGTGAATGTATTCACAATATGGCTGCTGTCCATAGAGCCTATTCCCCCCAGAGTATAGAAAATACTCTTTAGTCTAGCGGTTAAGATGTTGGCTTCCCACGTGGGAGACCGAGGTTTAAGTCCCGGCCATAACATATTTAGGATAAAAGTAGTCAAGTTGATCTTGATGCTGAAATAACTCATTTAGATGGGGACCCCCTGGAACACCCTCAAGGACCCCTGGGGTCCCCGGACACCACTTTGAGAACCATGATTTTTAGACAATTTAGCATCAACATACACACTCACGCACTTGCACACGCGTACACACACACACACACACACGCACACGCATACACACACACACACGCACACGCACGCATACATACACACAGAGAGAGACAGTAAAAAGTCCAGCCTTTCAACCCTGGTAAGTGGTTGTAGCAAGATTTGTATTTTTCATATAACTTACAGTACAATCAAATAAATGAAATCTACCATTCGTTTTTGGATACGATGTGGTGAAAAGGGTAAACAGCGGACCCTTTGCGGCCGTTCGTTTCAGCGGAGTGAGCATTATATTATACCTCTATGGGAGTGAAAGGTTCTTAATGTGACCCAATACAACAGCACTACAACACACCACTGGTTTAAAATTAAGTGTATTTATTAATCAAGCAGTACTTAACAGAGATCTCTGGGCTCACTATAGCTTTCCTTATCAGCAACAAATTGCATCAAGGTCACTTCACAAAGTCTGAGCCCTCCTATCTGTCTTAGTCGACGACTTGTCTGCGTTCAAGTGGTTAGTTAATGTAAAAAAAACGAAATCCTATCACACAAAGATTTGGCGGACCCCCTATAGTAGCTCTGAGGACCCCCTAGGGGTCCCGGACCCCCTGTTGAAGACCCCTGCTCTATATATTGTCCAGCAACCTTTATGATAAAGGCGAAAAAAGATCCCGTGGGAGCCAGATTGCTCAGATGCCAAGGTTTCTGTGCTGGGACTCGATCCCATGATCTTGTGGTCAAGAGCTCTTCCGACTGAGCTATGGATAGAGCAGCCGCATTTTAAGCAGAAGTCACACTTTCAATTGCCACCCTCACCAGGGTCAAAAACTTTATATTTTGTTTAAGACTTACAGTAGGCTGCCTTGCCCCACTGGAATACAGTGACTGATATGAATTAATAATATACTGGACCATACGTAAAATGAAGAATACCTTGTGATGTCAGTGACATTTTATTACAAATGAAAATAAAAATAAGAAACCGTGCCGTAACAATACGTTTTCGTGGACAATATAAATATTAATATATTATCTGTCGGGCGGAAACCTCATTGAGTTAAACTCTTGTTATCTTGATTGATCATAATATGTCTAGTGTCCTAAACCTGCTTTAAATGTCAAATTAATATAGGTATCATATTGGCCTAAATTCAGTCATGTACTCTATTCTGCTATTTCTCTGACTATGCAAGGTCAAACTAGCTACAGGCTTTCAGTGACTATCTGTTGTTTTGAGAACACTATATCTCGGTGTTCTTCTCCAATGCATAACCCTTCTCGCAGTGTCACGAAGTCACCAGTGACCGGTCAGAGCCGAGGTCAACGTGTTGTTTGAGACATGTGGACGCTGTTTGTCCAAAGATAAACTGTCACACCATCATCATCATCTTCATCATCTACCATCATCATCTTCATCTGACGACGACGTAATCATCACTCTCCACCAATGGCAGGATTACACCTCCGACGGCTGGACGCTCGATGTATCTTCAATGATGTCATATGTTTATGTTTACGGATGCTGTTAAAATCCAGTGCTTTCTCTGTTTAACGGGAGAGAGACGACGACCGATGATGCGTTAACACCTGTTGATACTGTAACCTTCCATTCTCTCTCTGTCTGAATACAAGATATTTCACTACATCCAATGGCTGCCTGTGTTCTGAGTCTGATTTTTCTTTGTCGCCTTTTATGAAAGTTACCGGTACTTTGTGTGGGTGATAAGGGAAAAAACAGATCCATCACTCATTATGGCCAAAACTGTTACTTTTCAGCATGAACATTCTAAAATAGCAAAAACAGCATCGACAAAAAAAATAAGACTCGCGCATCATAATTTGGCAAGACACACCATCTCTGGTTTACTTCCCGTATCTGCATAGTCTCACGTCTCGCGTAGCTATCTGCGTGAAGTGGGCGGACGCCAACCTGCTTCCGGTCTCCTAAAAAGGCCACTTCACGCAGATAGCGACGCGAGACTATGCAGATACGGGAAGTAAACCGGAGATGGTGTGTCTTGCCGATTTTTGTTGTGCGAGTCTTGTTTTTTTTTTCAGGACTTTAAAAAAGCGTTAAGCATTGGTTCTCAAAGTGGGACCCCCAGGGGCCCTTGGGGGGTGGGGGGGGGGTTCCAGGGGGTCCCCAGCAAATTGTTATTGTTAAATATGCCTCTTTTATTGCTATTTTTTACTTTTTAATGGATCCTATGTAAGTACAGCCTGATAAAATTGTCAAACTCCCAAAATCCACCAGCATACTGGAAATTACATCTACTCTGTTCAAAAAAATCCTGGGGAACAAGCCCCCCCCCCCCCCCCCCCCGGGGAAAAAATCTTGTGTTATCGGACGGTCTGAGGTTGGCGGAGTCGAACCTTTGCCCCGCGGCTTTTCCGTACTATAAATCCTTATTCGAATATTTTGAGAAACTGGATTTCTGATTTCATGAGCTGTATGCTGTAATCATCAAGATTAAAACTAAAAAGGTTTGAAATATTTCACTTTATGCACAATGAATCACAACAAAGTTTTCAAATTGTATTACAGGAGAAAAAAAATCCACGATATTAAAATTGTTTGAGATGCACGGTGCACCTGTATCACTGCAAAACTAAATTCAAACTCAACCCAACTTTATTGTCACATCACAGGTTTAAAAAGTGGGTTAAAATCTTTGCTGTACAAGCTCAATCAGTTGCAGTTTCAAGAAAGGTAGAAAGCGGTAGAGAAAGAAACAGAAATACGCGTATGTACAGTATATTTGAGGTTATGCATATGTAGTGATACTGTAAAATTTCAGTACATGTAATGGGGGACAATAAAATACCCAATAGTGTGGGCCAATAATATGCCAATAAACTATTAAAATGAAAAACATCTTCTAAAAATGATTTTTTTTTAAAGAACAAATGTTTTACATAGAATATTTAATTACAAAAAAACATTTTAACAGTACTGTGTACATCCATGACAACATGTTATGTCATGGTTTATTCAACCAACATTGGCCAATTTCACATTCCCATTGCTAGTCCAATCTAAATTGAGAGAGAAACCAAAGAAACAAAAATGTGACTGTTTACAATACCAATGCAATACCAGTTGTACAAAATGTTCTCTTTTTTGTGCTTAAAAAGGAGTAGTTAACCCCCCAAATTACTAATATTTTCTATCAATTACACACCCCATGAAGCCTTGAATTCATGGAGACTTGTTTTGTTGCATTATTAAGCCAATAATTTGATGACCGGCGGAGTAGGATACTCTGACCAAAGACCCAGTCATCAAATTATTGTCTCAGGAATGCGACAAAAACAAAAAAATCTCCATGAATTCAAGGCTTCCTGGGGTGTGTAATTGATAGAAAATAAGTCAATTTTTGGGTGAACTACTCCTTAAAGATTGCACATTCTGTTACAGCATTCACACAGATTGAATTACATGGAATCCTACATTTTAAAAAATCCTACATTTTAAAAGTTCCCATCAAAGGAAAACAACTTGCTGAGACCAATAACACAAATGTGTGTAGTACATCATGCTTGTTTGAAAAACATTTCCCCCGTTGAGGGATGAAGCCATTTTGGCTTTCTATCAACTGGACATATCAACAGCTAAATAAAATCAACATTCAGCCATGAGAGGAGGTGGGTTGCTTGCTGTAAATGTAATAATTGTACATTTTAATCAGATTATGGTAAATGGCAGATGTATTCTGAAATAGAACTTGTTGACCAGGGAAACACATTTGCATGAGTAACTTGCATTAAAAATATAGACAACCTTAAAGTGGCTGTAATAATGTAGTTAGGTTAAAAAGAGTCAGAATATATATGAACTCGATATACTGTATGCACACAAGTGTGCGGACACAGTGTCCATTGATTTTAGGTTATACAGGGTTCCCACTCAAAACTCATTTTCAGTCTCCATAACATTTCAGTGACAAAGGTCACTGAAATATTTACCGTTTCAAAAAATGTACTTTGCTTTCATACGCGCACACACGCACGCACGCACACACACACACACACACACACACACACACACACACACACACACACACACACACACACACACACACACACACACACACACACACACACACACACACACTCATGGAAATGCAGACATTCAAACCAATTTAACAAGGTGCTGAATACATCTAATCGTTCTGTCCAAACACACTGGCAGCTTGACATAAATGCTTAATATTAGTTCTACTATGTCAGCTGAACCAGCCTATTGAACTACCAAACCACTGTCTGTAACTTTACAGAGAAAAAATGGCACCAGAATAGTTCCAAAACTACGTACATCCATGTGTTGGTGCTTTACCTTGATGGCAACATTACAGCTCGACAAATCTGACCACTCAATCAGATGAACATCTTCTCCTGCCTACAGTATGACTATAGATATCTTATGTGTTGTGTGGCACCTGTGCATACAGTATTGTAACCCCTTTCTAACTTTACACATTCAGGACATGGGTCCTTTCTTAGCTGGTGTAGTGGTCAAGATTGGCATCAACCAACCAGTTAGATAAACATGCTTGCTGACCTTCAGGGCTCTATCTCGGAGCATCTTATCCAATCATATTAATGTGGTACAATATTATCTGGTTTTGGTCAGAGAATTGCATGACTACAGCCCTGTGTGTCTGATGCACTTCTCAAGCAATACACAGTCTGCATCTGCCTCAGCATACAGTTACATTATAGCTATTTGTAATGTTGTCAGTACACATAAATCACTCCTTGGCTCATATTCTTGTAAAATGCGACACAAAAATCTTATGTAACTATAGTAACTGTCACTGACTAATGAATTAAATACATTTAAATGTTTTTTTTTCTTTTTTCAAAGAACACGTTCACAAGCCACCTTTCTCAATCATAAAAAAAATAACCAATTTAGGAACAAAAGCTGATCTTGGATCACAGTTTTCCAACACCAAGTCATTGCAAAACTGACACTAGATCAGACGGCTCCCAGACAGAGAAGACTATGCATGTAGCAATGGTAGACGGATGTGTTACACTAGCTGTGTGGACGATACCAGATTAACAGACATTTTGCGAATAGCAATGTTCAGAAAAGGAGAAAAATATCCCCTTACTTTTTTCTTTTTCCCCCCGTTACATTGGAGCTTATTCATCAATACCTATGACAGAATCCTTTTCAGTCAGATTCCATGATGTATGGCAACCCCTGAACTCACAAAAAACGACATTTCAAAAATAGCTGATCTACAAGGGCACAACACATTGCGTTGCAACACATTGTAAGTGTGCATGACAAAGGCTGGATAGCTGAAACGTTTGTCCTTTGTAGCCTAAAGACACAGAGAAGAAATAACAAAAAAACTCACTCTTGCCAATCTGAGGGCGACCCATCACTTTTGTAATATGATATTGGTCTAGGAGGATATCGCACCAGAGGAGTCAGAGCACGGTGTTAACAAAAAGTTGAGCTTGTAGATCTGCTATTTAAAAAAATGTAAAAGTTCCAATTATTATTATTTTCATGCCCAAATTGAGATGCCAGGGTTAAAGTCGTTAAGAGATGTAACAGGACATGGAAAGGAAAGCCTCTTAAGTGCAAGACTTATTTTCCTCTTTAACACAAGTGTGTCTTCATGTGCCTTTCAAGGTGGGACGTTCGGGAGAAGCGGCGGTAGCAGATGGGGCAGGTGAATGGCCGGAAGCCTGTATGCAGCAGCTTGTGGCGCAGCAGATGACTCCTTCGGATGAAGCTCTTCCCACACTGTTCACAGTGCTGTGTCCTCTCTCCCGTGTGTGTGACCGCGTGCCGTTTCAGCTCGCTTTGATAAGAGAAACCCTTGCCACAGAACTCACAAACAACCTTGCACGGTGCACCGAGACCATCGTCTCTTCTTGTTTGGTGGCCAAAGGGACCAGGGAGGCCATCCTCTGAGGCGTGTCTCCTCAGCAAAGACAGGTCAGGGATGTCGCACGCTCCATAGTCTGGGTACATTTGGCTCATAGCACCTGGGTGGAGCTGGAACGGCAGATGTGCAGATGGATCCTGATCTAGGGATGGAGGTTCAAGGTCTATACTTTCTGGCTCGCTCTTGATGAGCATGCCCACGTCACCAAGCTGGTCTAGACAAGCAGCGATGTTGAGCTGCTGCTGTGCTTCCATGGGCTGTTGGTTATCTGTATGGTGCTCTTTGCTCCCCTCCGGAGGCGGAACGTGGAACTGCCACTCTGCTGGGGAGCCCATGTTCAGCTCAGCTGGGTGCTGTTGCTGTGATACGAGAGGAGAGGAACAGGATTGTGCTGCAGAAAGAGAGATTACAGTGATCAGGATCATGGCTATTATGACCATAGTATTATGATGATTGTCAGTGATGCGAATTACTGGATAACAAGCTCATTTTTTTGGGAAATGGCTCTTCCTCTCCTTTCATACCTTTCCTCGCTGATTCGTCTCCGGAAGTCGCCTCGCCACGGAGTCGCTCATTTTTGATGGTTCCCACTTCAGTTTTATAGTCTGACGATGTGAAACTTACCTGTGGCACACAAACAAGTGCATTGAGCATGCACAATTTAGAGAAAAATCTTCATTATGCTCATAGGTAACACATCATTTTGATATTCATAACATAAACATGTCATAAATAACAGTACATACATCCTCTTCTGGCTCCTCTTCAGTTTGCGTTGCTGCTACTGCCTTATTGCGCCACCCAGCAGGGGTGCAACGACCTGCACTGCTTTGTGTCAAAACTGGTAGCCCTGCTGCGTTGTTTCCTACAATAGAATGACAGGAGTCTTTTTATAAGCCAACCCACAAGTTACCCCTCTGCCATGATTACAACCACAGAGTTCCAATGGCATATGAAATGATAGTTTAACGGTTTAACCAATGATAAAATATTCATAGTTAACATTTAAATTCAACATTCAGGGTTGAAATTAAAACAGGTATCATCATAGAAACAAACGTGAAATGATCTTACGCTATATCATAACCACAGAACCATTCGAATGGCTCTGTGGTTATGGAGGATACGCAAAGATCTTTGCATATCCTGCAGAACACAGTAAGGTAAAACAGCATTGGTAATATGAGGAATTGGCATGATGTTGGCTGACTTCAGGCGTTAAAATAGACTTTAATCTCTAACGGTCTGGGCAGATGACAGGTACTGAACTCTGTCCTGGCTATTGACTGTCCCATGGTCCAAATAGCCATGCTTGTTTGTTTCTTTGATTGATCTCTCTTCCCCCTTGCCCCCTCCCCCTTATTCTTCCCTTTCTTTTTTTTTCTATGGAAATTGGAAATAACAAAAACAATAGAACTTGCACAAAAACGAATTTCACCCACTTTTTTACTTCTGCAAACCTGTGATGTGACAATAAAGCTGATTCTGATTCATGCACAGTGAGAGCCATTCATCAGTGTAAATTCAGACATATTAGCTCAAACTGCAGTGCCCTTACATTGGACTTAACATTGAAGTTCTCTACAGCTGTCCACACATCTCACAGAGAAGACAAAATCAGACTAGGATTAAGATACCTCTGTCGTTGTGGATCTGTATCTTATCTACATCAGTGGTTCTAAAAGTGGAGTCCGGGGGGATCCCCATAGATCCTTGAGGGGATTCCCAGCTAAATTAGTTTAATTTAGCATCAAAAACCGTTTAACCACTTTAAAGCTATATACTGTACATCGGTACATATATCTACAAGCTCACACAATGCGTCAATAGTTGTGAGCTAGCCTTGGATCAAAACTATCATTGATGTATTATTTTGATCGAGTCTGACTTTTGCTTTTATAAATACGAAAGCAAAAGTCAGACTCAGAATTAGTCAGAACTTATTGAGAGGATAGCAGCCCTTTGAGATGCAGCATCTCATTTTAGAGGGGGTCATTTTAGAGGACCCCCTCTAAACTAAGATGCTGCATCTCAAGGTACACATAAGTAAAACATTACATTCATTACAAATACACAATATATTGTACACGTACAGATACAGTTAGCTTGCTCACCCTCTCCCACCCCTCAAGTCATTTTAAACAAAGAAATGGAGAATACAGTGCATAACCTGAACCAAAGTCAGAAATGCACCTAAGTACAAGCAATATTAAAAGCATGAGCAGGTTGTTTGGAGATGTGAATACAAGGAAGGCAGATTGTTCAGCAAACATGGACACCTCAGTACAAATCTACATAGGGGAGTTATATAATACATTATCTGAGGCTTGAGATTAGACATCGATAAAAAACACATCTATGAAAGTCTTGATCCAATATTTGTTCATAATAATCACAGCACACAAAAACACACACACACACACACACACACACACACACACACACACACACACACACACACACACACACACACACACAGTCAACATGACCATCATCACACAATGTACGTGTGCTTTGCATTTGCTGCCTGCTCTAATGGCTTGTCGGTACAGTGTTTATTATTAATATGAGTATTTATTATTATTATTTACCAGTGTTCCTCTGCGGTTCCTCGTTGGCAGGTTGGTGTACAGAATGATGTCTGTTCTTTAACTGATCCTTCAGGATGACAGCAGCACAATAATCACTGACCAGTCTGTTGATGTCCGTCACCGCGGAGATGACCAGCTTCTCCATGATGGAGGACAGCTGGGAGTGGAAGATCAGTGTTTCTGACATGGTGGCAATACGAATGAGCCGGGAAAGAAACGACGGAATACCAGAAAACTAAACGACAATAGAAAGTAATTGTTTAGCTCAGGGTTAAAACTAACACGATGAGGCCTGTAAGATAAACACTGTCTGCCAGCCTGGAAATGGCTGCTTCTTCTGAGGAGTTTTGTGGCGAACAACCTTAGACGTGCATTTCCGCCACCACATGGCTGGAGTGTGTTGGTGCAGGAAAGAAAGAAAGAAAGATTTGGTATAAAACTCCCAAAATTCACCAGAACACAGGACATTACATCTACTATGTTTAAAATGTCCATGTCCCATCTCAAAATATTTTGTTCCAGGGACCTCCAGAAGCAAAGATTTGAGTTAAAAATCTTCGCTTTAAAAATATATTCTAAGATTTGCACACATTTTCCCCAAAATAGCAGATCTACAAGCTCATAGCGCGGCACGAAGTGATGCGCTATGAGCTTGTATATGAGCTATATACTGTATATTTCATTGGCGCTTATTGGACCCCTTGAACCATCAGCTATCTTGCTGTGAGCTTTAACATAATCTAAAGCAGTGGTTCTCAATCTTTTCAAACCGTGACCCCCCAAAATAATCATATTTGAACTGGGGACCCCCGGCCTGATAAGCACTTGGAATATAAAGTTGAGGCATTCAATTTAGTTTGACTCGGTTCCACAGATAAATATTGTGAAAGTAGCCGACTTACAAGCTCACAATGACTCACCTTGGGAGGCGTTGTGTGAGCTTGTAGATCTACGGTTTTCACAATGTTTGCCTCTTTCTTATATTATTTGACAATTTGGCCAACGCTTGACCGGTTTTTATAGTATAGTTTGTTGATTACTTTTGATGCAGCAATGGTCTTTTTGGTATTAAAAAGGTCTTAAATAGAGCACAGAAGTCCTGACGTCACGTCACTCGTTCATCCCCTGGGTCGTAGAAGTAATTTCTCTATGGAGAATAACATTGGGTCATCTTAGAATCGTCTCATATAAGAATTGTGGTCCAAAAATAAACAAACTGTCTCGCCGATATTGTCAGGGAGGCGGCTCTGTATCGTTTACGATCAGTCAGTCACTCATATTTGATACAGTCCGTTTCTGGGGAAAATTTAACTAATTCAGTGGAAGTAACATTAGCGTTTTCTCACCGTCAGTTGATGCTTCGTATCCATAAGAGTCAAACCGCCAGGATAATTTGTTTATTTTTGGAACACAGTTCTTATTTGACGCGATATTAAACACATCTATGGGAATTCAGAATGGGGGGAAAAAAAACGCGACCCAGATAGGATGTGTAAATTACGTCAGACTTCGGTGCTCTATAGTCACTTCATGAGGGGACCCCCCTAGGGGTCCAGACCCACACATTGATAACCACTGGTCTAAAGCAGTGGTTCCCAACTTCTGCAGTTAGTCTGAACCACAGCCATACGCCCATAACCAAAGCTGACCTGATCGTGGCCTGATGGATTCATAAACAAAATGTCGATCAGCACCACATGTACTGTATGCCCCGACATCAATTTAAGAATCTTTGTGCATTTTGGTAATAAATGCAGACTTTGAGATAAATAAATAAAAAAGTTAATCTTGATACAACTATGATTTCTGTAAAAAGTATAACAGATATTTTAGCAAATAAAGATATGACACCACAACTCTCTTAAAGGTCTATTCATTAAGCCGTACCTGCAAAATGGCAATCAAAAACAAATCATCACAACATATTAAACGAAAATAAATGTTTAATTGTTTTGAGATGCATCAATCTCATTTCTCCCTCTCTTGTGCAGGAGTTCTTAAAAAAATACAATTATCTTGCATAATAGAAAATATATTTCCTCAATCAATTTGTAGCAAAACAAACAAGCAGATACATCCAGAATTATTGGCATCCTTTTGTAATGATAAACCAAAGACAATCAAAACAATGCATGATTAATAAGCAATATACTTAATTATTTCCACTGTGTGATGACAGTTAAGATTGTCAGAAGTGCTGCATATAACAAAACAATTATTTTTTATTTTATCGCAGCTTCATTTAATTAAAAAAAGACCACGTTTTCCCTTGTTGTTTGGTACATTTCCATGGCTTTCATTGTGTTTTCTGACAATTTTTTTGTCAAGGGTATACAGGCCATAATGTGGTATTCTGAGCTCAACATCAAATATTGATTTCTTCCTGATTTCTTCCCTCCCCCTTCATCCCACTCAGTGGTGGAAAGTAACTAAGTACATCTACTCAAGTACTGTACTTAAGTACAATTTGGGGGTATTTTTTACTTTACTGGAGTATTTCCAATTTTCAATACTTTTACACTACTTACTCAAGTAAATCTCAGAGGCAAATATACAGTAACTAATATACTTTTATTCCAGTACAATTATTTGAAAACTTAGTTACTTGTTACTTTGTAGAAATGAATTATTATTACAAACCTCTTCAGCCCTATTTAAACTTTGTATATTTGAAAATAGCAGATCTACAAGCTCACAACGCATAGCGATGCGACACGCTGTGAGCTTGTAGATCTACTATTTTCAAAACATTTTACTACATTTTATACATAGGATACCTTGTGAAACGGGACATTCTGCAATGAGTACTTTTACCTTTGGTACCTTAAGTATATTTTGATGGCAATACTTTTGTGCTTTTACTCAAGTACATTTTGATTACCGGACTTTTACTTGTAACAGAGTGTTTCTACAGTGCAGTATTGATACTTTTACTTAAGTAATAAAATGTAGTACTTTCTCCACCACTGATCCCACTCCTCCATTTGTCCTCCATTACTTATCTTCTCCTCTTCCCTCCTCTCTTTCGCCCTCCCTCACCTCATGCCTGTGGGCATCCCTCCGTCTCCGATGATGACCCCTGGCCCCGCCCCTTCTGGCTCTGGGTGAATCAGAAGCCTGGGACCCTTCATCTTGGTCCGAATCCTCCCCGTTCGCTGCATCTCTCTCTTCATATCGCTTTCTTCTCCTTCCTCCTTCATCCTCCCTATCCTCTTCATCCTCATCCTCATCCTCACTGTCTTCAGAGTCGGACTCGTCAGAGTTTTCCTCTTCCAGGTAGCGGTAACCTTTAACCTGTGGAAACAAATAACCCGGGCTGTCACGATGGTTAAAACGTTACATGGCGATTCATTGTCACACAAATAATTGTGATTAACGAAATTATTGTGGTTTTGGAATTGAACATTGCAACATATGAATAAAAATAACATTTCTGTTTGGCTTTTAGGCTTTGTAAACCAAAATTGAGCAGGACATATAACTTAAATATACAAAGAAATGAAGAAAAAAAGAAAGAAAAGAAAACAGTGGAAATTGCCGACCTACAAGTAAAGTGTGTACAACTTTATATTTTCGCATAAAAAGACGATGACCAGAAAAGTCCCTTCTTTTATTTTTTTTAGCACATGAGCAGGACAAAATAGGTTACAAGATTAAACAGAAAAGAGAAGTCTGCACAACAGCTTGCTCCTCCACCATGTTTACTGTGCAAAACACAAATACAAATCTGTTTCCACCAAAAGTTTCGTCTTCGCTGTTTGAGACTGTGATTAGCTACCTTGTGGCGTGGGCGAGGGATACGAGGCAGTCTGAAACGCACATTCCCGGCTAGGCGACGTTCCATCACCCAATAGCAGTAAATGGCCAGCAGCAGAGTGACCAATAGGATGGAGAGTTTTGCCTAAGGAGGTGGGGCAAGTGCAAAGAGCAATGACACCTATATTCTCAGACACATTGTAAACACACACAACATATCTATTTCTCAAATTGTGCTATGCTTGTGGGGACATGTGGCCCTCACAAGTATAGTAATACAAGTGTACAAGTGTACACACACACACACGCACATGCGCACACGCACACACACACGCACACGCACACGCACACACACACACACACACACACACACACACACACACACACACACACACACACACACACACACACGCACCCTCATAGGCATTCCGGACCACAGGTAGACTATGAAGATGGCGATGGCCTGCCACCAGTGGTAGATGGTGTAGACGAAGTCCAGGCGCTCCTTATCCTCATACAGCATACCTAACAAGACTAAACAGCACATGTACAGGTGTTTAGATAAAGTATACACTGTGTATGTGTTGTGTGTGCGTGTGCGTGTGACTGCGTGTGCGTGTGTGAGTGAGATAAAACAGTGGTTCTCAAACTTTTCAGGCCGCAACCCCCAAAATAATCATATTTGAACTGGGGTCCCCCCACCCTGACAAGCACTTGGAATTGTAGTAGTTGAGGCATTACATTTAGCTTGACTAAATATTGCCAATTGGCCAATTGGCCAATGTTTGACCAGTTTTTATAGAATGGTTTGTTGATTACTTTTGATGCAGTAATGGTCTTTTTTCATTTATTTCTTCTTTCATTTTGGTAATTAAAAAGGTCTTAAAAGTCCTTAAATTGCCACTTCACTGTCATGTCCCGACCCACAGGTTGAGAACCACTGTGATAAAGTACTTACTACTGAGGCCAGTCTTGTTTAGGGCCGAGCCGAGCCCCCAAAGCACGGAGATCACCAGGAGAGGCGCCAGGAGTGTCGGTGTGCGCGGGCTTGGAGACCACCACAGCAGTACCACCAACAGCACCAGGTGCACGGCGGCACCCCCCAGCAGACATGTCCAACGTGGCAGACGCAGCAGGGAGAGGGACAGGGAGGAGAAGAGAGAGGAGGACAGGCCATACACTAGAATCAAGAGCCACAGCTTCTCCAGGCCCAATGCACACACACCATAGGACTGAGAGAAACACAGAGGGGAGGAGAGAGAAACTTTAACTCAACATTTTAACTTCAATCAGAGCTGCTATTGCTATTTTTGTTTTTTTGTTTTTTCTCTCTTTCTGGTTTAAACAACACAAAATGGAACATGGAACTTTCTAAGAAGGTCAATGATAGGTTCATACCAGGGAGAGTCCAGTCACAGCAAAGATCATTTCAAAGCCACTGTAGACAAAGAATGGGCAGAGCAAGCGCAGACGGTAGTCTCTCAGATGTTTAAAGGGCAGCTGGAAGATGTTTCCCCAGCCAATGCTGCGCAGGTCTATCTCTTCTGTTGGCCGGTAAGCAGCGCCACACAAGAACAGAAACTATGGACAGAGAGCAACAACAAAACAACTCACCACAACGTAGCACAATGACCCCGATCATCACAATCACAGCTAACTTTGAGTTAAATTATCCCTGTAATGTAATCTTTCTACTATCAACCAGCATTTCTTCTATACTCACTGTGTAAATGTTTGCTTTCATTTAGCCCAATATCCTACCAAAGCACAAAACATAGCACAATTGTTTCTAAAAAAAAATGTTGCACGTTGTGAAACTGGGAACAGAACAAAACCATACAGAATTCAAATAGAACAGAACTGTGTCTCTAACTGAAAAGAACTCATCAGTTATGTTCGGTGAGTGACACGGTCACACTAACAAAGTATAAATTAGCCATTAGCAGTACATAACGTTACAGACAACACTTCACAAGACAACGCTCAGCACCACATTGTACAACAGAGACTGACCATGTCACTTACAATGATCATAGACAGGTAGGCAAAGCCCATGAGGATGCTCTCCACCTTGATGAGCAGCATGGAGCGTGGCAGTTTGGTCAGCACAGTGCAGTTAAAGCCTGGGATCACTCCACTGACCGTAGCACCTAACAGGGAAGAGATTTAGTAAAGAGACAAAGATCCATCTATGTTTAGATTCAGAGCTCAGAGACAGGAAGCCGAGGGTAGAGAGATTGGGGAACAACATGAAACAAAAGGTCACTGGCCGGAATCGAACCTTTGATTGTACAATCATGTGTTTCACACATTGTCAATTAATCCACGGTCTGGGGTTTTAAGATATTTTTGTCGGTGGTGTTTACAGCACTGGGAACTTCTCTTTACAGGGCTGGCTTAATTGTCTTGTTTTATACAATAGAAATGACATTGAGATTGTATTTAGTGCTGTGCTTCAGTAGCACCTTTTCTTCGGAAAGAGAAGGGCAGTCCCAGAACTTTTCCTCAGAACCAGTGCACCTCCAGATGTCCTGACTTGTTGAACTATAGGTCGGGAAGCCTTTCCAAACTGGGAGATTTTCGCTTTAGGAATCCTTATCCACTACTGAACACTGCTAGGTACAGAACTGTAGTGTATCCTTCTATGACATCTTTACATGTGAAATGGGTTTACTTAATCTGTAGGACCTGATGGAGCAAACAGAGGGGGAACCTTACCTTACACTGCAGGAAACTGGTTAGAGGGTACACACAAGTACACACAAAAACACTCAGAAAACATTCTTTAGAGATCCTTCCTCTATTTAGTTTTGGTGTTTCCCCCTCAGTTCTATTCCTTCAGTCCCCACTAGGTGTCACTGAATGGGTGAGTGTCCTTACCACAGCTCTTCACCTGAGACAGTGTGTGATTGTAGTCATGCAGGTAATCCTGGAGGAAGAGACGCATGGGGAACTCCGCAAAAACAAAACTCAGCTGAATGCGGAAAAAGAGAGCAGAGATCATTCTCATGACATTTAATGTATTTATTTTTAGATACAACAGTGGCGAGTGAAAGGGAAGCAAAGGCGAAGACGAGAGAATGAGGTGTGACACAGGTGCTCAGCCAGGAATCGGCCTAGACACGTTGATTATTTCAGAATCAGAATTATTTTAAAATTGACTGATTGAAGGTATCTTGGTGAGTTTGGTGCATTACAGTGAATAACGTAAAAGAAATAAAAAAATAACTTTACACATTAACTTCTCAAACATCTAAGATAATCATAAAGATAGAAAACTATGTTGGTGTGCTTAGTGGCTAAACTAGCAGGGTAAGATCAGCCATGTTGTTATACACTACACTTATAGACCATACAATCCTCTTACGGGCCAATTGGTTGTACACTGAGTTAAATTAACACTGAGGATTTGACTGTATTGACTGTAGTGCAGTGGTTCTCAACCTTTTCTGGATAAGGAACCACTTGTCTGACCACTTAACACGGCAGCCGTGCATTTTCTCAGCATATGTTCTGGCTTGGATCAATGGAACTAACGTAGTATACTTTAGTTACCTACTCATCAGTATTACAATGAAAACTATTTTTTAAAGGTTTTAAAGAAAAAATACCATGCCAGTTTGTTTTTCATTATTAACCCATTAAGGCCTGAGGTTCCGATTCTGCAAAATGTCTTCTAAATCCTAACTGGTTTTGAAAAAACTCATGTTGCTATGTCAGTGTTTCTCTAACTTTTTCATGTTAAGGACCCCAAAATGTACATGTATTTGGCCGCGGACCCCCATCTCAAAATATTTTGTTCCAGGGACCCCCAGAAGCAAAGATTTCAGTTACAAAGATTCGCTTTAAAAAGGATATATTCAAAGATTTGCAAAAAAAATCTTGATTTTTCTCGATTTTTTGGGGAATAATGCTTTTTAGCTAAAATCTTAAAATGACACAGATGCGTTCCAGGTCTTAATCGGTTAAAAAATAATACATTTTAATGTTATATTATCCTTAAAAACTTAGCGTTTTGGCAATTTTTTGGGGGCCTACTTGCAGTATCTTTACGGTCCACAGGTTGAGAATCACTGCTGTAGTGGATATACTGTATATCCCATTGTGTTTACATCTGCAGTATATAAACAACAGAACCCAACAGAACCTAGGGTTAGGGTATGATGCTAAAGATGACTGGTTCAGCCATTACTCACGTTGAAGATGATGTAGAAAACGGACTGGAATATGATGACGTAGCTGTGACACGCCCCTCTAGGCAGCTTCTTCTGCTCCTGAACTTGCTCGTCCTTGTAGTTGACAAACTCATAGTATTGTTGTGCCATCCTTTTGTGTGTTATTTGCATATGTGTTCAAGAAAGAGAGACATCAGAACAGAGTTAGAGACAAGGAGAAAGGGAGAGAGAGAGAGAGAGAGAGAGAGAGAGAGAGAGAGAGAGAGAGCGAGAGAGAGCGAGAGAGAGAGAGATAGTGCAAATAATGTGTAGATCCAGCCATACCTCTACACAATAAAAAGAATGGTGTCATTTGGTTCTGAAAAAACGGATGTGCCTCTGTCACTGGCCCAAATCCATCTTAACCATGTAAACCCTGTATACTTTGATGGGGGGTCCTCCAGGGTATATTAGTATTTCCTTTTACATCAATTCCCTATGCCAAAAATAGCCAATCTATAAGCTCACAACGCATTAAAACACGACAGCTAGTAGCTCTGGTCTTTTCACTGTTTTTGAACCTTTCTGAAACTATAAAATACGCCTTAAGTGGTTAATGCTTAATAAGGCATTGATAACACTTTACGTACAGCTGTGTAACCACTATGGTGTCCCTCTGAGCGGCTGATGAGGCTTTCTTGAAGCTCAGCTGTATACGAAAATAAAAGGTGTAAAGCAGTTTGTGAGGCAAGCTTACTGTGTCTGATGACAGCTGCTTCCACCTAGTAAACCTGATAAATGAACACACCCATCACTGCTGCACTCATTTCATCTGTATAAAATCATATTCCTGGGCATTTCTGTGCCGGTATGTGAGTGGGCAAGGGCAGAGTGGTGGAATGCAAACCCTGGTTAGGGTGAGGAATGGATAGGATAATAATACATGTTACAGTTGTACAGCAGCTGTATCATTGCAATTACAGCTTCTTACAGCACCTGCTCAATGCAGTTATCCATTCAATCCAACTCCATATACCAATCCACTACTAGAAAGCTATTTGCAAAGACACTAGAACAATGTACCCATCATTGGTAGGCCTGCTATTAAGAGGAACACCTGTGTGAGAATCTAGGTGAAATACTCATGTGGACAGAACACATAATATGTGTTCTGTCCACATGAGTATTTCATTATTGGCATTGGCATTATTTCTAATAATATTATTATTAGAAATAATGCCAATACCAAAACTTATGTATGCTATGTCTTGGCTTAACGTTGGCCCAGAACCTACAGACGAGATGGTTTGACAGAATAACAAGCGCTACAGAAACAGACAAATAAGCTGCACATTCCCACAAACCAATGGAATAATCACTGATTAATAAAATGCCAACATGCAAGTGATTCTTTCTTGAAAACCTTTCAAACACACACACACACACACACACACACACACACACACATTTGTTAATTAATTGTTTACATGCAATTAATGATAGGTAGGATGATCAAAATGTGTACAGAGCTCTACGATTAAAGGCATTTCTCTCTCTCCTCACCTTGTGATATAGTGCCCCAAAGAGGCCCAGAGAGGCACAATGGCTACACCAATAGCGACAGCCGATGGAACAAGGGTGTAGTACCTCTCCCAGTAATTGGTAGATACAAAAAGTGCGTAGATTCCAGAAGCCAAGAACATCATCCACTTAGTACCTAAGAATCTGAGATACAGAGAGAGAGAGAGAGACAGAGAGAGAGAGAGAGAGAGAGAGAGAGAGAGAGAGAGAGAGAGAGGTGTCAGGGACAGAAGGGCTTGATGAGAGGACCAAGAGTAAAGCAAGACTTCTTGTGGTACATCGTCACTGTCAGGTAGAAACCTTGTATGTCCAAAACTGTCACTTTTCAGGAAATAGAAAAAATAACCTGTGTTCCAATCAAGCCCCCAGAACTACAGTAGAACAGTGAAGCGGCCAAGCCTGATGGTCAAATCTGAGAATGCACTTAAAATGCTACTGCGCGTGCATCCCCCGTTTGTGCGCATGCTCACGACGCGTCACAACCCATGGAACCAATGGAATGGATTCATATTGGTTCCATGGAACCAATATTTCTTACTTCCGGGTGCTTCAAAACGCCACTGAGCACTTTAATAGAAATGAATAGCTGGGGGCGAAGCAATCCACCCTCTAGATATATTATAAGTTTAACTCTATGGTTCCAATGCATCCAATGTTGTTAATGCTTTTCATTTATTCAATATTTATGAAAGCAACAGACACACTTAACCACTTTTACTTTCACTAAAACAAAAAGCAAAATAGCAAAAATGGCCGATCTGTACTCTCACAACACGTCACATACATTGTGGCGCGTTGTGAGCTTGTAGATCGTCTATTTTCGTTACTTTTGCACAACACTATTGTACGACAAAGTATGGCATTAAATTATGAAAAATCTTTAATCCAATATGGAGATACAAGGTTTCTGCCCGACAGCAACGATATACTGTATGTGTGTGTGTGTGTGTGTGTGTGTGTGTGTGTGTGTGTGTGTGTGTGTGTGTGTGTGTGTGTGTGTGTCTACCTGATGAGTACAGGGGTGTACAGCAGGCCGATGATAGGTGTGACATTGATACCCATCATCATCTTCTGGTCAATGTCCTCCAGGCCCATGTTGCTGTACTTAACCTCTCTGTAGGTTATGTCATAGTGCAGGATCAGCTGCATCTGCAACAGGCCTGGCACACACACACACACACACACACACACACACACACACACACACACACACACACACACACACACACACACACACACACACACACACACACACACACATACAAATGAACATAAAAACAATGGTCAGTCTACCCGTCTGCATGTCCTTATCCTCAATCTACCCCTCTATTTCTCTCATTACACACAAACACATACACGCACGCACGCACAGACTTCATCCAACGCACCCATATATATGCTGTACACCATCATGCCTCCTACACTAGCTGCCAGAACGTTCTTGATGACTCCCAGCTTCTTCCGTCTGTAGTAACGCCTCTCCTCCTCCTCCTCATCATACTCTGCCTGGGGGCCCAGGAACTCTTCCATCTGACACACAGGTATGGATGAAGGAAAAAGAAGGCAGGAAAGGGGAGAAAAGACAATGAGGATTAGTTGATTTAGACGTTGCTGAGGCTAGAAGTGCAGAGTGCAGTATTACAGTGCAGTCTTCAAATGCAGTGATTCTCATGTTTCGTATGTATTTGGACACGAACCCCCATAACTGTGAGAGTGTACAAATGGGACCAAATGGACCTCATTAGGTTCCTAACTTCCTAACTATCAATAATTTAACTGGGGACCCACTGGAACACCCTCAAGGACCCCTGGGGGTCCCCGGACCTCACTTTGAGAACCACTGTTCTAATGCATATAAATGAGCAGCGCTTACCGGTTCCTGTACGTTCCCCTCTGGGTCGACGTTAATCAGTTGGGCGTCAGGGTGGTCCATCTCTTGGACTATCTCCTCCACATCACCTCCCTCCATCTGACAGCCAGTAGGAGAAGTACACTGAGTTCACTGACTTTAAAAAGGGAAGTATAATACCATATTATACCGTAGTGTGTGTGTGTGTGTGTGTGTGTGTGTGTGTGTGTGTGTGTGTGTGTGTGTGTGTGTGTGTGTGTGTGTGCGTGCTACACCTGACATTTATGCTTCCAATTGGAAGGGTGCCTAGTTATCCCGATGAACAGCCAAGACCTGTACATTACTGCTATTACATCATTGACTGTTATATAACAGTATTCATAGGTAACATCCTTACATACATTCCTGTGTGGGTAATTTAGGGCTCAAACCTCTACCAGGAGGACCTAATAGTGCTGACTTTTTGTGATTGTCTTTTAATGTCTCTTACTGTATAATCTTAATCCACTATTGGTATGGTTTAATTTGGGGGGAAATAATGATACAAATATACATTCTCTGAGCTCACTGAGACACTGCTGCTGCTTGGTGTGGTCTTTATAGACTGTATGAAACCTCCATAGCATGTCATGTTAAAATCTTTACTGCGTGGTATTACCATATGGCAAATGTTTATTTTCTGGTAATGAACTGGTGATGGGGGGGGGGGGGGGGGGGGGGGTCACTGTCACTCCTTCCTTCTTTATGTTTTACACAGGCACCATAGGTGAAAGCAAGCTCTCAAAGCCTAATTTTCAGTTGGCCTACATTGCATGAAAAGTACTGCTCGTACATCAATGACAATGATACAATCTGTGGTAAATAACGTTTAGAAATATATATATAAAAAAAGCTTAGATGATTTGACCATTAAATGGTCAAATGATCTAAGATTTTTTTTTCCACTCAATGAAAAAGTCATGATAAATTGTACAATAAATTATCAGGGTGTTTATTATGAAAACCTGTGTCAGTTAGGATTGTTTTTGGGTGTTTTTTTTTTTGTGAAAACAATATTATAGGCTAATGTAAATATATATGAAAAATAGGATAATAATCCACTAATATTGTTTAAATTTAATATAGGTAGCCTATTTGCGAGAAAGAAACTGATAAATATATGTACACAAACATTTGGTTATAGCCCATAATTGCGCAATGTTGTGATACAAATCTGTGATTTTTTTGCAATAAAAAAAGCTAATTAATCCCCCCTATCCCTCACTGCGTAAATAATATTAGATCATAACATTGAAGATAGGTGGGCGGTACATACTACTCTAAACTGGCATTGAGTGTCCTTTTGAACGTCAACTAGCTAGCAAGTATTGTCCGTGCAGCAGGGAGTGTGTGCTGTGAACCCTTTTCACAGCAGACGTGTTTACGAGTAAAACGAAACTTAAACGTCATCAGGTTAACTTCTATTACTTGATGTTATATTGTGCTAGTATCTCTGTACTGTCCATGCTGACAGTCACACAAATAAAACACAATTATTACCCTTCATCATCCGTTAATAATTAAAGCCAACTATAAGAAAACAACTTGGACTTACCATCTTCGCTGGTATGCGATGATCCTCCTGGATCATACAGAGGTGGAACTGGGTTTCTGGTCAAATGCTCACGTCTCATAAAACTACACGCTTCATGATCTTTTAGTACACTTCTCCTTTCTCATGTAAAAGTCAACCATAAATAAAACTGTGGAAATGAAACCTGTTCACTTCCCCAGAGAGCCAGGAGGCTCTGCTTCCCGACTTCACATGACACGCTGTATGTTCTTAAAGCTACAGAGACCATTTCATTTGTAATATTTCTAACTCAGTGGTTCTCTTAACTTTTTCATGTCAAGGTCCAAGGACCCCCAATTTTATATGTATTTGGCCGCAGACCCCCACCTGAAAATGTTTTTGCCAGGGATCCCCAATCAAGAATTGGGTTAAAATTTCAAAATTGTTCCAAGTTTTTTGAAAACGGCAGATCTATCTACAAGCTCACTACGAATTTTGAGCTTGTAGATAAAGCCAAAGTTTTGGGTTAAAGTGGTTCAACTGATTTTGATGCTATATTAATACCCATTAAAACCGGGAAAGCATCTTAGTCATTTTAGATTTTTGCATTGTCTATTTAATAATAGCAGATATGCAAACTCACAGTGAGTTTGTGCCACACTGCGAGCTTGTACATCTATTTTTGAAAAATCTTGAGAACAAAAAGTGTGAGAACTACTGATTTAAAAGGCATTTGTAGAATCGGCCTCAGGTCTTAATGGGTTAACTTACCTGAACCCCTCAAGGACCCCACTTTGAGAACCACTGTTCTAACTAGCCTTTTCCATTAAATAGCAAAATGACACAGATTAACGTTTATTATACACATTTTGTGCAGTTGTAACAATAACGCACAGTAAAGACGGTAGCGCATTAGTCCAAATAAACAATTCTGTTTATATGGCAACGTTGTAAGGACGATAAGGAAAACCAGTGCAATGTCACTCAAAAACATGGTCCACATATTTACTATGTATGATGCAGTCTATACAACCATAAAATATTTGATTGCACTTATGCTCAGGCCATCAAAACCAAAGCAAATGAATGACATACATTTTTAAACTGAATACATACATGTAAAATGTAAAACATAACCAAACTCAGACATACATTATCAAATTAGCACATAACTGACTGAAAGACTAAATTAAGTATAGTGTCTCTGGTATAAAAGAAATAGAAAGAGTTTTTGCTGAACAGTATTTCATTGTGTGTCCATGCTCAGCTTCACCCCTCCACTCAAGAGCTTTTTCGAAATAGTTTCTAGACGTGTTTTACCTGCTTGGGGAGGGGAGGAGGGGGGCAATACGATGGGTAGGCAAGGTTTTAAGACAATCCCAGAGAGGTGTTCGAATGTCTGTTGATATCTTTGAGCAGTGGCTCCCAACCCTGGACTCTCAGGTACAGGTGAATACAATTACAGAGAATTGTGAGAAAAGCAACTGTACCAGTCATCCCTGAGGACCAAGGTTGGTCAGTTTCACCACCCTCACCTAACCCTCCAAATGCATCACAACCTTCTCCAAGCATGTCCTCTGCTTCCATCATGGCAGCTACAACGGTTTCTCTCGCTCTCATCAGCATGAATATAACTTAAAAGATTTGTACCCCGGTGTCCACCCTTCTTTCATTTAGACCACTGTTACTCAACGTCGGGTTTAGGGAACACAAGGGGTCCAAATGGACGCTTATGGGTCAGTAACTCTTTTGGACCCCACTCTACATTGTAAAATCCTCAGGGTGTTTAATTACAATTCTGTAACTCTTGAGAGGGTACATATGGAACCAGGTGGAGCTAACTCTGGA
This sequence comes from Gymnoscopelus microlampas, assembly GCF_963454915.1. Classification (NCBI taxonomy): domain Eukaryota; kingdom Metazoa; phylum Chordata; class Actinopteri; order Myctophiformes; family Myctophidae; genus Gymnoscopelus; species Gymnoscopelus microlampas. Next base: position 29,802,641 of record NC_139939.1, read on the forward strand.
CAGAGTTACAAACCTGTAAGACCTGTAAGCGTCCATTTGGACCTCACGTTGAGAACCAGTGATTTAGACAATCCAGATGTTATTAACCCTTTCCATCACCCTCATCCCGACCCTCAAAATGACCCCTTCTTCTCCCTCAGACTCTAGCCACTGCCAACGGCTGCCTTCCTCATCATCTCCTCATCCTGGACGGACAGCTCGGTCAGTTTGCGTCCCAGCCTCTCGTGCAGGTCCAGGTACTTGGCCACACAGCGGTCCAGGCACACGGACTCGCCCTTTGACAGCTCTGCCTCCTTGTAATGCGGGGGAACACATTTCCGGTGGCACGCATTGGTCATCCTGGTATAGGGGACAATGGCAGTCAGTTTTAGAGGCACAAAATGCATGTAAAAACAAAGTCTACCGCACAGAGGTCATCAATATGTCTGTACACGGACAAATGTGTCCGTGGCAAAGACTTGTCCTTGTCCATGGCAAATGTTACATTTTGTTTTGACATATTATAATATTCCTATTTTGCTCATAAAACCAAATTACTGAATGTCAGTCTCCAGGTTTTCTTCAGAACATGTATGACACTGATTCACTATGGCACATAACTGACCCACATAACTCTGAGTGTACCAATGGAACCAAATGGACCCGTAGGGTCCATCAGTTCCATTTGGTTCTATTGGTACAGTCTCAGAGTTACAGACCACCTTCAAGGAACCCCAAAAGGTCCCTTGAACACTGTACTACACGGTATATTAGGACTAGCTCTTTGTGTTTCTGGAAATATTATTGTCTGCTCATTTGTATGTCTGTAGCACAAATATATTTTTTTACAAAAATGTCCACCGCAAGCCAGCTTGGTGATGACCCCTAGTACTAACATACATTTCTTGACTAGTCACTGATAGCATACTTAACAGAGCAAAATAGAGGCGAGGAGAGGTGGCCGTTTGTTACGTTGGTTATTAAAGAAGGGTTTTGTATAATATTCACACACATGCAATATGAATAAAGCCATTGACACTTTGACATGTAACGTTATTATGCAACATCTTGTCAGTCAATGAGGACCTGCTTTAGCCGGCTGCCACAACTAGCATGATGTGACAGATCAGTCTAAAAATGTCAGCTGTCTTTTCAATGGTCGATTCATTTAGAAACAAAAACATGCACAAGCATGAATTAGGGTCGGAATAGGCTATACTGCAGCCGGTGTGCATTATGCATGGAAGGGTATTATAGTCACCCGGTTATTAGCCAGCTTGCTACTTAGCATTTAAAGCCTTATTTACCTATTGTACATATCAGCCATCATCTCCACTTCTAACTCCGCCGCCAACTGCTGCGCTTTCATGGGATCCATGTCTTGCGTCCTGTCGGTACTGTGATGAAGACCCAACAACCACCTAGAACACGGGCCGGTCAGGAGGTTCTGCTAGAGAGTCCAACAGATCTGTCCCGTTTTCACTGTAACCTTCAAACCCTCCGTACACACGTGCGCCTTGTTTCACCCGGACAGAAGGAGAGCGCACACACTTCCGCTGACAATAAAGTTGTATTCATTCAAACCATAGGACAGGGGTCTTCAACGTTTTTCAGGCCAAGGAGTCAAGGACCCCCTAGCTGAGAGAGATGAAGCAGGGACCCTCGCTATATTGTATAAAATGAGTTGCAGATTAAACTTTTTTTTTTTTTTACTTGGTCTGCTCTTTTATCCATCTAAATCTCTTTGCCAAAAATAGTACTTTTGGCTGAAGTTCTCAGAAAAGGATGCTAGTGGTTAATGTAACAAATATATCTCACAAAGATTGGCGGCCCCCCTGTAGTAAACCCCCTAGGCCTAGGGGTCCCGGACCCCCTGTTGAAGATTCAAACAGCTGAGGGGGGAAAAAGCATCACTCGTCACTTTGAAAAAGCGGTACACTAATATTTATTAGTTGCGCTGTCAGTATTAGGAAAAAATAACACCAATGTTGGTATTCAAGTCAGATATTAATAAAAAAAAACTACATTTATTACAAATCCAGACATGTACAAAATACATTTAGTATAATGTATACAATGTTATTTTACAGTCAAAAGATATAAGTGCTTGTTTATCTGAAGCCTAATTTACTATGTATAACAACTCCTATACGCCAGATTGTTTGGATCATTGACATAATATTAAACTTCTCACACCATTGCCATATAGACACAGGCACAGCTAGGACGATTCAGTGAGCCAATATTCCCAGCTATGATGATGCTTGTCTCACACAGTATGAATCCAACTTTAGTCAGACTTGGTTTTCTCATTTCACTTTTTTTTTTAGAAATGGTAGCAAAAGTAAATATGAAGAGTAAATGCAGTCAACATGCACTTAAATGCTCTATACTTGACCGGGCTAACTTAACTCTGTACCTTGGTCTGCGTCCCCCCCCCCCCCCACACACACACACACACTAAATCTGTAGATTTATTTCCGGCGAATGATCCCCCCAGAATAATGATAGGGAAAGTTCAACACAAAGGTTCTAGTTCCTATGAGGGAATACAATGAAACAGTTCTGGACTTATCAGACAACTGGTTTAATACTGAGAATCAACAGAAATGAAAACAACAAAATAAAGGTATAAATAAAAAATAAAAAAACTTAACTGTTTATGCCGGATATTGATGTAGCCTACTGAAAAAAAAGAACGACAATATTTCACCGTTACAATTGGCATACTGATGAATGATGGCAGTACACAACCAAAAAAACAAAAAATCAGCAAGTAAATCTTCACAAAAGTGTAGTGGTTCAGATGAGCTTATTCTGCCACAACACCAATAACATCCACCTCAGTCAATTCGTCATCTGTCTCCTCTTCCTATGCAGACAGACAATGTCATGCCACAACTCTCTGGGCAAAAGGTCTGGGGAGTAAATGAAAAACTCCACGTCTACATACGTTTCATCTCAACCCCATGGTGACCCTGCTGAGCTGAGCGTAGAATTATGTGCCCTCTAAAGTGTATGAGGGTTTGTCTCACTGGCATCAGACAGTTTGTTTTCCCGAAGCATACGGATCAAGGAATCAATGCAGTCCTCTGTAGTGTCTGCAGGCTGTTCTGTGTCATACTCTCTATTAGTCCTGGTGGGCACTTCCAGAGCTACTGTAAGAGGGAAAGCAGGAAGTTAGATTAAGTTAGATGAAGCTCCTCATTTATCAGAATCTCAATCAACCTCTCAGTCTACTTTAAACCAACCTGGTGAGCAAGCATAAAGAGCTAAATGTGAAATAATGGGATTTGATTGCTTACATTACTGAATATAATTACTGGAATATTAGCTATACATGTAACTAAAAGCTGATAAAACAAAACATTTTAAACACAACTGATAACAACATTCAAACTAATTACCATAACAGATTGAAGAATTTCAGGATATGGTGATTTCATAATTAAACTTTTAACAGTTTAACTTTCCCATTTATATGAGCAGCATAACCTCAGAATATCTCAAGCAACTCACAATACTTCAATGTAAATTAATTTACCTTTATCAGGATCATCCTGCAGATTTCCCATTTCTCCTCCATTATCTGCCATCTTGGCCACCTTTAACAAATGAATGTCCTCTTCTTTTCTTCTTTCCTCTGCAGTGGCAAAACAAGGCAATGGATGGTTCTGGGAGGGCGATTCTGTTTGTTCAATTGCTTTCGCTTTCATTTTCTCATTATGCCTGTCCTCTTTTCCACAAAGCTGGTGATTCTCCATTTCATCTGGCATTACTTGGTGATTTCCTTCCGATGGTACATAATTTACCACTGCCTCCTTGGATTTAAACACACAAGTGTTGCTGGACTCCTCCCCTTCTTTTTCTGTCACAGTTTCACTCAATATCTTGGTTTTATTTTGGCTCTGGTGTCCCTGTTGCTTTTTCTCATGCATGTGCAGTGTGCTTTTGTCAGCCTCTTCTGAGCCACAATTCTTAGCTGTGATGATCCTGTGGGGATTCTGATCAAATGGAAAACCATGTATGGTATCAAGTTTTTTAACCTCACTTTTGCCTTGAATCTGAGCACCCTCTCTTTCCATTTCTGATTCCATGGTAAATTCCTCATAACTGCTGTCTGTTCCACAACTAACCTCTCCTTGACTTTCAACACCACCATTTGACTTTTTTGATTCCCTGGTCCTCCAGTGTCTGTGTTTTATAAGCTCTTGAAACTGTTTGAGAGTCACCATGGGTGGCCGTTTAGTTGTGATGACTTCAGCCCCTTCGGTGTGCTCTGGAGTCGAGTTCTGCTCCGGAGTCGAGTCCTCCACGTATATATTTGGCTTAAGCACGCTAGTTTCACCTGGACAGAATATCCTATTATGTTGCTGACTACAGGGCTCCTCACTGGGAAGGAGGGAAGGTCTGTCAATGATTTGGGCTGTAATGTCACACAAGGCCGAAGTGGGGACTGAAATCTGTGTGTTTGATTCCATACTCACTGGAATGCTTCCATTTTTATTCCTAATCCTCTTCCTGCACCTTCTATCCTGTTTGACCAGGCTTTCACATTTCTTCCTCGTCCTCCTTTTCTTTGGTTTGTCCTCCATTTCTCGTGACTCCTGGCTTACCTTCCTGTATGCTTGACTTTGGCGGACACTTTCCACATTGTGACTTGAATCAGAAGAGGGAGCAACACAGAACATATGCTCCTGCTTTGTCTTATTGGGTCTCCCACGTGTCCTCTTTGGGGCTATTAAGTCTACACTCTGGATTCTTCTGACCAGGGTGCTAGGACCCGAGTGTGTTTCTAGGCTGTTATCGCTTGTCGTTGGTTTGTCCTCCATCTCTCGTGACTCCTGGCTTACCTTCCTGTACGCTTGACTTTGGCGGACACTTTCCACATTGTGACTTGAATCAGAAGAGGGAGCAACACAGAACATATGCTCCTGTGTTATCTTACGGGGTCTCCCAGGTTTCCTCTTTGGGGCTATTAAGTCTACACTCTGAATTCTTCTGTCCAGGGTGCTGGGACCTGGGTGTTTTTCTTGGCTTGTCCTTGGCTTCATCTTTCTTTTTTTGATTTCTGGTGGTTTCTTTGATTTCCCAGCATTTTCCAGCATTCTGCGAGAGCTGGTGGCCATTTCCCTTTCCTTGGCCATGACAGACTGACATACTTTCCTTGACAGACTGACTGAACAAACACCCAACTGGATTATATTCTGACTTTTCTCAGAGAGTTTAAAAGTTGTGCGTGCCAAAGTCTGACCAATGGTATCTATTGAATATTTCATGCATTTTGGATTTGCCAACCTCCTCCTTTTGGTTCCATCTTCTACCCCACTCCTTATAGCTACTGCAGTGGTGCTTGGCCCACTGTCGTTGCAACGTTCCACTACGCACTTTGTGTTACAAGTGTCATTTTGAACTTGATGTAGGGATGGACATGTCTCTTCTCTGTGGATCTTGTGGCTGAGAGGAAACTGTAATACTCCTGGCTTTGTCATCTGCCAAGATGGCACCTCTAGAGGTGATTGCTGAAATGTATTACCATGGCTTGTGGGGTGGTTGAAGGAAGGTTGGTGGTGTTTAGCCCTATTAGCACATGGCTCTGATGGAGGGAGACATCTATGCTGGGGCACATCCTCCATACATGCTAAGGAGTCAGATTGGGAAGACTGACAAGCTGGGTAATGTCGTTTTTGTCGACAGGAAGTTTGACCATGGGGGGAAAGAGCACTCTGGGTGACTGGTGCGTTCTGAAAGCTCCTTTCATCTATATGGTCTGGATATCTCAGAGAGTGGGCTGTTGAGGAACGGCAGGTTTTGGAGAGGCAACACTGTGGAGCTTTAGGGTGGTGGGTGAAATCTGGACCAAGCTCAGGCATGTGTTTTGCAGGGACAAAATGAGAATTGCATGCAGAGTGGAAGCCTAGGAAGTGGAAAGATGGAAACAGACATGAGAAAGCAAATTTAATTTACTTTTGTATACCTTTTTGGGCAAATGATCCCCCTCCTCCCCTCCCAGATGCACTGTAAATGTTGATTGTCATGCAAGCATGTACGACCTCGGCTAATCAGAGGCAGTAACGTAGGACGCGCAGCCACAGTCTCCCGCCTCCCCCCAGTCACAACACAGGGAGGCGGGACATGGGAAGTGGAGCAGAGTGTAAGAGAGAAGATAAGTTTTAAAAAATTATTACAAATGTTTAACGGCAACGCCGATCCACGCTGATTAACTCATGTTTCCGCGTTAGCCTACTGCAATTCGGGGTACCTTTGAGAAATCTCTGCAACACGTAAGCGACGTTATATTTGCCCGAGACCAGACAGTGGTAACCGCGAGTACCAGGGAGAGTGGTTTTAGTGTCAAGGGACCCTGGATACCGCCTTCCCAAATACAAAAAAGGTAAACAGGGTCCCGAAAGGGGCTAGGTGAGTAGGTAATTATAGAATTTTCATTTGTGAACTATTCCTTTATGGGGGGCCAATATATATAGATGTATTTTTTTCACAATATTTGAGCACACCCTGTGGCTGGTACATTCAAGTTGCACAACACCAGATAGACAGTTGATCAAGGCCCTGAACACTCATACAGAGATTACAGACCTAGTCAGGTTGAAGGTAAGTAAGCTAGCTAATCGATTATGATTTAGCTGACAAGCTTACATTGTGTTAACTCCAGTGCTATAATTCTAGAAACGATGAGTGTTATTTCTTCAATATAGAAATACAATATCGTTGCTGTCAGAAACCTCATATCTCAACCTTTTATGTTTTTTCGTAGAGTGTCGCACAAAAGTAGTGAATACACATACAGTATATATATATATATATATATATATATATATATATATATATATATATATATATAATATAATATAAGGAATGGTTTCCATCCGACAGCGACGATATCAGAATCAAAAGATATCTCAGTACCTGTATCTGTTAATGATGTGTTGTCTCTTGGTGTCCAGTCTTCTGTGCCCATTGCAGGATGTGGCCTACTCTGCTTTGCTACAAGGTTTGGAATTGAAGACTGGTGGGTGGTTGTTGCTCTATCAAGGTTTGGTTGGAGGTTGTGTGGGGTGGTGTAGTTAATCTCTAGGTTTGAGGGCAATATATTAAGACCCATCATGATTTCCTTCAGGAGCCTCTCTATTTCCTCCGGAGATTCCTCTACTGACTGGGGGTTGGTGTCCGGTGGTGGCATGCATAGGGCATTGGAGTGTGACTGTTGGTTAGAGCTGGTATAGGGGTGAGATGAAGGTTCAGGAGTGTTGGGAATGACCAGTGGACAGGATGGGATTGGGATATGTGGTTTACATGGGCAGACATAGGAGGCGGGCCCATGTATTCCCAGGTCAGTGAAGTCTCTCTGTGGCTCTGCAAGACTGCTACCACTCTACAGACAGAAGAGACAAAAGGGTTAGCATGAATACTTATTTAGCCAGATTCTCTTTGCTAAAATATCATAATTAAATAGATCTCTAGAAACAAAATCTAAACTTTGGCAAGAGGGGGGGGGGGGTGAGGAAGGCCTGGCCAGCTCCATAGCTAGTGTTCAACTGCTGGACAGTTTGGAGGTGATAGTGGAGAGGAGAATGAGGAGGAAGCTGAAAGCTATCCTGGAGAACGCCTCCCATCTCTTCTGTGATGAGCTGGAAAAGATGAGGAGCACATTCGGCTACAGACTCCTCCCTCCTCAACACACCACAAAGGGACTTGGCCAGTCCTTTGTGCCTGCAGCCATCAGACTCAACAGCCAAGCCTGACCCTCATGAGAACATAAAATCTAACTTCTGTATCATGACATATTTACAATTACAAGTGAGGCAAATGGAAGGTTTGCACACCGACATATCAATAAAGGGAAGGTCCACAGAGGTTTTCCAGATGCAGGAAAAATGTATATTCTTTAATGCTTGTTGTTCAGACAGATTTTGAATGAATGAACGAATGATACCTGGTATCCTAGATGCTGTGAAACACTACAGTATTCTCTTTGCACTCTACTTGTATGTCATCTGTTGACTAGGGTTTATGCCACTTATTCTGATTTAGCACTTGTAAATCGCTCTGGATAAGACCTGATCTGGGCCTAAATTGTAAATTGAATCACTGGTGGTCAATGGTTCAGTCTAGTGATGAACACTGAAAGTTAATGTTTTTTATTCCCTGAACAAACCAGAGAATCCATCTCAAGTCATGCACATAGGTATTACTGACCAGTGGAGTGTCTCTGCTGTTCCAGGTTCCTCCATGGGTGGCGTTTGGTGCTCCCTCAACACTAGAGATGACTGTGCTGTAATTGTTGGGATTGAAAAGATTAGTGGAGGGGTGATTTGAGGAATTCGGAGTGCCGTGGCCATCCATTGCCTGTTCATTACACTTCACAGTCTGTATCCCTGCTTCTCGAACTCTTATCTCAGCTTGAGTTTCTGCATACCTACAGCTCTGCTGCTCCCTGACACCTTCACTTTCCCTTTGTCCATCTCTTCGTATTTCCACAAGGCCTCCGATCCTCAGTCGGCGGGCTGCAGCCAGCACATCCCCTTGCTCTGTGGGATCCTCTAACTTCAGTTCCCCAGAGTACAGAAGGCCCACTAACTTCAGCAGCGTTTGGGCCTTCAAAGACTGAAGCTGGAGTTGGCGCCTATTCCCAGAAGGAGGGGAGGGTAAGGCAGACACCTTCTTGGACAGATAAGGGCTGAGGGCGGCGATGATGCAGCTGTGGGCTGGAATTGAAACACCTTAAAGGAGATGAAAAAAGGAGACACATTGCTATGTATGAGATATATTAGGTAACAACCTAATATGTGAAAAATATACTAAGATAGGCTACTGTTTTACAGAAGCGTGTCCTTACACATAACTGCTTATTTTAGCATCAGACATAATGGGTTCAATACTGTACTTGTCCTTTCCCCAATCCCCCGGTCTCACCACTAGTTTGTAGCAGGGTGTCACAGAACAGGTTGCTGTTCTGCTGTCTCTGGATCTCAGCCAGCAGCCGGGGCTCATAGTCTTTGAGTCGGTACCTCCACATCCTTCAATCAGCACTGGGAGTGAGGGTGGTAGAAAAACACATGGAGGGATTGGAAGCAGTGTTGCCAACAGTGGTGTAAAGTAACTAAGTACATTTACTTAAGTACAATTTTGAGGTATTTTCACTTTACTGGAGTATTTCCAATTTTCAGTACTTTTGCTTCTACTCCTCTCAAGAGGCAAATATTGTACTTTTTACTCTACTACAATTATTTGAAAACCTTAGTTACTAGTTACTTGGTAGATTTGAATTATTGCAATTACTTTGGCTATTTAAAAATAGCAGATTTGCTATTTTCAAAAGATTTTAATACATTTTATACACATGATACCTTGTGGTACATTATGCATAATTATTAATACTTTTAAGTATATTTTGATGCCAATCCTTTTGTACTTTTACTCAGTAGGTCAATTTTGAATACCAGACTTTTACTTGTAACAGAGTATTTCTACATTGTGGTATTGATACTTTTACTCAAGTAAAACATTTGAGTACTTTTTTCACCACTGGTTGCCAAATGAGCATTTATTTTTACATGAGTAAAAAATGTGATGGGACAATAAAGACATTGCGGCTCATTATCAAACGAAGATCATCACATAACATCCATGTGTTACTATAGGCAGTGCATGGTGGAAAAAGTACTCAAAAGTATCAATACCGCAATGTAGAAATACTATGTTAAGTATCAAAATGTAGCCTAGTTAAAGTACAAAACGTTGAACGTGATTATGCAGAATGTCCCCATTTCACAAGTTTTCATAAATGCATAAACATTTTATAAACTGCATAAACCTTTATAAATAGCCGATCTACAAGCTCACTATGCATCGCGATGAGACACATTGTGAGGTTGGAGATCGGCTATTTTCAAATGGCTGAAGTGTTTTTTTGTAATAACAATCACAATCAACAAAGTAACAAGAAACTAAAGTTTTCAATTAACTGTACTGGAGTAAAAGCACAATAGTTGCCTCTGAAATGTAGTGGAGTAGAAGTAAAAGTACTGTAAGTTGACAGGTGCCGATAATTAACATTACGATTCTCTGAATATAAAACTCAAACAGCAAATCATAAACAATGTCGATACATTATATCTGCGACTCTAACACTGTTCTAACTTCCAAAGCTACAACTTAGTCTTCAGCCTTTCCCCAACTAATTTAGTGATCACTATTTGAGAAGGTTGTCTACTAATACGACGCTAGCTAACCACAACGTTGATTAGAAATTCATGACATCATCTGCAGCTGCAGTAACTTACGTTTTCTGAAGAATGGAAATTATACACTGCAACTTATTTTAATCACTAACTTAACAAACACTTTCCATGACCTCATTATCAGTCTTTTCGAGTAGCAGTGACGCCATTGTGAAACTCATGGGTTTAAACACCTACTTTAAGATGTAGCCAATAAGGAACGGCTCAGCTCAACGACAATAAAATCATTGAGGGTAATTAGACCTTTGGGAAACACAAATAAGTCAAGTGTCCAAAAACGTAGCTACTGAACTTTGTGTTTGTAGGGAAGTAAATAAGACCATTACTGCATCAAAAGTAATCAACAAACTATACAATAAAAACTGGTAAAACATTGGCCAAATTGTCATATGAGGCAACACACAACACAAGCATTGAGAGCTTGCAGATCTGCTATTTTCACAATATTTATCTGTGGAACAAAGTCAAACAGAATATAATGCCTCAACTCCTACATTCCAAGTGCTTGTCAGGGTTGGGGGTCCCCAGTTCAAATATGATTATTTTCGGGGGGTCGTGGCCTGAAAAGGTTGAGAACCACTACCTACGTGTGCTGGATGAATCAAAACAAAACAGGGTTCTGAAAAATCATTTTTTTATTAAAAACTGTATTGCTAGTTACATATTTGATTCACCAATGAGAACTGTGCAACATTAAGAGCCAAGGCAGAGATTAAGGTTTTCAGCTTTTTGATTAGTGTTTCAATATCAGGTGGCTGACATGAGTTTCAGTTTTTGCTCGTTTTGTCTTTAATTAAAATGACCTTTAAATGTTTTAAATCAGACCAAAAAAAAAAAAGGATTGCATATGCATTCACCCAGAGCACCCAAAACGATTAACCCAAATCCTAAAATATAAAAAACAAAATACATAAAACCATTAAAATTAACAAATATTCTCTGGTATATATAGTTTAAATGTGCTTTTATTTAATTTTCACGTTATCTAAGCAAACAATCAATGTCTGGTCTCTGCCTCCACAAACTGAGGTTTTACAAATCTTCTAAATTGGGCCCTTGCTCTCCCCTATTCCCCTCCTAAGTCCAGCAAAACTCCTTGCTTCACACCTGTTCAAGAATTAAGAGTTACACAATCTGTCCACTCACTCTTGAAGGCAACATGAGTCAATTGTAACGCTTTTGTAGTGTTTGAAGTGGCATGAAAAAGGGGAAAAGAGAATCCACCCCAGTGCCTTCTTTCCAAAATCATCCGCTCAGTAAATATCTACATCTTACTCGGCACTAAGAATATGCAATCTTCTACAGAACAAGCACTACAAAAAACACGCAAGAATGTGTCCTCTCACCCAAGTGTCGTTCTGTAACCTTGAATGACTACCAGCCAAGTTAGGTAGACCATGAGTTTGTGGAAATCAAGAGTTTTATATTCTATATAAAACAATGCAGAAACCAGACTATGATACATACAGCCTTACATACAAACATGTAAGTTCATACATTCCAATAGCACGTGGAATATAGAACTGTTGAGATCCATACATTCTGAAGTAGTAACTTGCAAATAAAAACACCTCCCGAATGGTTACCCAAATCATCTTGGACACATCCACATCAGACCCATTGTGCATGAATGAGGCACTCCAGTTAGTCCACGCTGACATTTTGTTAGAGGCAGTCTCATATTTACACATTTATAATTCATAATAGATTTTCAGATAAAAAAAAATGCACTCAATGAATCAATACTAATCAAATCCTGTCTGGTCTCCCAAGAATACTAAAGTAGATGCTTAGCTGTGATAGAAGGAACATATTGAGAAAAAAAAAGTATTGTAGAGCATGGCGGAGAAATATGTTGTTTGCCCTATTCACTCTATTTCTATCTAGTAGTCCTGGAATACTCGGTACCAACACCTCTGTTATTTTGGTCTGTGAAATTCATACTTAATAAAACACATCATCCCCATCTGAGTTCTACCATGGACTATGATAAGACTCTTGAAACTCTTAAAATACACAGAACATAAGCCAATCAATCACAAGTCAATTCAGTGTAAATTAGTTTTTAGCGAGGGGAGAAAGGTGTCAGTAGGTGGGATTCTACGGTTGCGGCAGTAGCGGTGTCATTTGGCACATGTACGATACTGCAGTACAACATAAAGCAAGATCATAACAATCACCATCAAAACAGGAGTAGAAGCATCACATATATCTAATGCAATCAATGAACATTGGTTCTTCTGTTGTAAGAAAAGAAAATTGTAGTATTTAACCATAAGGAAAAACGTTTTTCTTCACGTTTGAGGCGAAGTGGTTAAATGAATTATCATATTTTACACAGCTATTTTCTGGAAAGGGTCCTGTTAAAATTCCAAAAGTTTCCCTTTTGATGTGTTTGGCAAGTGTAGTGTATTTTACTTCGTGTGTTCCAAAAAGTTCCAGGCTCCTCTTTTGCTGTGTGCGTTGGCTGTGTAACGAGGCGAGGTTGTAGGAGACCGATTAGAGTAAAAAAAAACAAAAAAAACAAGAAGTGGTTATTGTGTCATGTCAACTGTCCACAGGGAGATTAAGTCATGTCTTTTATATCCCAGTTATTTCAATAGTGGCTAAAGTCGGTCTGTCTGATTCAGCACAGGAATGTAAGAAACAGACAGAGAGAGAGAGAGCGAAAGAGTGGAGTCTGTAGTGTAGTGGCTGTGGTCCCTTGGTGAGTGTTATCAGATCAGCAGGGGCAGTAGGCGGGAGGTGGCTGTCGTCTACTGATGCACACGATCAGTTTTTCTGAAAGAAAAGACACAGGAGTGTGGGTTGAAAGAGGGTGAGTGGATAACATTAAAACAATGCCGAGGTATGAATCTACACTCAAACACAATATTGAAATATGCAGCATACTGTATATGGAGGTTTTTGCAATATGGTACACAGTACGATAGACATCAGCAGTGGCGGACAATACAATTAGCACACATCTCACAAGATCCGACTGTACACAGAGAATTCCACCAAATGAAAAAGAAAAGAAAGAAAAATCACTGTGGCTTGCCAGCAGGGGGAGCAATAATACAGTCCAAATAACTAAGGCAGTTCACTCATACACTGGTCACACACACACAAACACAAGCTTACGCTGCAACACACACACACACACACACACACACACACACACACGTGTAAGATTTTAGGCCATGCAGTGAGGGCCAGTAGGATACACATACCATGCACTCACATGCAGTGTGACTGTAGGTGTAGCCTAACCATCATATGAATCCATGAGAGGCACAGAGGCCTGCCTCTCCCCATACATCCCTCCCTGAGAGACACAATGACAGAACGATAGAGAGAGACGGTGATCGATTAGCATGGCGAGTAGTAGGAAGAGGGTTGGGAAGAAAGAAGTAGAAGAAAGGCGGATGTGTTCAGGACCAGAGTGGACAAAAACAGAAATGAGGCACACAGTGCGTCACACACAGACAAGAAAGGAGAGAAAGTTTACAAGTTTAGTTCAAGAACAGGTCAAGAAGAAAAAGACAAGTTAGAGAGGGGATATATAAGTGAGAAACAGATTAACAATGGTGTTAGTAAAACATGCATCAACATGCTCCGTGTGTTTGTGTGTGTGTGTGTGTGTGTGTGTGTGTGTGTGTGTGTGTGTGTGTGTGTGTGCACGCGCGTGCACGCAAGCACCCACTCCTTTCACAGTAAAGTGATGTAACTGGCCTTCATGTACAATCAAGTAAAATGTATCCTTGAGTTCAAGTTGTTCTGCTGCAAGCTTTCTCAGATTTGTATAATGGATGTTTCATTTCTTCCTGTGTCATTTCCTGACCCTTTCCCATCATATTGAAAACATGGTTTGTCAATGCTCTCAAAGCTCAGATACAAAGATACAGATTGTATTAAGCAATGCTGTCTGAAAGGATACTATTCCACTGGATTTCATTTTAATTTAAGTGGATCAATGCAAATAAAAATATATATAATAAAATATCAGAGCATGTGACTCTGTGTGTCCTCTGCTTTTAGCCACCCAGTAAGTCCAAATGTCCACAAAACAAAACAAACACTGGAAAAGTGGTTTCTTGTGAGGATCAGGAGGGGTTGTTTTCCTGGCTGGAGTTAGAATTGGAGTAAAGAGTAAGGTAAGGCGTGTTGTGTGTATTTTGAACTAAACCATGCTTAGACTGTTGTTGAACAACTTTCAACCTGGTGTCCCTATTTTGGGAATGCCATTCTGGGAAAATAAAAATCAAAAAGTGCAAAAATAGCAAAAATAACATTGCATTTTTAGCTTGCATACAGTATCTGCTATTTAAAAAGAAATTATGAAAAAACATCATACAACTAAGGTAATAAAACACGATTTGAGTGGTTAATGCAGGTGAACACAGAGATTAACAAGGGACAGAGTATAAGTGTGTGTGTTTGTATGTGTGTGTACTCGCACGCACATGGTGCATGTGTACCTGCACTGTATCTTTATCAGCAGGCTCAAGTGTGTCATCAAGAGTGTTTCTCCTCCCTCTCTGGTCCAGTGTGGAATAGGCATCTGGGGAAGACAGAAACATGTAAAGACACTGACAGGCTTTTGTATTTCTGCACTTTGTTTGTGTTTCTCAGTTTGTGTGTGTGTGCAATCTGAGCACAAATGTCCAAATCAACTGAAAAATAAAAAAAGAGGATGAAATCAACCAGAATTTACATTAAATACAGCTTACTGATCTCCGTTAAATGTATGACACCTAGGGCTGGGTGCACTACTCTCAGTCTCAGCTTGGTCTGCAGTCACCTGATCCCGTAAATAAATAAAACCTACTCCTGTAATAAGAGACTTGTCTCCAAGGCATAGTGTGTGTGCATTAGCGCGCTGCATTCAAACTTACCCGGTCCCAAGTCGTTCATTGGAATCATGTCTCTTTCACTGTCTGCTTTCGCCCCTGAAATTTGAATCAAAGACACAGACACAATAAGCATTTACAGTACATCAATGCTTCTCATTGAGATAAAGGTCTCTGCCACTGCCATAGTTAAACTTTCTTTTAATCTACTTTAGTGCAAGATAGCTGGGAATTGGCTGAAGTACAAGACAGGTGGGAACTGCCCCAATGGACAATACAAAGAATGCTGAGAAGATTAAAGAATTAGGCCAGTGTATTTTAGTCTTCTTATTGTCAAAATAGTCTACAAAAAGACTAAATCTACTGAATCAACTCCATGGAGTCAAAAGTAGGCTTTGGCAATACTTGGGCTATTTTCCTATCGTGATTTGTGGCCATTAAAAATCGGTGGAAGTCATATTTTACAGTGAAGATTGACCACAAGGTTACAGGAATTACAGTAATCCGACGGAGTTGGACCTGTTCTGTAGCTTGTTTTGACGGTTTGTTTTTGTCCCAGTGTGGTAAACCCCAGTGCTCATGTCTAATACTCTAAGTACATAAGAGGGAATACTAATAATGATTGCTACCTGGTCCAGGAGTGCATGTGTTTCTCTGTCTCTCACCTTTATCTATGAGCGGCAGGGTGCTATCCTCATAACCTCCATTGGCCCTGGTGTTGATAGTGGGAGGATTTAGGTTGACCATGAAGTCTGTCTTCTTCCAGCCGTCCTTTTCCAGAGTGCGCCTCAGCTCTTTGTATCCCCACACTGTCTGCAGCACCAGGCCTGCACCTCGCACCTCACGTTCAGAACGGTTACTGGTGGACAAAGCAGGAAGAACAGAGTCAAAAGAAGAGGACAAATAGTTGGTGTTAGTAAGTCCGTATAAATTGAAAAAGCATCCCAAGTATGAAATATTTACCTTCAATGGTACACAAAATTTGACAGAAAGATTGTTAGAGCTCTTCTCTGCTCTGAGATGCCTTCTCCACACTAGTAAGCGTTGCTCTAGTCTCATACGCACAACCAGCCATTTCGAACTCCCTTGTGCTTTCATTCAATCTCTTCCAGATATATTCACACCCCCACATTCAAGCTGCTCACTCACTGCCTCCAACTATCACTCGTGCTATGGTTGAATCGGTTTCGTGTTTTACTGGTCCCGTAAAATGTATGAGCTTAGATCAGATTTTCAATTATCTAGTCTACCAATGTAAACATGCTCCAGATGCACGCCTTTTAATATTGTTTGCACACTACACCAGCTCTGTCTTTAAGAATTGACCCAATTTTACTTTCGGTGTGCCAGATCATACAGTGACAGCGGCAACAAAACAAAAGTAACTTTAGGGTTGTCTTCCACCCATTAGCTAGAAATGAAGCGGAGAATTGCGATGAAGGGTGACACAGAATGAGGGTTGTTTACTGCTGTCCTTTACAAGTAACAGGAATTGATTTTCTGGTAAATATTATGCTGGTAACCAATTAAAAACCAGCACGCTGAAAATCTGACACTGTATTGTGTACAAGGCCCTTAACTCATTGAGTGCCAAAAGACGTCAAAGAAGTCATGTGGCCTGACGCCCTGAGCGCCAAAAGGCGTCAAAGACGTCATGAAAAAAAAAAAATCAAAATTCTTTTTTTCAAAATATATATATATATATTTTTTTTTTAAACATGTTCAGAACCCAAGATATGATGATTTGAAGATTTGCTGCTCCATCCACTCCTTGTTTAACCTATAACTTAAAAAGGCTGTATCTCGCTTCCTAAGCACTTTTTTTTTTTACAATGAATTTGAATGGTGGCACTCAGAGCCAAAATAAAAAAATGAGCATGGCATTGAATGAGTTAATGTCGAAGAAAAATAAAGAGCCTATATGGCATTGGATTTGAAGTCCTAGAAAGATTACATAAAATCATATCTAAATCAGATAGGATATGCTGTGTGGTGCTATGCTGTGTGGTAGTATAGTAGATGATGGAACAATAAAATGAATACTCCTGAATTCATTTTATTGTTCCTTGTCAAAACCAGAACACAACCACATTCATACCATTGTCTGTTCCCCTATATGTTTCCAACCCTGTATTATGTTTGCCACAAGTACTTGGCTGTTAGAAAATGTTTACACTGGCCCCATCCTACATGCATAGTCTCCCTCTCACTGACCCTTACCCATCTTTGTTGATAAGGACAAGTCTTTCGATGCCCTGTGAGGCCCTGAGGGTTTTGGCTGAGTCCAGGCTGGAGCCCAGCACCTCATGGAGCGTGCTCAGTACGGACACCACCGTCTCCTCTGACAGTGCTCGTACGGGCTGGCTCTGACCACCGCCCGGCAGGTTGGCCACCAAATGAGGCACTGCATGTTTTCCTGACACACACACACACACACACACACACACACACACACACACACACACACACACACACACACACACACACACACACACACACACACACACACACACACACACACACACACACACACACACACACACACACACACACACACACACACACACACACAGGTTTAGATATGTAGACATACAGATGGCTGACAAGGCCCCCCCCTCCCACAAAAATAAAACCTAGTTGCATAAGTGTCCTTAGTAAGGTGTTCTGGTAACTGGGAAGGCCATAGCATATGATTCACATAATTTTCATACTCTTCAAATCATTAAGTGACCCCTCATGCCCTGCGGATGGGGGCATTGTTCAAAGGATATAAAGGTGATCACTCTGAGCAACTTTGTATTGATTTGCAGTTACCCTTCCCTCTAAGGGACAAGTGGACCCAAACTATGTCAGATGCATAACAGAACCATTTGGACCACCTGAAGGGGACCCCAGTCTGTTAAAAAGGAAGTAAAACATCCCCACTAAGATAAAAAAAACAAACAAGTGTACGCACAGAGCACAGGGTCTTACCTAGTAGGTCTCGGTTGCGTGCGTCGATAGCCAGATTACGGAGGGAACCAGACATTGCCCGGACCACGCGGTCGTTGCTGTGGGCCAACAGCTCAGTCATCATGGGTAAGCCTTTCTCCTGACGCAGCAAGGCGCGGATGTAACGACCATACTGCAGGGACGAACACATAAAAATGTACATTAGAAGACTTGGTGGGGAGGTAAATTATTAAGTACCAACTATGAAGTGAGCTGTATAGAAAATGAGGTACAATGTCTTAGGTACAACATCTTAGGCTCTCTCTATTAGGCTTGTGCGGTGCTTGCTATTTTCATATAATGATTTGTGGCCATTAAAAATCGGTTATGCACGATAAGTGTAGGAGGGGTGGGGGATGTCATATAAGGTAAAGATTCACCATGTACAGCGTAAGAGGAATTGTGGCAATACGGAAGGCACCGCATGCTGTATTGGTTTTGAGACAGAGCTGGAATATGTTTGCTGAGATTTATTGTAGTATTTATTGAAGTTAACCAGTTATTAAGAGAGTATAATAAAATACCATTATTGGACTAAATAAGCTTCCATCGTTTATGGGGTGGGTTCAGTCACAGCATGGAACTTGGTGTAATCAATGCCAACATGGACGACTTTTAAGTATCAAAGACAACTTAATCTCTTGTATTTGGGAATATTATGGCTTTTACCCAGATGTTAACAGCGAAGCATTAAAATTATCAATCTAATTAAAATGTCAAAATCACTAATCAGAACTATTACAATGACCCAGGGAATGAACAACTCCTTCGCTACTGTAGACCAAAGGGGAGCTTTTCAGGACTTACACCAAAAGCAAAAACAAGCAACAAAGTGACCAGCAGTCATTCTTTTCCTATGACTACTGGATACACTGAGAGACTTATTAGAGTGACGAGACACCTGGCATGAAATCACTGTGACTTGGTGACCACAAAAAAGTTGAAAACATTTTGACTTTATGCTAATAGGCAGCAAGAGATTTGAGCGACCCTGAGTGATGGCCAATCAGGACTATTTCACAACTAAAATTTTATCAGAAACTAGGAAATAATATACATAGTTTCCAGACAAGCTGCCATTGTACTTTAGCACAACCAGACAGTCACATCGAGTCTGTACTTCCTCCCCACCTGTGGCCTCCCCTGTCGGGCACAGTTGCTGGGATGAGCTGCCGGGAAATCACGCTAGATAACACAATCTCCCCAATTAGTGGCGATATATTAACAGGGCTGCCTTAACAACTCCATGATGAATATAGCAAAGCAAGTCGTCGTGAAATGATTCAAGCAACTACATGGCCTATTTCTCGCCTAAAATGTAAGAAAACTATTTTTGGTTGTACTAAATAGGTTTAATATTTATAGATTGCGTTACTTCCTCAAGCTTCTCAGCACCCCCCGTCCTCAAAAATAAAGGTGCAGTGACAAAATTGCTTTTGGTAAAGTGCACAGTAAGGTCAATTCAAAATGTTACTTATTTCTGAGCCAAATCCAGATGTCCAGCATATA
Source organism: Gymnoscopelus microlampas (assembly GCF_963454915.1). Lineage (NCBI taxonomy): Eukaryota > Metazoa > Chordata > Actinopteri > Myctophiformes > Myctophidae > Gymnoscopelus > Gymnoscopelus microlampas. The sequence continues at coordinate 29,822,217 of NC_139939.1, forward strand.
TACACAATTTATGATTAGAGCTCTGTTGCATGAATTTTAAAAGCATAAAGAATCAAAAGTGTAATTATGAACTCAAATTGGAAATGTATTTTGAATTCTTGTCTAAGGTTACAGACATATTCCATGCATGAATTAATTTCACCAACATCTGCGCAGCTTTCTCTATGTACGGAACATGAAAAAAGTGGTCCTATCATGTAAAGCAGCAATTAAAGCAGATCCACTTACAGTCCAGCGTCCGGCACAGAGGTTCTGTACAGCTCCAGCTGAGGCCTCCAGCACCGTGGGGTTCTGAGACTCCTTCAGCAGTGAGGTGTAGATACGCACCACCTCCGGCTGGAACAACAGTTCATAACCTGGTGGACAGGATGGAAGAGAAAAAGGTAAATAGAAAATGACTATGAGTTTAGTAGTCACATTCCATGGTTAATATAGAAAATATTATCTATTTATGATCATACATAAATAGATAGGAATGTTGTGCAGGAGTGGGGGGTGAGGAGGATGTTTTTGCACCCATGTCTAACCAAAACCCATTCCTGTATGTTCTACTATCCTGGCAAGGTAGGTGAAAGGACCAGGGATGAGGGAAGGATTATGAACATATGAACATTTGTTTGGTAGTTTTTTGTGTGTGTCTTTTTTAGCAGAAAGCATAGGGATAGAGAGCTGTTGGATGACTTCTTTACCTTTGGCAGGTGTGGTCCGCTTTGGAATGTCTATTATATCTGCTGCAGCATCCTCATCTTTCCTCCCTGAAACATATTGAACACCACCACAACAGCTTAACAACTTAGAACAAACAAACATTCCAGAGTCAGTGCAGATTCCAAAACTGCCTGGTCAGACTTGTTTGGTTACACCACTAATGAGTATAACATTTTGTTTATTGAGATGGTGAGGCTCACACCAGGGCTTAAAATTGAGACCGTTTTGGCCTCAGTTTTGGTCTCATTGAAAAGATGGATGGAGGCTGGATAGACAGTCAGGAGACCAAATTTAAATCCTGACCTCAGATTACTGCATAAATCCCTAGTGGTGGCCTACCATGCATTTGTAAGGATACTTACACTGTTTTATGTTATCTTTAAACTGTATTGTTGTTATTTTTTGTATCAATTCAGGCCATGTTTACACGGCAACGATCAGAATAGAAAACGACAAAATGCCGTTACGTTCTCACTTTTTATTCTGCGTTTACACGGTGACGCAACAGTGATTTAAAATGCTGAAGCGTGCATGCTAGTTGGCGGCGACGTGCTACGCATGCGTAGAACCACTCCCGTTCTATTCCTAAAGTTCCTATCACAGCTGTTTACATCGAGCACGTGGCGTGAGCCGACGTGAGCTATGATGTCACACGTTTTGTCGTTTCTCCCGTATTGCCCTTTTTACATGGAGACGGGAGGTGGAGCGTTTTCAAATATTTCCACTCTGGAAGGAGGTTTCACTTTGTTGCGTTTACAACCCCCGAAAACACTGTTGCCGTCCAAACGGAAGGCACATCTGACATCTTATTTTGCCGTTTTCTCTAGAGACCGTTGCCGTCTAAACAGGGTTTGTGGGTGCTCCAAAACTTAAGAAGTTGTGAGCACCATTGCTGCATACACACTAGGGGCAGAAATTGGTAGGTACCTGACGATTCAATTCGATTCCGAGGGCTACGATTAAATTGCGATTATTGCGATTCGCGATTAATTTACTTCCATTATCTTTTATTGATAATAAAAACTAATAGAAGAGATCTGTCACTGTCAGCTGGAAGGTTATATTTGCCAACATCAACAATTGAAGAAAAAAAGTTATTTTTTGTAAAATAATACTGACTTATAACAAAGGCTTCTCAATAGTCTGTTAACCAACCAAAATATGGCTGCTGCTCTGTGCAATTACGATATTTCTTTTAATAATCGATTTTTTAATTTTAATAATCGATTCATAATCATCCATATCCGAATCGTGATTAATTGCTGAATCGCTTAGATTTTCCACCCCTAACACACACACACTAAATGGCCCCAACTGACCATCTGCTACAACTCTAAAAAGTAAGGTTAAGGTTAGTATACAGCTACAAAGATCTGTGGTTAGCTCAGACTCATTATTATTATTACTACTACTACAGCATGCAGCTGAAGCAAAGCACAGGTCACATAGCAGCAAGAGCTTACCTTTGGAAAACCACTCATCTGTAGCCCAGGCCAATAAGCAGAGGAGGATGGAGGGGTACATGAGAGGAAGGGGAAAAGAGAAATGGGAGATGAAAAGAGGGAGGAGAGGATGGCGAGAATGGAGGAAAATGAGAGAGAGAGCAATTAAGTGAGAGGCAAGCAGCCATATCCCAGCCACCAAAATTGACATTTGTTTACATCCCAGTGGCACTGCTGCACCAAAAAGATATAATCAGCCATGTGACAGTCGGCGAAGAGGGCAAAGAGACAACAATTAACAAGAAGTTAAGACTCAAGAGGCTTATGAAATGGACCACTTTACCATTGTTCTAGATGGCTAGAATCCCCACTTAGCAGGCTGGCTAAATCGGATGCACAGACAAGCTGTAGTAATTAACCACTTGAAAACCAACCAGATCTGCAGGTCCACCTGAACTCAAAAGGTGACAGACTATGGGCCTACAGATCTGGTAAAGAAACTGGGGGTGTTACTATGAAAACAAAATAGTGAACAGGAGAACTGATCTCCAAATAAGAGGATGTCAGGGTCAAGTGGTTAAAGAAGACGTCTCAAATAATAAGACAAGTCCCACACAACACTGTCTGAAAAACATGTCAGTTAAACGGCTACACATAACAAGGAAATCAACCATATCATAATGAAAAAACACAGGCTTGTCTTGTCTCTGCATGATTGTGGCACCGCCCATTGTTCAAGTATTTAGTACGCTTACTACTTTGTAACATTCAGACTTGACAAGACTGACAGGTTCAAACGTTGTCCATTCCTGCTATTAACATTTTAATTGGGCCCTTCAGCACAGTGTGTGGACCTTTCTTCTTTTTTCATGTACATACTTTTGTCCAGCACGCAGCACCTGTCAACTTTTTGGATGCACGTGCTCTACCTTGGATTGTAAATCCGATACATTCCCAATTATGTTGATTAATATAAATCGTCCTTGTTAAATATATTTATAAGTAATACTATGTAACATTCAATTTAGTAGTCTTCTTGGCAACACCTCTGGTAGCTCCATTGTCATTACAGCATCTGTCTAGTCTGATAGAACTGCAATTCCCGAAATCTGAATCTAGTCCTCTGTTCCAGCAGTGGCTTAGAGACTTGGGCAATGTTCTACATATGGAGAGAATTCGGTATACAATCATCAAAAAAGAACAGGTCTTTCTGAAAATATGGCAACCCCTGTTGGATAGGTGGTCGGTCTCCTGCGACGGAGCCCGTGCTCGAGGTGACCCCTCAAGTGTTTGAGAACGGTGTGGGTTGAGCTTTCTCTGTGCCTTGTTTGTATAATACATGCTGTCATGTCATCTACTCTGATACTCTTTTGGCTGAGTTTTATTTTCTTTTTCTCAGGTTTTGCTTTTGTTTTTGTCTTTTTCTTTTCTCTCTCCCTTTCCTCTTTTTGCCCTCTTTTCTGTACTTTTTAATACCATGTAATTTACTTTCTTGTGAGGGTTGGGAGGGGGGTTTGTGTTTGTCTTGTGCGTTTGTTTTTTCACAGAAAATTAGAAGAGTTCTGTCATTGTTTATATTTCTGTAAAACTGACTTCTTCAATAAAAATTATGTGAAAATGAAGAACTGCAATTCCCAGAATTCAGTTCTAAACAAAACCATGGCACTACCGCTTCAAAACGAATGCTGCAGGTTGCACAGTATGACTTAAATGAAGTCAACTAATTGGTGACTTAGGCATAGATGAATAGATCCACATTAATCGCTCAGTTAACCACAAACATTAGCTCAATCAAAGAGATGGACATTCTTAGAGTTCTTAACATACCAATACCCGCCTCTTGAGTTTTTTGCGTGTCTTGACTCAGACTAGGGCAGCTTCCTGTGTGTGTATGTGTTGTGATGTGTGTTTGACTGTCTACAAATTCAGTGGCACTCGCATAAGACGCTCGACTCAACATTACATCATCACTACCCTCCATATGCCTCCCATCGACTGAGTAAATATAGTTCTCTCCATCTCTACCGTGACTGATTTGCACGGCTATAAAAGCCATTATATTGCCTTTCAGCACACAAGACACTCCTCCCTCTGACGTAACACACAGACACAGGTTTGTACTATAACACTTGTGTTCTAGGGGCGGCAGAGGCTCAAGATGTAGAGCGACCAGGTTCTATCCTCGGCCTTGAGCAAGAGACTGAACTCCTAACTTGCTGTCAGTGTGTGAATGTGTGTGTAAATGGGATGAACGTAATGCACATTGTAAACATTTGGATAAAGGCGCTATATAAATGCACCATTTATCTTTTACCATTTTGTTCACTGATTTCAATGTACTACATTAATTCCCTAACCGTAATCCATATCCTACACACAACAAACAACAGCACCTTGAAACTAGCTAAAGACTAGCTTTCTTTCTTTGTATCATTGAGAGGACATCTCGTCCCGGCAAAAACATATACAGACAGATGGACGGACATTCGGACAGACCTTTGCCCTTCCGGGAACTGAAACAGCCACTCTTCTGGTTGGCGGCAGGGGCGGGACCCTGGTTGAGAGGCAGGGCCTCCTGGTAGCGCTCAAAGCCTGGGATTTCACGGTGCACGTGATAGGACAAGTTCCTCAGCAGACACACACTGTTCTCTATCAACTGTAGAAGTGAAAGAGAAAGAGGGTTATTCTGGGTTAATTATTTTACCTAAACCTTGGTTTAGGTCAATTTCATATTCAATATGGTTGTGGACTTATTCCCATTTCAAATTAATTGTACTCTTTTTATGACAAATTGAACTCAATTATTGTCACATCACAAGTTTATAGCCTGGCATAGCCAGACTAATATCACTGCGTAGATATTAGTCTGGAATCTCTGTGTGGAACCTGCATTTCCAAGGGGCAAAAAAAAAAAAATGCCTCTGGTCATATTTGCATACTGGGCCCTGATTGGTCCCTCACAACTTTGGAGGGAGAGAAATGGAATCTCTATTGAGAGGGGCCAGACCTAATCTGCCACGGGCATTTTTTTTGGCAGATGGCAGATTTGTCTGGAACCAGGCTAACAAGAGTGGGTGATATTAAAGTAAGAGAAGATGTTTCAACACACCTTGTTGTCCACGTCTTTACAGTCGATCTGGGATTGGACAATGTACATGAGCGAGTCGACCAATCCTGTGCACTCCCTTAGCTTTCTCCTTGCCTCACTGCGCTCTGAACTCACATTCCTAAAGATGGTAGAAAGGTGAGAAGGGGGAGAGGGGTGGAAGAACAAAGGATTAAGAGTAGCAAAAAGCACCGTTGTGGGAACGAGAGAGAAAACAATGGGAGGGGAAAAGAGAGGAATCAAATGAGTCAATTTTGGTGGTTAGAAAGGGATTCCAGCACACAATGCTCAGACATAACCACAGTGTAGTTTGTGTGAATGTCCAGTGCTCTATAGAGAGAATAAGAGAGAGCTATGACCCGGTTCAGGTTGCACAACTCTGGGGCAGCATTCCGTTCATTTGTTCCGTCATTCGTCACATAGATCTGATCTATGTTCAGATCTACAGTGGCTGGATGTGTGCAAGCAGCATTGAGGTAGGCAGCTGAGAGCAACCGACAGTAGTCACCTTGCATTGGCAAACGAGTGAAGAAAGTATGCAGGGAAAAGGAAGGTTTGTGAAATGGTACTCAGCCTAGGTCTTTTATACTGGCCTTTTTTGCACAGTGACTGACATGTTCAACATGGAACACATTTCCTACCACAGTAGAGGGTGCATCCAGCTTATTGTCCAGGAAACAGAAACTATTGATTTTCATATAAATTGAGTTGCATTTTATAAACAAGTTTAATTTAATAAAGGTTTAATACTTCCATTAAAAGTAAATTCTGTAGACATTATCTGTGTGTAAAACTGAGCTAACTCACTGATTGTCCCCTGCAAAATAAAAACCTTTAGTACTGATCAGTAATCAATATTTTTGTTCACAGAACTGCAATATGTAGGAATCCTGTCCTTTACAGCTCTCCCATTATTTTCAAAGGGTCACACCTCTCCTTTTCAATGCCTCTTCCATTCCTTCCCCTGACCAAAATGTCTTGGTATGTCCTCTGTTGCCCTCTCATTCCTTCCCATCTGTGTTACTTGTAACAATTTATCAAGTGTCTACAATGTCTTCCTTCTACAACTACTCACTCCTTCTTTTCACCTCCTACACATTCATTGGCAGTCAGGCAAGTTGGCCCAGAGCTCAGGGCTGGTAGGCAAGTGACACAGAGTAGAAAATTGGCACTAACCAGCCCAAAATCTGTTTTTTTTTTTTTATCACATTTCTTAACCTTGGAAATAAACTGTATCCAGTTGTGACTTCCCACCTCTGAAGCACAGTCTTTGCCATGCACACTATTATCGTTAAATGCTCAGTCTACCCAAATTGTGATTAAAGTAGGCTGCATTATTGCAGTACATTCTTTAGGTAATATTTTAGTGCAACACACACACACACACACACACACACACACACACACACACACACACACACACACACACACACACACACACACACACACACACACACACACACACACACACACACACACACACACACACACACACAAACACACACACACACACACACACACAATGCAGTTGCTCCATCTACAAGAAGAACCCCTTTCCCTCTCCTAAGAAACCAAACTTCTTGTAACTTCAAGCTTTTTGACAACAGGGAAAATGTAACAGAGGAACAGCGATGATTTGGTCAGTCACAGACAATATCGAGAGCCATAACGTGATGTAATGCAAAATATATGACGCATTCATCCATATTTGGGTAAGGTTTCAAAGCCCCATTGGCTTCCATTATAACATTTGAGTTATACATACATATTGATAATAAATATATATTAATAAATACAATAATATAGTGGAGGTACTTCTATAGCCTTCTGGCAGCATGCATACAAGGTTTGGTTCTGATCAGTCAAGCGGTTTACGGACACACACACACACACACACACACACACACACACACACACACACACGGCTAGCCTCTTGCTGAGCCATGCTGTGAATATTCATAAAATTATGCAGAAAGGCTTAAATCTGTTGAATTGTTATAGTGCACTTATCATCAGCAAACTACAATCATCATCATAATTTCTATTTTGCAACTCAGTGTGATGCAACTGTGGTGTTATCATTCTCAAAAGCAAGTAGCTGTGGGATAACTTCATAACTACCTCATACAGTGTCCTACTCTGAAATATGTGAACGAAAAGATGGGTAGAGTAATAGCAATAGAACTCAGTGACACCTGAAGGCAGCTGTTGCTTACAAGGCCACAGACAATATGTCCAATTCATACCACATGTCACTGAGGGCAATAAAAAGGACCTTGTGCACCTTGTGAGTGTCTGATAGCTTAGCCTAATAGACTAATCACAACTCACGGTGCTACGTGCATTAAGTCATGAAACTGAAAACAAAACCGTTGCAGAGACAACAGACATGGCCTACACACCATGAAAGAGCATTGAACAATTCATTGCATCCATGTTTTAATGCCACGACTCACTGCATCAGAGTACACACACCACGAACGGTAATGAAAACAACGATTCTTTCCCAAACCACACACCTAGCAACTTTCCATGGATAACTAAAAAGATTAGACAGGGTGGCCACTCTGTTCTTTATGGAATGTACTTTTATACACCAATGCTTTATTTTATTAAGGGAGACCTACATTTCATAAAATGCCCCCTAGATTTTGCAGCCAAAAGTGCATATCGTCGATGTTGGGCAGTCGATATAGTACGTCCAAAACCTTTCAGGAAATTGAAAAAAAGTACCTGTGTTCCACTGGATCCAATGTTGTTATTTAGTCACAAGTGCATGCCAATACTTTTCATTGGTGAAAGATTTATAAAACCCACAGCACAGACAGACTTACTATAACCACTTTCAAGCTGGTGCCCCCATTTTGGCCATATCATAAAGGCAAAATTGTTCTGCGAAAATAGCCCATCTACAAGCTCTCGACGTGTCACATTTGTATTACCTATGCGCGGCACTGTCATACGACAGTTATACTAAAATATAAAATAGGGAATTAATTTATGAAACAATTATCCCCTTTACTGTTCCATTCCATTCCATCCCTTCATACCTCAGACATCCAGCTGTGTTGGTGAGAGACGTCTCCCACTCTAGATGCCTGGGCTTGCAGTTCTCTTCTCCTCCACCTGCTCCGTTGCTCCCTCTCTCCCAGCCTGAGTGGGCGACCATGACCTCGTCAGAGAGGGCGTGCAGTGCGTGGTCCACAATCTCCATTTTTACTGAGTCATGAGATGACAAGTTCCACAGCGTGCCTGGAGACGGGAGGGGAGACAGTCATCAGAACCCTCAAATGTACTGTCATATATTTCATAAAACAATACTCATAGGCTTTGGAAATTAAGCACTTGAAGCTACACTATAACTTTTCTTTGGTGAAAAAAATGATATTTTGATCAATCTGTATGGTAGAGTATGTATTTAGTAGCTGTGGAAGGGTTTGACCACTCAAGTGTGCTACAAATAAAATGTATTATTATTATTAAGTGGCACTGCATTAAGGTCAAAATTATATTTCTCCCATGATCAAGCAGGTGTGCTCTACTAGCTCAGTGGTACAAACGTCAGCACTTGCGCTGGGGACCCGGGTTTGATTGAATTCTGGTTAGGACATGAAGGTGACAGAGTGCAGCTTTAAAGGGGAATACCACTCATTAGCCCTGGGGGCAACATAGTTCCACTCATGTTGAAAATGAGTGGTATTCCCCTTTAAGCCCTGGCTTAGAGTATATATTTCATCGTATGCCAATTGCTGAAAATAGACTACCTACAAGCTCATAATGCATCACATCATGATGCTTTGTGAGCTTGTAGATCTTCTCTTTTCACATTTTTAAAATAATAATAATGCATGTTCAAAATAAGGAAGTCCAGTTGAAAGTTGTTAATCAAAGTAAATGTAATATTGTGTGTGTATTTAATATTGCGTGTTTTTCTATAGTTTCCTCATGCTTGGAACTCATAATGCACATTTAGCTGGTTTTCATTTTGAAAAGGGGGTCATTTTGAAGTGCAGGGCTTAGGGAAAGGCCAAGGAAATAAATCCAAGTAATTTGTGTTTTACCTGTAATAGTGTCAGTGAGGTCCTGATCACGAGTCTTCCTCAACAGCCTGATCAGGGCAGGGACTCCATCACAGTTTTTAATGGCAATCTTATTGTCAGGATCTCTGCCATAGGAGATATTCTTCAGAGCTCCACAGGCCGCATGGTGCACCTACACAGAGCGACAAGATGTTATCCCTACTGCTGAACAAGTAGCACAATTTTAACTTCAGGGCCAATTGCACACAATCCACAATGATGGATTATACCTGGCATATAATTATAAAACATTATAACACAGATTGTTTCTTCACCTGAAGGTGGAAAGAAAATAATGAACAGAAATGAATGGCATGGGGCGTCCGTTGGCCTAGCGGTCCAGGCGCATACCAGATAAGCTGTTAATCCAGCATGACAGCGTGTCGCGGGTTCGACTCCCGGTCCCGACGACCTTTGCTGTATGTCTCCCCCCCATATCTCTCCCCATTTCCTGTCAGCCTACTGTCCTGTCCAAATAAAGGCATAAAAGCCCCCAAAAATATCTTTAAAAAAAAAAAAAAAAAGAATGGCATGGCTCCCATTACTTAGGTTAAAATAAGTGTTAAATATCTATATTCTAATAATACTCATAGCTATAGAGTGTTTGTTCATTAACAGGAGTCTCCATGTCTCTCCAGATCTTGGGTCCCCAGTTCAAATATGATTATTTTGGGGGGGTCGCGGGCTGAAAAGGTTGAGAACCACTGCTCTAGCAATGATTACTATCAGAATATAGAGCTTTAACCATTAAAAAAAAAAGTTTACCCCAAAAATATTAACGTTTTTGAAACAGCTTATTTTAAGACTTATAAAATAAAAGTCAATGATCCATACAGATTTATTGGAAAAACACAGCAGGTAAAGGGGCATAACGTGCCAGTGACTGACCTCCTTCTTGGGGTTGTCCAACATGCTGACTAACGATGGGATGCCCTTCATACGACGCACATCAGTCTTCACCTAGAAAATAAATTCACACATGGCACTCGTTAAAGTCACTTTGCACAGCACATCAGCAAATAACACCTGAAGACAAATTATACATGGGTGTATTCGCCTCTTACCTTGTCGTTCTTGAACGTGAGATGCTGTAGGTATGCTGCTGCATTACTCTTCACAGGGTCCAGCCTATAGTTGAGCATGGCAATGACCTCAGGCAGCTCCGGCTGGCGCCAGCTTCCGGGTGGGGGACCTTTCCTCAGGGTACTGTCCAGTGAGGCCATGCTTCCTCGTTCGCCCTGGGCCAGTGGAGCTCCGCCTCCCCAGTAATACATGTCCCCTGCACCGCTCATGTCCCCATCTAGTGTTCCCTCATAGCTCCTGTGGAGAGGCGAGGTCAGTTAGGCTACAGACAAACAGAACCCAAACCAACTTAAAGATTACAAACAACGACCAACGAAACATGTTTTATTGAAAAATCTGTTCTTTTCTCAATGCGAAGCATTAGGCTCTAGGTGTATGAACATGATATCATCACCAAAGGGACACACACATTAACTATTTCATCAATAATATAATACAAACATCCTCTTACCCGGTCCTGCGCGGGGGTCCGTGGAGGAAGGCATGGTGGTTGCGAGGTACGGTGCTGTAGTGAATGGGGGGTCCCATTCCATAGTCAGGTTCATCATAGCCCATGCTGCGCTGGTCGTCCTCCAGGCCATAGGGTTCTGGAACAAACCTCTGAAGGCCTGACAGCTCCATGTTACTGCCCATGCGACCAACCTACACACCAGGAAAACACATCGTTGTTACCAGCACGGCTGTCTCCAATTTAAGAAGTAAAGTAAGATGTTATCAAGCTACTGAATAGTTAATTTATAGAGAAAATACTGTTTTTGTCACATTATTCTCTTTGTGAGTAATAATGATATATCTTCTGACACATCGGCTTGTCACGGTGGGTACGATTTTTTTACACTGGTTAGAATTCTTCCCTGAACACCTTCAACACTGGTACCACCAAGCGTGCTCTCATGTCAATCAATGAATATTCACTGTGACATGGCACTGACACCAGAGATGTAATGAATTAACAGCAGTTCAGAATAATCAAAACAAACTATTAACATTAAAACTAGTAAATCAGCCGTAATAGCCAACACATGGACTCACTAACAATAATAAATAAATAAATGGATCCTTAAGTGATACTAATGTGTTTGCAGCTCACATACACATACTGTACATACACACCTGTGGCTGAGCAGCATAGGGGTCCAGCTGGTTCCTGCTGGGAGCTCTGTAACTTGGATCCAGAGTTCTGTAGCCATCTGGGTGGACTGGTCTGGGGGCGCAACAAGGGAGAGGTCAAGACGACGATGAGAATGAGAAGAGGAAGGAGAGGGGCAAAGAGAGGCAGAATAGGGACAATAAAGATGCAACGGGCCAGGAAACGAAGGAAAAGAAAGGGAGAAGAGCCGACCCTCATTTTGAGTAATGTATGATCAAAACAATTAGTGAATGTAAGAATGTCTGAGGAATTAACAAACAATTACTTTAGCAAACAACGTGTGACGAACAGTTGTTCTATTCAAACACATACAGTCACACTGTACCTGTAGCGGTCATCCATGCGTGCACCTCTGGTCAGACTGGCGTAGGTTTCGGAGGGGGGTCCAGGACGGTAGTCGTCATATCCCCCCGGGGGTCCGTAGTGATAGTTGCGGGGCACTGTGTGGGTGGGGTAGTCCATGGGCACCCCTCCTCCCGGGGCCTGCCTGTAAACCCGGTCCATGGGAGTGGTGTATCCCCCCACCCCCGTCACGGACCCCCCACCGTCCAAGGACATTGTGTCCGACATGGAGGGAATGACTGTTCGAGTGGTCGTGGTCTTTATCACCTTCTTCACCTGTGAGAGAAGAGAAAAAAAGACATCAAACTAAACTAGTAATAAAACATAAATACCTTTGCAGAGCACACATTATACTAAGGCGTTCCAGTCTTTGTCACCAAAATAGCAGATCTGATCTATATACCTTGGTTTCTGTGCGACGTGTGGTGCCATCATCGCTGGTTTCCACAGAGATAACGGGGATAGATTCCTGAGGGTCTTCCTCCACCGTGTACGTCTCCTGCATCACTTGACCAGGCTCCATCCTGAACTACACACGACAATCAAAACAAATGTTTTATGTATGCAAGGAAGCCCAATGGAGAACCTAATTTGCAGATGTAACAAGTCAAGTAAAACAGTACAAATAGAATAGTTGGCCAACTTTCACTACGTTGAGTAAGAAATTGTAAAAGGTAACTGACTCAAAGCCACCATAAACCACTACTGTCTGATATGTAGGGGTAATTACTAAAAATGTTGAAATGTCAGATTGTAGTGGAAGGACATCTACCTTTAAGATGGAGTGCCACAGAGATATTTCCTCCTAAATCATTGGCTATTACTATTGTATATGGAGGAAGAAGTGTTAAATTGCTGTTTTTCTATGGACAATGGCATGCCCAATAGTTCATTAAGAATATTTCACATGGCTGCTTCTTGCACAAGAAACTGGGGTACTCTTGCCTTTATTATTTTATTATACACCTTATGTACACGTAGATTTGATATTGTTTTGTTATTTGACATTTTACTTCAATCTTTTTAAACACTTCTGTTAATAAAGACAGCTTCATAACAACAATGCAAAAAAGTGGATCAACATTCTCTTCATTTCCTGGTTGTTGAGTACCGGTAGGTGCATTCACTTTCATTCATGTTATTTTGAATGAAGTGATGCAATATTAATATTAATGTAATAATGTAATGTTTCTATATGCCTGTTCGACAGGGAAGCTTGCAGCTTACACAAATAAACCAATATACACAGCGAAGACATCTCTTTTAGGGAAGACATCCTCTGAAGAGTGATGTCAAGACACAAACAGAAATGATACCAAAAGCTTGGCACTGCTTTGAGTTTGTCAATAATATTGAGGCTCTGTAACTTTAATTTTGTTAAGTTTCTGTACACAACCATTATTTTACACTTTGGCTATTCAAAAATAGCAGATATACAAGCTCATAGCGCGGCACCGAGTGCCGCGCTACGAGCTTGTAGATCTGCTATTTTTGAAAAATCGTGAAAATGTGTGCAAATCTTTGAATATATATATTTTTAAAGCGAACATTTTTAACTTAAATCTTTGCTTCTGGGGGTCCCTGGAACAAAATATTTTGATGGGGTCCACGGCCAAATATATATAATTTTGGGGGTCCTTGACATGAAAAGATTGAGAACTACTGATATAGAAACATACGTTTTTCAGAATACTGTTGAGATTTAGGAGACATGTAGAATCGGCTTCAGGTCTCAATGGGTTAAAGGGAGGTTCCTACGCCCCTCAAGCCAAAATCAGGCTGGTATGGTGCATCTCAGGAGCAAGACACATATAGCAGGTAAGAAGAAAGCACTGGAGCAACTCTGATAATTGGAGCCTTTTCTTTAAAAGAGCAGGTATGACCTGACGAAGATGTAACTGACATCGAAACATTGTCATTCCTGCCTTGCTTGCACCCTGCTCTATTGGCTCCAATTGTCTGAGTTGCTCCAGTGCTTTCTTCTTACCTCCTCAAATAGTTTCTTTGAGCTCAATGGAAGTTAAGATACACTTTCACACAGGGTATGCTTGAGTTACAGTACAGGGTCACCCACCTGCAAGGTGCAGAGTATAAACAGATGAACTGAGAATTATAGAGGTATTCCAGCAAGTATTGAGAACAATACCTCTATTTTAACACTTAATCTGCCAGAGTTATTTCAGATTGTTTGCAGTTGTCTGCCAGAGATTTTTCATTGAAATTAAAAAAGTACTCAGGAGCCGATACAGAATTTTTAAGTTTTAAGTTGACAAGGAAGTGGATAGGAGTCTAGATCTTCGAAAAATCATATCTCCTTGGTCTTTGGGTCAAATTAAAACAAAAAAATGAAAAAATAAATAAATCTAAAAACGCATATATGCGTTATTGGCAGGCAAGTGATGGATTCTATAGAACGCATATATGCGTTATTGGCAGAAAATGAGTTAACAAACTAATGTGTCTTCATCAGGGTTATCCATCTGATAATAGTGTAAGCCATGTCTACCTATAGTCAGACACACTTACGTGATGTGTTCCGTTGATGTATCCCTCGTTCAGTGTGAGCCTCTCCAAGTCTGCATCACAAGGAATACACCCGTTCTGCAGGGAGAACGTAAGACATGTTAGGAAACGCTACTATATGAAACTAACCTCGCGTCACCAGTCTTTCCACCTCGGAGGAAAGCCTGGTATTCGTTATTAATGGCCCGTGTGATCCGGTCTAGGCCATGCCTACTGAAAAAAAAAAAGAAGCAATTCCTCTTTCCGGAATTTGCCGTTCCGGTTTGGCGGAGCCGCTTTGTTTTGGTTCCCCCTGTTTGTTTCCCCAATCCCTATTTAAATCGAATAGAATTTCCCCGTCCGATAATAAAGGTAGACAGACGCTAAATTGTCTCCGGAAAGTACACTCACATTTATATTTAAAAAAAAGCTAAACTACGCCGCATCAAGGATTTTATTAGGTAGGCCCGTGGACGGACCTATTTTGGGGTGAAGTCTTTCCGGATTTGCTGTTCCGACCGCCTGATGACGCGCCTGGTAACGTAGGGTTACTTCTGCTCCCGACCGGATCATAGACACGAAAAGGTATGCTTCCCAGGCTATATGAAACAGCTACATCAGGGGCCATGCACATGTTTGAACACAGGGAGCGACAGGGATGGACACACAGATGTGGACACAGCGACACAAGGTGCATATATAATAATGATACATTAAGTACATCACTGTTCAAGCAGCTGAATTATTCCAAACATTTGGAGCAGCATGAGAATGACAATGTGTCACACATAAAAATGTGCGTGGCTGCATGCACACATGCACAAACACAAGAGACTACAGCGCCTTTTATCCATACATTCCTCACCAACATAACAATGACAAAGTCATGAGATGAACAATCAGAGAGAAATATATATATTTCTTCTTTTACTTATTTCCAACATTTGTCAACATTACCCGACCACATGGTGATATTGGGTGTGGTGTGTTTGCCCATTCCAGCCACATGGGGCGCGCTACCAATTTGAACGACAATTTACAGCTTTATGTCCTCAACAAAGGGTGTAAAGAAGTACACAGAGAGGGCTGGTTGCTCAACAACACTGTAAGGAATGGGCTGCACTCATATCAAAAACACAAGAGTAGTATCAGGTTTTCACAGCGAGTCAGCCATAGAAAGAAGCTTTAATGCCACTTGGGAGAGAAGTGGGGACAATACTTTAGAAAAAGCCATGCACAACAGGATCAGATAGACAGGACTAAATTCAAATTGGAAGCTCCCGAGAATAGAACACAGCAGGGAAGCAGAGAGGGCTGGCAGAAGAGAACAAGTGAGAACCTGTCAGTTAAGACTGACGGTGGTGTTTGGTTGCCTGTGAGGGAGAGGCAGAGGCATGTCGAAGCCTCTGGCCTTTGTAAACACACAGCTGAGATAAGAACCAGCACAGGCCACATTTCTCACACACGCACGCTGTTACACTACCTACATTCTGTGCTACATTCTGTGCATTCTGCTTATCAACCACATAGATTACCTGGGAATCAGACTTGAGACTTGACCCTGTTAATGTGTGTGCACAGGCAATAATGATGCAGAGAAAGTGATCAGCTGGGACAGTGCTAGTTTCTGTTTGTGTTTCAAAAGTAGCCTTAGGGCCAGGTGAAGGGGTACGTATGCACAGTAGTACACAACTGAACATGTCTGTCAGGGAGTTATGTGAATGAATGAGCGGGTCAGGCTGTCTGTATATCTATGTGTCAGAGGAAATAACGAGGATGATGTCACTTTTCAGTCTCTAAACCAAGTGACTGACTCCCTGATCATACAGGTGGGGGAGTAGAAGAAAACAGAGGAAAATGAGGCAGGGCAAAAAGGTCAACACAGGTATCGGTTCTAGAAATTAACAGTAATACCAAGACCTGTCCATTTTCCATGACTGACATGAACCAGGATTAATCCCCCCCGAGTAAGGATTCAGACTCAAATGACATTACAATCATGAATACTTTTTGAGAACACACATCATGATCCAAACAAAAAGCACAACCAGCACACATCAATGACAATATCAAGCAAGCTATCGATCTTTGCATGCAAACATGTAGTGAATGGAGGGCACAAAGGAATTCCGTTGGTATGACTGACAGAGGGAGATGATGGGGGGCAGTTATTCACAAATGAGACACAGAGGGTTACAGAGAATCCGATGGAGGGACGAAACAATGCGTGAATCGTGATGATCGCCAATGGATGAGGCACAGATAACAGGGAAGCCATGGGTGACCCGCCTCCTCAGATAAGCTAAATACTGGGCAATTTTCATTATATTATTGATGTATACGAACTGAAGTATAAGGACAACATGGAAATAATGAGGGAACCCTAAGGACATTTCAAATAAGTTTGGTCCATAAATATATCAGTCTAAAAAATGTCTGCCTACTGCTAGTTTTAACTTGGTGACTGACTTCAGACAACTTTCTCATTTTCAATAAGTTTAAACCTTTTTCCAGGGCATCTAACAAAAGAAATCAAGCCCAACTCAAGTATCCAGACCAGATCCAAATTGAGCCAAACTGAGGAGGCATTTTGAACCCAGACTTCTTGGCCTATGGTCAGACAGTCAGCGATGGGATGAGGATGATTGATGACAATGGGTGAACTCCCTCGAACCCAGACAGGGTCCGGAGGTCTTTTCAGAGGAAGGGTGGTGGTGGTGGAGACTGGAGAGGGGTTGTTTGGCGTTTACCTGCATGGTGGGGAGGGGGCGGGGCAGGGTACCAGTGCATGACCTGCGCTCGTCCTCCAGAGCTCGGCTCAGCATCTCAAACTGCCTCTCCTGCTCCCGCACCGAGGCTAGCAGGGAGGCTGTGCTCGCACACTGCTCCATTCACACACTGAGAGCAGAGCAGAGCAGAGCACAGGGTAAACACCAGAGCGATAAAGATATAGAAAACTTTATTGTCCATTAAATTGAACATAAAATGGAAATCTGCCTATGGCACGCTGGCATCCAGTGTAAAGAGTAAGGCACCAATATGATTTACAGTAGAAACAGGTAAGACAAAACACCCAAAACCAACTAACAAGTGAACCATCAAGTACTGTGTACTGTGCACATCAGGAGTAAATTCAGTTGATAAGCAAGGTGAGAAGTCTGACACTGGGATGTGATGAAGAGAGTACAGACCGAGGAGGGCAGAGAATAAAAATGTATGATTCCAGTTACAGAAACTTGGCAAATAATTCAAACACCTTATTTTGCAGCATTGCACGTTTCCCTTTTCTTGTTATCAGTACACAAGAGTTAATAATAACCATTACAATCTACAATCCATCTCCGCAACAATAAAATCACAGAGGCCATCAAATACCATTTGAACAAGTACAATGAGCCACAAAGACCTTTGGAAAGTCTTCCACAAATATATTTTCCCACCAAAAAACGTCACCACCAGTAATTGTGATTAATAATCATGATTACAATTTAAACAAAATAATAGAGAAATCATTTTAGCCCTAATCATGCAGTCTTAGACTAAACTAACACAGCATATGACTTCCATTGCAACTCTTCTGCCAAAAACAGATTTAAAAATAGAGGAAAGGTGAGAGAAACTAGAGCAGAAGAGAAAAGAGAGAGATTATCACAGTGTGTTTTCATGGACAGCGTGTGATGCTTGTTAGCACTTCTATCTCTGTTCCAACTGGGTGGAGGAAAGAGAAAAAGGAGGGAGAAGATGGAAGGGAGATAAATGCATATGAGAGAGAGAGAGAGAGAGACAGAGAGAGATGCAAGTCAGAAATATTTCAGGGAGGCAAGTTTACACTGTCAGTTGGCTGCAATATATACTGTATGCAGACACTGAAATGAAAAAAGGATCTAAATGATATAGATATTTTAGAAGTTAAAACAACAATGATAGTGGGGTGCCGATGGCCTAGTGGTTAAGGCGCATACCACATATAGGCTCAAGTGCAGCCTACAGCGAATCGCAGGTTTGATTCCCGAGCCCAACAGCATTAGCTGTGTGTTACTCTCCCGAACATATCTTTAAAAAAAACAAAACAACAATGATATATCTACTGATAATATTTCAAATTGCCATATAAAAAGCAGCATATCTGTCAGGTGGTGATAAATGTATATGCACTGGAGGTAGCAAGGAATTAGGATACAGTCTGTTGAACAATCAACTCTTGATGCACAGACAGTATCTCTGTAAACAGCAGTCTTACAAGGGAAACCTCAATATGTAAAGCATTAGAGACCCTGGCAGAGGTTGTGTTGACAGTGGAGTCTGGCTGAGATTATGCATGCCATGCATGCGTAGCCTAAATAACGCATAGTTTCAAACTATGCAATGAGATTTGTTCAAAATGACACAAAGCACTCATATTGTGCCTCTGTGACCATTTTTATAGAGTACCTAAATCCTGACGTCACTCCGACTACCCCTGGGTCAGTTATTTTTAGTATTGGAAATCCCATAGGCAAATCTTAGGCAGATCGCGTCATACAAGAACTGTGTTCCAATAATAAACAAATTGGCCTGGCGATATAATAATAGGGAACTAAGTAGTGGTTCCTGAGATTTTTTTGTGAAAATAGTGTTTTTGAAGATATGTACCTTTGTTTGGTTTTCTAGAACTCTTGTATCGATATTGTAGATGGTATATTTTGAATATGTATCTGGTGAATATGTATCTCCAGTCAGAATCGAGCTGTGGACATTGCCATTATATGGTCTATCAGACAGCTACCCTACAACAAAAACTTTCAACAAAAACAAAGACAAATGCCAACAATTCTAATCTAATCCCATCTCAATAACATCTATCTTACAAATGTCAATTTAAAAATATATGGATGAAATAAGTACTACTACCACCACAAGAAATGCAAGAAAAAGCAGCATTCCAATGACAAAACCTGCAATAAACACTTAACCTGCCCATGACATCACCTTTTGAAGCAAAACTTCAAAATCTCTTCAGGGCCTACTGATCATTCCCACCAGGTGTCATGACCCCCACCCCTCATTCTCAAGTTACTTTGTTTAAACAAACATACAAAGACAGATACACGGACAATAGCCTGCCATAAAACATAAAAGACAATCTAAACCCAAATCATAAAATCTCACAAGTTTGGCACTTGCCAAATACTTCTCCACTGATCCTGGTCTTCAGAGAAGCTGGTGAGGGAGAATTTGAGAAATGAATGAGTCAGGGAAAGTCCTTTTCAACCTTCTGTCTACAAATGACACACTTGATGACAGATGCAGGGCTCATCTCCAAAATTGGTAAAAAATCATTTTCTACTTCAGAGCCCACTGACTCAGGCAGATCAAATCAGCACCCCACTGGATTCACTATTGGCAGGCCCCGTCTACCTCTCTGACTCTCACACACACACACACACACACACACACACACACACACACACACACACACACACACACACACACACACACACACACACACACACACACACACACACACACACACACACACACACCTGTATGTGGTGGCTTTTGTGAACAATGAGACCTGTATTGAGTATGCCGGTGTAAGTGTATGTGTCTACTAGCCAGAGAGAGAGGCTGACACACTAAATAAAAGTGTGCGTGCGTGTGCGTGAGTGTGTATGAGAGAGAAAGAGAGAAAGAAGAGGGGAGGGGTTGGGGGTATGTGGCTGACGTTTGTTTTATCCTTGAAAACTCAAACAGCGCAGCAGTGAGTTTCGGTGAAATTAATCCCGTCTTCCCCATTCCTTTCCTTTTCCATGGGAAGCATGCATACATTAACCACAACAGGTCGACAGCGAGACAGAACTACACACCATCGTCAGTCGTCACACATTCCAGTGGGGAGCTTTTGCATGTTATATCCTGTCCCAGCTGTTGAAAGCTATCCTAAAAAGGGGTAATCCTTGCCTCTTTCCCCTGATAGAGTTCATCCATCTGTTGCATCATACTTTTTTCTCTACCTCACCAATTAATTAACGATGAGACAAGGCGGGCGTGGTTACTTTGTCTGACCCACTCAAATGCAGTGATTCTATGACGGCTGAATATATGTATATCTCAGTGATGTTGCTAGGTTTTCAATGTAATGGGTCCTGGGATGCAAGGGTGGTCTTTTAGATGGGTCCCAGGGACATTTTATGGGTCCCCAATTACACGTCCCCCCCCCTATCGTTTTCTTTGATCTCCAATCTCCATATCTTCTATGCGTGTGTGACTGTGTACATTATATCCTGATGCAGTGGATCTCAACCTTTTCAGGCAGCGACCCCCCAAAATAATCATATTTTAACTGGGGACCCCCCACCCTGAGGAATTAGGAGTTGAGGCACTTAATTTAGTTTGATTCAGTTCCACAGATACATATTGTGAAAATAGCAGATCTAGATCAATGCGACCCGTTCCTGCTTTTCAAGACCGATACCGATATATATACATATATTAAAAAATCATAAATATATTTTTTCAAATGTATATGATTCTGTAGTATTAGCACACCTTATGGTAAGAAATACTAGTAGTGGGCAACAGGTGGATTTAACATACCTTTGACCAATAGAATACATTTAATCATAGAACCTTTTAATCATTATTATTATTTTATTTTGTATTATTTATGAATGTAGAATTTATTTTTACTATTTATTGTGTAGACTGAAAACACTGGCTTACAGTGGAAGTATTGGCAAATAAAGAAATAGGAATTCAAGAAATAATGAAGACAAATACTGACAATGCCTATGAACATTGGCTTGCAGTTATTGCACATAGTCAACATGCAATAATACTATTAGGCTTGTCATTGAGAAAGGAAAATAAAGTTGTCTTTTTGAGGAGAAGTGGAACCTTATAAGTCACTTTAAGTTTAGCATGAGGGAGAGGGTCTACCCTCTTCAGGGAATTAATTGTTATGATATCTCTAAGCTACAGAAAACATCCAGTTGCCTATTAAACATACACAAGACACAGACGATAGACAACCGGTTACTTACAGCTGCCATTAATTAGTGCTTTTGTTTGCCTTTGTGGTCAAATCAGGGTCAAATGCATAGGATCAACGAGCCATCGTTAACCTGCTAATGTTACACAGCTGATTGGCAACATGCGTTAATCCACCACTCACTCTGATCTCCAAGCAAGTGGGAGAACACTCTAAAATCGGGGATTTTACTTTGGCTGGTCAATTTAAGATGACAACAGCAACAAAGATTAGTAGTAGACCTGTATGTATGATGATCAGTTATTATTCCAGACAGTGGTCTATCCAAGACGTTTTAACACGTTTAAGAGCAGGTCCTCATGCCGTCTCTCTCTCTCTCTCTCTGTGTGTGTGTAGCGTAGACTAACAGCGAGGGGCTGTGCTGCTGCTTCTGCCACACAACGCCGTTTAACCGAGTTATACTTCTCCAGTACAACGGTGTCTAACCGGAGAGTTATACTTCTCCACCAACGGTGCCTAACCGAGAGAGTCCATGTAGATCACAGCTGACAAATATTATATATTATCGGAGCTAATCGGAGCTGCGTCCCATGGACGCACTAGAGTTGTCATGAATGCGTCCTTTCGCAATATGGTGCGTCAGCGACGCAGGACGCAGGCCTACGAGCATCTCTGATATCTATAAAAATATACATAGTTGGGGATGGATTTGATTAGGATTTTATCTATTTATTGTTCTTCATCAATATTATCTATACTGATCAAAAAACTATCGATACTGCTTATCATTACAACTTAACAAACTATCGATACTGTTTATCAACTTAACAAATCTTTAAGTATTGAAACGTTTATATTTATATTATGATTTTCTTTTAATTTGACAATATCGGACGACAGACCCACACATAGGCTATATAATGTCCAAATACAGAATCTATCCCCACCTGAAGAATGCTTATAATACTTGTATCCAAGTTGAGAGTGAATACCAGGCAGACAATCAAGCAGTGGAGTGCAATGCGGCGCTGATCACAGTGAAACAAGTACTGATCGTGCTGCTGTGTGCATATCTGCTGTGAGTGCTAAATTCTTGCGCTTTCGTGCCAGTCTTGTGTGGAAAGACGACTTGTCTTTGAAGGCGCCAAGCTTCATCTTATGGTGCAGTCTAAAATTATATTCCTTGCAAGCAGTCACAACTTTGTTGCAGGTAAGTCATAATGGCTTTGCATTGATGAAAAGTAGTAGGATGAATACATAGTTTGCTGTCCATTCCTCTTTAAATGCCTCGTCAACTTTCCTCTTTAAACATTTAGATAGTGCCATGTTTCTCTTGTTAAATAGCAGCAGATCAAATGTTTAGTGAACTTCTCAATAAAGCAGGATGCACACATAGTGTAGCTACCCCCAGCATAAAAAACAATCAATCCAGTAATACTGTGATGTTGTACGTCTGGGAGGTGGGGGTAATTGTTGAGAATAAAAGTATGTCAAATCATTATTATTAGAGCAATAAGTTAGGCTCTGCTACATGGTCAGTCCACACATTTATCATTCACAACAATGGAAACGGGAATAAACAGCTTGTTTATTTACATTCTCTGCATCTCCCAAGACCCGTCACCCAAGGTGACCGTCTGTCACGTTCTGGCCGACCATCTAGAAAACATTGGCTGAATCCCAAATGTACCTGCCAAACCCAGCTCTTCTAGGTTATGAGATCTAGAACCTCAACAAGCCATTTACTACCAATGCTGTGTTGGTAGATACGGTTACAAGATAAGTCAATAATTTCAGCTTACTTTCATAGAATTCGAAGCTCAAATCAAAGTCAGAGAATAAATACACAATAAGCAGTTGGTGACCATGTCTTCTAACATAATGCTGCGAGGCCACTGTGTGTAGTGTGAATGAACATGGATGGCAGGGACAGACCAAGAGGTGACTGTCTGCTACAGTAGTTAATCAATCGCAGATGCCATTGTTTTCTTGGACTTAGAACAATAGAAACTTGCTTTTGTGGATTGTCAAATAGTCTATACCTCAGTTAGGGATCGTTGTTTAAGCGTCAGTAAAAATGTGTCGCTGCTGCACACATCCCCAACTTCTGTGGTTATTAATATACTAGGACACCTGCCCTAGTAAAGGCTAAAAAAATACTGGCAAACAGCGCTTATCATAACAGCCACTCCATTATTTTTCATATATAATCCCCACACCGGCAGCGCTAGATGAATGCCTGCACTCTTCAAAGACCCGTCACGCCAATGCTCTATTTCTAGATAAAAGTGACGATTGTAGATCTGCTATTTCCATTCATCTCAAATAATTGTGATTAGACGAGTATGTTAATAGTTATGACAGCCTGTTGGTGCTACGGCACTTGACCCGTGTGAAGTCTGTTTGTGAAACACTACTAGAATTAACTTCCTGTCAAACACTGATAGCTGCACCTTTTATCCAGGGTTTGGTATTTCGGTTCTGAACCAGTCAGGGCCATAGACTGTAAAAAAGAATGGACAAAGCCACTCACTCCCCTGCTTTCTACAGAACGAAAATGAAGCCGATAGTTCAGGAACATGCATTCCTCCATCGTTAATATATACAGTTGGCCACGCCGGAACTCAAACACTATTGGTTGAGACCAGACACGTGACCAGCGAAACAGAAAACACCCCCAAAAATGCTATTGGTTGGGTAGCTTGTCAATCAAGAGCGGGGGCGGGGAATGAATGCTATTGGTTGTGTAGGTTGTCAATCAAATTATCCCGCCCCTCCTGGAGCATAGCCTACTTTATCGTCAATTTTAGAATAAATGGGACCATAATTTAGCAAAACGCATATCATGATGATTGAAAGGAGACTTTAAACTAGCGACTGGAAGCATATAGAATTGATGACATTTTTTATTACGGTAAGAAAATCTAGTCTAAAGTTTGTCAAAAACCCATTCACTTGCGCTAAAATAAATTCTTTCTGACACTTCAGGTCGGCGCAGGGTAAAACAGCGCCACTCTGGCCATTCATAAGCTTCCGTGTTGGCCTCATCGTAAATATCCAAGCCTTGCCCCTTGGTCAGGGCTCATACCCAATTGGTACCGGTTCCCAGTAACCATCCCTACATCACCATGTATATATCAATACTGTACAGGACTGCTTGTTTTTATTCTTATTTTATCTCATTGTTACATTATTTTGTTGTTATGCATACAGAGGAGCTTGAAATGTCGCTGCCTTTAGTGCTGCTATTATATTAGACAATAAACATCAACCAGCTGTTCAGCATGACTTTAAATGGGGGTATCCAACTCTGACGCTGTAATTTAGGTTTATCAGTGCATCAATCTAAATTCTAATTTATTTTGAGTCCACGTTCCATACTTGACAGAACTTGGCCAACCCTGAGCACATAGAAATGGGTCTTGATTTGGCAGAAAGCCAATTTACAATTTAAGAGATTTAGTAAATGTTCTCATCCAGAGTGAGTTACAAAGTGCAAGGTTGTAGTAAACGCCATGAACCAACCAACAGGTTAAGTGGTAGTGGATTTTGGCAAATGTCTCTAGTGTAATTAAGGTTGTATGAAGTGACAACACTTGCCAATCATGATTAAAATACAAGTGTTTATTCAGATCTTGGGAAAATATGCCCTTTAAAAATAAACTGTGTTGGCACCATTTTTGCCAACCTTGGAATAAACTTTACTTACTACTGCAGCAAGTGGGAGAAGAGAAGTGTTTCAACTATATGCATTGAATGATCTGGTGGAAGGTAACCATAATGCTTAATTTATGCACGTGCCGCACATTGAAAACAGATATACAAGGCCACGACCCTTGTGGATGCAATGCGTTGTGATCTTGTAGGTCTGATATTTTCAGCACCACCTTCCCTGTTTGTTGACAATGATACCTCCTAATGCTTGATTTATGCACATCATTGCGCACTGAAAACAGATCTACTTTTTTAACACGCGTGGTTGCAATGCATTGTGAGCTTGTACATGCTGCTATTTTCGATACTACTACCATACACTGAAGTATATACTATACATCGAGCTCAATGGTAGGTGTGGCAGTCAATATCCATTCATGAGACCATGGGTCCAAATTAATAAAATCATTTATCCAAAATATACTTGTGGTCCACTGGCAATAAGCCTGCGGGCGATTGGTTGGGCACTCCTGTCATAGAGTTATAAGGATGTAACGCTAGCTGCAGAATACGATCCACACTGGCTTCATTTAGGAGAAAAAGAAAGAGGTAGAAACAAACGAGCACACTCAGCCCATTCAACAATTTGCCAGGTGCAGGACTCACAATGTATAAAACAAAGAATAGCCAGCACTCAAAGTCCTACTGTTTTTTTTTAGCATCAAGCCTTCTT
Organism: Gymnoscopelus microlampas; assembly: GCF_963454915.1. Lineage (NCBI taxonomy): Eukaryota > Metazoa > Chordata > Actinopteri > Myctophiformes > Myctophidae > Gymnoscopelus > Gymnoscopelus microlampas. Next base: position 29,847,986 of record NC_139939.1, read on the forward strand.
CAGCGTGTATCAGAAATGGAAAGTGGTCAGTGGTGTTGTTTGTACCAGGGGGGGACTGACAGACATTAAGAAGACAAGGACTTTAGCCGTTGACTCCGCGACACTGTCAATCTCAAAGACACCTGACTTCATATTTTGATAATGTTACTACTGCTGTAGTAACATTATGTTAAGTTAGGTGGGTGTGGGTGGGTTAGGTGGGTGTACATTGAATTGCAGTCAATAAATGATAACTGTTTTACTTAATATATAGTAAACATGAGTCTCACCACTAATATTATCGTGTTACCTAGCTGCTGCTAATGAGTGCAGTTCAAATGGCTTTAGCATTTCTAAGCCCCATCGATAGCCTATTGTAAGGCCATTAGTAACTCATGTGGGTCTGCTAATGGGAAAGCCCTGGCATTTACACGGTTTAGTCACTTACTACCATTAGCCAACACATAAACCACATGCACACATAAATATGCCACAAGGGAAGGCAGGCACAAAGAAATATTGCCCAATGGTCCAGCAAATCTTTCATGAAGAATGAAAACAACAACAACAAAAGCATGCAGCTGTGTATACTAAGATTGGAATGCACCATTATCATATCGAAGCCATTACTACACAGCCTTTTCAATCACTGGTACTCGTGGCAGGCAAGGGAGACAACATACATTCTGTTAAATCTACTACACAGACACACACAGCTGAGGCTAAGCTATGGTAAATTGCTATTGTGGCTTGGCTAGTGCTCTGCTGACTCAGTCACATTTGAATGGTCACAGAGATTTGGCCTGTGTGTGTGTGTGTGTGTGTGTGTGTGTGTGTGTGTGTGTGTGTGTGTGTGTGTGTGTGTGTGTGTGTGTGTGTGTGTGTGTTGGCTCAGGTTGTGTCCAAACACTACCGCCTTTGCCATCGTTAGACTTCGGCCCATGAAGCACTTTTATGCGACCTATATAGGGCCCACAGTCTAGGCACAGAATGTAACACACACACACACACACACACACACACACACAGTCAGGGACTTTTGCAAGACTGACCTTCTAAGAAGCGGTGCCACAATTTACTATTTTAAGGGAGGAAGGAAACATGCTGAAAACAACTATAATTGCAGATTCATGGGAGACTAGAGAACCATAGCACAGAAAAAGTACAGGTTTACCCAGTGTCTCATCCTAACTTCCTCCTCTGTAGGCCAACAGTTAGCCTAATAAAACTAATCAATTTAATTTAATTATACAAAAATAATCTATTTTAATAAAATACTCTGGAACTATGCAAGTCCGTACCCGTCTGTGTCCCTTTTCGGCCTATATATGGAGATCTCCGTTTCTGTCTGTCCGCCAGTTTCCCTTTTATGCCCATATATGGAGATCCCTGATGGATCGTTTATGGACAGCAGGATCTCCATTCTCCATATTTGCCTAAATATGGGCATATCGGTCGGATTGACTGTTCTGGATAACTGGATATCCAAACGACTCTCTGGTTGGCAGTTCACCCTTCTTCAGCCCAAGCGACTAGTTCTGTCAACATGTTCAACTGCACAGGAAAAAGATCTGACGAGTCTTTCACAAAACAGGGCATTGGTCGATCCAACCAGACAGCTTTTGCAGGGCGAAAAACACAGGACGTGCACACGGCCTTTTCTGTGCAGTCTACAAAGCACAGCAGTTTGCAGTGCCTTACTGCCTTGATGTTGCCAGGCAACCAGATACACACCTGTCACTCGCTTTCAGGCCCCTACCCTGATCACACACTAGTGGAGGAAAAAAGCACACAAAAATAGGAAACCCATAATCTATCTATCCATCCATCCATCGTATGCATCTATCAATCTATCATCCGCCTTTCAAAACGAAAATGGGTTTTATGTCCCACAAAACATAAATCTGATGTCTTAATTTTATTACAAAACATGCAAACGACCCAAACGAAAAACTATCAAGAATGTGGTACTTACAGTTGAGGCTAGTGGTGCAGGTACAGTGAGTCAGTGACCAGTGGTTAATCATAAAGTAAGTCAAACAGCAGCACTCTGAATTCAGCTAGCCTCCTATTCAAGTCAGTTTAAAAGCCAAAGCCATACAACTATGGACTGACTGACTGACTGACAGCTACTCTGCACTGGGATTCCTCTACTTGGCCTGTACGATCACTTATTATTCAGCGTTCTCAACACATGCCTTGATAAGAATGAAAAAAATACAAAGAAAGACACTGACAGACAATTCTAACAGCAACACAGACCACAGGTGAAGCCATTTGGAGGGCTCGGGAGTGAGAGGAAGGGCAAATGTAAAAAAAGAAAACAGCTTCCGTGTGTCAGCGTGACACACCCATGGTGCACTCTGAAAGCCCGTCATTACCAAGGCTAAAAAATGATACCTCTGGCTAGAGTGACTGACTGAGCAGAGCAACTACAACCATGGTCAGCTAGATGAGCACTTAGTAATACATTCTGGCAGGCAGGAGAAAAGTCAAATCCAATCTTTTCTATTGGGGGTTTCTAAATATGTATGACAATGACATAATATAACAAACAAGTATAAAATATAAAACAATAAAAATACAAACAAATAATTTGGATACATTCCAGATATATACAAAATGTAAACACATGTTACACAGACTTACAAAACACTCAACACACTATCTCAGCACAGATCGTGCCTCTTTCCCTTATTCCTTCCGTGTCTTAAATTACAGCATTATAACACATTGAGCATAAAGTATGATAGTGAAATGCAGAAGTACCATCAATCAATTGGATAAAGCCAGGTTCAATAAAACAAAAGGAAAAAATGAAATAAAATGGATTCGTTTAGGTGCATACAAATGAACAACACATCGATGCAAATCCAGAATTTTCTGAGGAACTCTAGGGTCAATATGATGTCAAATAAAGAGGTAATTTATGAAAAGCCAGCAAAATCTCCAAACTCATTCACAATCACTTCCAAATCTAGACAGCCTGTTCTAGGCGGGAATGTTGCGCCGGTATTCTGCCGACCTCTTGGTACGGACACAAGAATGGGGGCACGCCTGGCAGCGGGGGTAGTCACAGAGCCAAATTAACATCTGTGTAAAAGGGACAGCCGATAAGGCAGGACAGAGGTGTGTCATGTCCCATGTCCATGCAGCTTTCTGCCTCCAACTGCTGCCTGCTTCTCTTCACTTTCTCCTCCAACCTATTTCTGATGCATCTCATGTTGTCTCTCTCTCTCTCACACACAAACGCACACTAATGATGTTTTTTTGTCGCATTTTAAAATCATTTCAAGTGCTTCAACACATCTATTTTTACAACCTGAACCACTGTCATTAAAGACAGTATTTTCCATGGAACTCAACTTACTATAGGAGTGAGTCGTGAGTCTGTCCTGAACTAGTCTCTCAAGATGCGTTGGCTTCCGTAATCCAAATGCTTCCTTCCACCTATCCGTATGTAATCTGGAAGCACTGAAAATTAGTAGTAAATAAGGCGGATGATATGAGTGCAGTCATTTCCCCAGCTCCATATCTACCGACAACAGCTGTCATCTCAAGATCTGTACACATGTGTGAGAGAGGAATAGAGAACAAGAGTCTAATAATAGTGTTGACTGCCATGTGGATGACCGGGGTCATGTGGCCTGTCATCTATGACGTCAATACTCACTTGTCAGTCTCCACATTTGAAATGTTTCAACTTTCAATCGAATCTGACCTCCGGGTGTTTTCATTTCGTTTTTCATTGCAAAACTTTTAACTTTTCCAGTCAGATAAGTACATCTCTCTTCCACTTGTCCTACAAAAATCCACCTGTCCCAGCCTTAATACTGGAGTGTATGTTTATGCAATATGCATATGCATGCATTTAGTCAATAAAGATGTAAATCAAAGAAAATCAAGCAGATGCTGATTCAGGAACACCAGCATGCCATGTCAAAGCACACATGGGGAAGAGTGTACACCAACATGGTTTGGTTCTGTGTAAAAAAGCAAAGCCAGCATAATGATGTAAGATTATCAATATTGTGGGATCCATCTATGAAAAGGGCTTCTGTTTCCTCAGATATCCTATGACTGCAGGGTTTCTGAATGGACAAGTATGACAAACATCTCTTTGTAATAGATTAGCTTTCCGATCAGCTGATTATAACGATGTGACATAATTTACATATGTAACCGTCCAAATGCTGGTAAATATTGAATTTGTCAGTCTGATTACATTTACTTTACAGGCAAATAACAAATAGCAGCCCTGTTCTATTCTAAAAAATCATGCTGGCTAGAAAAATAAATAATAGCTAAAACCTGACAGGGTGACTTTTGGGAATTGTCCGACACTGCAAGACAAGAAAACGAGTTGTACCCTGGTTATGCCACTTTGACGCATCTAATCACAGTTACTTTAGATCAGCCGACATGTAGCGATTCAGCTTTACAATCTCTTTGTTTAAAATAATGTCTATTAGAAAATAGGCATTGTACTATGAAGTCCAGAACTGCAAGTAGCCCGCTGGCTAAAACAAGCACATATATAGTAACGTTGATGGACAGCCAGTGGCCAAGTAATACACAAGGAACTACCAACATTTCATGTGTTGTGAACATGTAGTCACTTCACAAACTTGTATGAGTGAGTGTCACACACCTAAAACCTCTTTGAATATTTGAAAAATACTACTCCAAAGTATTTGGTGGTTTCCCTTTGAGGTATCCCTTGCCACTGAAGTACTGTAAGTTGAGAAGGTGTCAGCGACGGAAGCCTCTAGACAAGAGGCCGTGAATAATGTAACAACAACCACGCCCAACACCCTACCACACCCCACACAAACAGGTTCTGCTCCCCCCCCCCCCAAATACACACACACACACACACACACACACACACACACACACAATGACCAAGTATTTTTCGATGTGGCAGACCACATCAAAGACCAGGTGGAGCATGAAAGGGGTGTTGCCATTACAAACAATAATATTCATTCCAACTTAACAATACTGAAAAGCATTTATCCAAATGCTTCCATAGCACTCACAGACTGTAGCTTGCTAAGAACAGTAGAAAACAGTGGGCGTTTCAGGTGGAATTCAAAGTGGCATGATGTAATTCATGACAAATTAATAAGCCGAGAGTGGACTTTGATTCCTATGGTGGATGACACGCCAGAGAGGGGACTTCCGTATATTCTTCTCACCTGGCTGTAAAGTTGGTTGTCATCCCCATTGAATCTCTAGAGTCTAGTTTTAGATTATTTTGCATTGATATAAACACACATAACAGCTAACTAACACTACATTCTCTACTCAAAAGCAGCAGAAAACGACGAGCACGAGATTTCCACCCACAAATCAAGCCGTTCAATAACAAAAAAACCTAAAGAAAGCTCGCTTGGTGAATACTAGAGATGCAGTAAATGACATTATTTTAAACAGCTACAAACGCCATCAGTGCTTTCCTTTTCTCTTTTTTTCTTCATGAAGAGCAATAGTGTGCTCTTTGGACAACGCAGCTGTGTAAACTCGTTAACGTCGCTAACTAGTGAAAAAACACTAAGTGCCAGCTAAACTAGCGTTAGCTAGCTAGCCAACTTAGCTCGCCATTAACGTTGCGCTATCAATAACACTTTTTTAAGTTAACTAAATTAATTAAAAAGCCTCTATTTTACCCCCCAAATTATTATAAATGGGGGAAAAAACGACCGTATCAAACCATAACAATCACAAAGCAGCACATTATTACCCAGTCAGGAGAATGTCGCGTCTTCTTTTTTCAAAAGGTCCAGAGTGTAAGCGACCGTTTTTAGGCCTGCCTCTCTGTCTCTCCAAGCACCGACCAACTCTGGCTGCTGCTGCGCCTAGGGTACTTTTTTTGCCCCCAACATTTTACACATCCAATGTGGAATGCTCCTGTGTTTGGCATCGAAGTGCCCTGCTCTAACAAGTCAGTGGTTCTCAACCTGTGAGCCCCACATGATTTTGGGGGGTCCCCAGATGACAGTAAAGTGACCATTTAAGGACTTTTAAGACCTTTTTAATACCCCCCAAAATGTAATTAAACCATTACTGCGAGAACATTGGTCAACAAATGATACTACAAAAACTGGCCAACATTGGCCACATTGTCAAATAATATAAGAACGAGGCAAACATTGTGAATATAGCCGATCTACAAGCTTGTAGATCTGCGATTTTCACCATATTTATCTGTGGAACCGGATCAAAACATACATTCCGTATGTGTTGACCCTGACAAGCACTTGGAATGTATGGGCATTACATTTAGTTTGACTCGGTTCCACAGATAAATGGTGAAAATAGCAGCAAGTGCTTGTCAGGGTGGGTGGGGTCTCCAGTTCAAATATGATTATTTTGGGGGGTGTCCAGTTCAAATAATAATTATTGGGGGGGGGGGGGGGGGGGTCACGGCCTGAAAAGTTTGCTGAGAATCACTGTTATAAGTAAGGGGAAATGTGACTGCGGTCACGCTGGCCGCTCTGACTGGTGAAGTTTTAGGGCAAAAAACGCAACATATGCTACGAGTGCTCTCTGTTCGGGATCGGGACGAGTTTGGTGTTTGGCTCGCAGCTCGATCTGTAGGCTTTTATACACTTCGATTTGAGCACGGTTGTAAGATAACAATGTGCACATAGCATGATCAAATAAACGCCTAAATCTGAACTAAAGGTCTACACACTGACAAATCACAAGAGAATGGTAAAAACAGCGAGACACCCACCTAGATAAAGTTTGTTGTGCTCCTCTCTCTGGGCGGCTGCTTGTTCACTTGTCCTCCTCTTCCTTCCTCTCTCTCTCCTCGCTGGGGGAAAGGGAGGGGGCTCCAGGATAGGTAGGGCCCAAATCAGGTGAAGCTTTTTCTATGTGCAACAAAAATGTCATGTGTAAACAGTAACTGACCGTCTACTGTAGCCTTGGACCAATGCTATCATAAATGATATGTATTGTATCGAGTCTTGACTTTTACTTTCGTATCTACGATAGTCTTGGCTAGCACCCAGTGCGTCCTGCGCTTTCACCAGTAAAGCCCGTACTTCTCCGTACCTATACAAAAAATCGCACCCTGTGTGAAGGAAGCGGTGCCTTTGGTGAGTGGCCTCCTGGTGGCGCCATAATAGGGCGGGGCGGGGCTTCAGCAATTAATGCTCGTCCCTATTGGTGGTCTAAGTCCACATACCAAATTTGGACTTGGTGGCATGCTGCAAACTGGAGTTATAGCTGTTTAAAGCCAGTGGCCTCCTGGTGGCGCTATAATAGGGCGGGGCGGGGCTTCAGCAGTCAATGCTCGTCCCTATTGGTGGTCTAAGTCCACATACCAAATTTGGACTTGCTGGCATGCTGCGAACTGGAGTTATAGCTGTTTAAAGCCCGTGCTCAAACGGACATCCAGGCTCAAACGGACAAACGGACATCCAGGCTCAAACGGACATCCAGGCTCAAACGGACATACGGACGGACATAGTCAAGTGTAGAGCGGCTGGCACCGCTAAAAATATATATAAGGTGCTTACCCGGTCGCCCCAAGTGTTAACTCGCGCTTCGGAGTCTTTGTGCAATGTATTAGTCCGTATTTTTCAGTAGATATGTGTTTTAATCCCGTCTGTGGCCGAACGCCATTTCCCCCCTCGTTTGTTTATTTATTTAAATAAACAGTTTAAATAATATTTATCTATATGCATATATGGATGGATGCATATGCAAGCACATGTGCAGAATATTGTATTGGAAGATAGCATGCTTATATAACGTAACAAATAATGTAGGCCTGTATTATCTGAAAACTTAACTGTATGTGTGCATGAAAATATATTTTAAAGTCCAAAATGTATTTGCATATTTTTGGCAGTACATGGGGAATCTATTTGAAGCGTGTTAAGTGAATTCAATTAAACTGGGACACTTTACTCTCTAGACATAACCGAAACAAGTTTTGATGCATTTTAGTGCATTTCTTTTATCTCTCTCTAGGCTGACTTTTTGCTAAAGTGGGACACTTGGAAGAAGTATATATTTTTTTACTTGAGTAAAAGTATCAATACCACAAAAAGTATGGTATTCAGAATTTACTTAAAGGAGGAGTTCACCCATAAAATTACTTATTTTCTATCAATTGCACACCCCATGAAGCCTTGAATTCATGGATTTATTTTTATTTTTTGTGGCATTCCTAAGCCAATAATTTGATGACCGGGTGTATTTCCGGTAGGAGACACAAAGAGTCTACTTTGTGTCTCCTACCGCATACATTAGCCGGTAGGAGATGGGAATCAAATTATTTGCTTAGGAATGCGACAAAAACAAAAAATAATCCATGGATTCAATGCTTCATGAGGTGTGCAATTGATAGAAGATAAGTCATTTTTGTGTGAACTCCTCCTTTAAGTAAAAGTACAAAAGTATTGGCCTCAATAGGCCTATATAGGCCTACTTAAGTACCAAAAGTGAAAGTACAACAAAATAGCAGATCTACAAGCTCACAACGCATCGCGATGCAATGCGTTGTGAGCTTGATCAGCTATTTTCAACTAGCAGAAATATATATAGAGCTTAAGTGGTTCATGTATGTTTAGTAATAACAATCTAAATCTAAAAAGTAACTAGTAACTAAAGTTTTCAAATATAGTGGAGTAAAAGTACAACATTTTCCACAAAAAAATGTTAAATGCTCCACTAAAGTAAAAGATACCTCAAACTGAGTACAACTTTGTTTTTCTGTCACTTTCACTTTTATGCATTTAGAAAGGCATCCTGTTGTATCTGAATACGTCAAGATCAAAATCTGGTGAACTAAACATTTATTATTTATGCTCCTATTAAATGGAACAGCTTGCCTGCTGTCCTGCCTAGACGTTACACTAAAATGTCTCTTTCAGCTTACATGTTAATAATACTGAATATTATGTTGATTGGTGTTTGTCTGCTGTGTGTGTGCACTTCTGTGCTCATTTGTGAATGCACCTTGAGATACATTTGTATGTGCTTCATAAATAAACTTTAACTTAACTTGAACATGTGTTCCATACTTACATTTCAATTCTTCTTATAATTGTCACAAACATATATGATTTTAACAACCATATAATGTTTTACTTAAACCTGGACCATATTTGAACCTTAACGCAATTGTACATCAAGCAATAGTTTTACAAAAGATTAATTGATTAGTGGATTTTATTCAAATACAATTTGTCTCAGTTTAGCTGATGTGTCATTCTTTACTGAACACACTGTTTAAATGAATACAGTACTTGCCTTAACAAAAAAGGCAGCTCTGAAAACACTAACCTTGAAATTTGGATCAAATTTGATCATCACACAATCAAGTTGTGACTAAAACTGAATGTCTTCGAAAACCTTCAAATTTCACTAGTAATATGTTTTCATATTATATTTTGTCAGTACCTTTAAACCCATATTCAGCTGCATGAGTAGAGATATTTGAATCCAAGTATGATGGCAAACAGAGCCAATGTGTAACTCAAAAACAGGAGGAACTGGTACCATTGGGTGCCATTGTAGGCTGTCCCTGACAGTGATTATTATATATCAATAACATTTTAGATATTCACCCATACCAGGAAACTGCTGTGCTTCATAAAACAATGGGCACGAGTTTATGAATTACTGCCCAGGGGCTAAGATAGGCTATGGGACGTAATGATCAGAGGGGCTACAAAGAGTTACAACCAAATAATTGCCATCATTGATTATCATAGTTTGACATCAATCACCATTTCATGTGATCAGGGTTAATCCTGATCACTGCTTGTTCCTCCTCCGTTTTCTTCTTCAAAGCAGATTCTCCATTTTATTTTTATTTTTCTAAAACATGCAACATAATGCAAGGCTTATAATGTATGTGTTATTGCATACATTATAACTCATAGGGCTTTAAAGTTGAGATCAGGCAAGAAAAAATATCAAGTGGAGGTTGGGGAACAAATCATTTGCATAAATACATTATTGCTGCCATCTAATGGCTCACAAGGCACATAGCACACTTCAAATGACAAGTGAACAGAAAGCCGGCTTCATATTTTTCATGTCCAGAAAAATCTACTTTGTATGTTTAAAAATGTATATAGGAGCAAAACATATTTTGAGTGATGAATAAATGTGTCTTAGAAATATAGTCTCACGGTCCATTTTGTATAGTGTGAAATATACATGCATTTCTTGGCTGTATAGTCTCTCAAGACAAATCCAGATTGAGAAAACTGAGACACAACTCAGAACAACAACATCAACAACAACAACAACAACAACTACAACAACAACAACAACGACGACGACGACGACGAGGACGACGACACCCACCCACCCACCCACCAACCAACCAACCAAATTTCATGTGGGAATGATGACCAGGACTGTAGGCTACTTGTTAATACTTGTTATTATAACACCATTTGTCTGCAACAACTATGAATATAACTTGAAAATAAAATGGATAAAAACATGTTATTCAGTGCTATATGACACATTCAGCTACAGTGGTTCACAGATCTTCTGAAGGACAACTTTCCAGCAGAGATGAAAAAAAAAGACAAGAGACTTGACTTATAGTTTCATAAAATAGTGCCATAATCTAAGCCTTCATCTTATATGGTCTGATTTGTCAGGCATTTGTGTTACCATGTGAGTTCACAGTTGCTCATATTAGAGAATTCAACAGATTAGTTCAATGGTTGTCAAAGTGGGGTCCAGGGACCCTCAGGGTTCCTTGAGGGGGTTTCAAATGGACCCTGTCTGTAACTCTGAGAGCGTAAATGGAACCAAAAGTACTGTAAGGGTCCATTATACACTCTTATTGTTATGGAGGTCCTTGAAAGTAGTTTGAGAACCACTAGATTAGTTGATAGCCTCAGATAAATTCTATATTAAAACAATTATATAGTATCATTTATGTTATATTTATATTATATTATGATATAATTTATATGATGCGAAGCCTGCAGTGGTAGTTCAGGCAGACAACTCAAAGCAGCTCGCCAAACCCTGAACAGGTGACCAGTCACATGCACTCTTCATCTGATCAGGGCAGGCTATTTAAAGACGGGGTGCCGTGATTTTCAGTGATTTCCCCCCCCCCCAAAACATAATCATCAGGTATTATTGTTATACTAGGAGGAATATGTTTTTCAAAAAAGTGTACAGAAAGTGTTAAAATGAAGTTTTTATGTGGACAGTTCATTAAGTATACCTGGTTCTCACCTTAGCACCTCCTCCACCACCTTAGCACCACCCACCTGTCCTAGTCCCTCCTCCTCCTCATGCCCACACCTGTTGTGTTATGATAATGAGGGGGAGGGTATAATTTTACTGTGTCATTAAAGTGCTGTTTTTCTATTGGCACGTTTGACCCTCAAGGTTTCGGCCTCCAGGAAGAAACTCAAAATAGTCAGAGAACACTTAAAACACCATAAAAACACCACCAGGGGGCTTAATGAAGTTCTATCAACCTCATAGACACATGAAAAACAGAAAAAGTGCAAAACCATGGCACCACCTCTTTAAAGTTCCCTGCCTACCTGATCATTCCTTGCATCTCCTCCACGAGGCTCGCTGTGCTGCCCTGCTGCCTCTGCAGTCCATTGCCTCGCTGTCTGCTGCTGCCCTATACGTTTTGCAATCCCACCGCCGCCCCAGCAGAAACTAGGCAGGAGGCTCTGTTTCTATATTCCCCTTTGGGGTCTTCATTAATTCCCGTAATCACTTAATAATACATTTGTCATGCTTACAAGGAATGAATAGTGACAGAGCCCTGATGCCAAACTATATGCTTCAGATATCTATGCTGAAATGTTATGCTCAATAAAAATATTTTATTCAATCCAAGAGTTCTGAAATTAGATAATTAATAATCTGTATTAAAAGTTTATATTCCAGCTAGGCTGGAATATAGTCCCCACTGGATTTAGTCCCCCACCAGACCTCAGCCCTGCTGTTTCTGAAATCCTGTAATACTATAATATTAGCAGTATAGTATATATTCCAAACGACTACTGCCAACCTCTAAGCCTACCTTACCTCCGATCAATTTCTGCTTGTCTTGAAGACACCCAGTGTCACCCAGTTGAATGTTCATTGTTGTGCTCCAAGAGTTAAAGCAATGTTGAACTTTGTACAGCTGGATAGGATGTAAGTGCAGACATAAATCCAAATATTGTTGAAAAATGTGTAGGTAACAGGAGTGACTGATATTTTTTAGTTATGTGCTAAAAGTGGGATTTTTGTACATTTTTGAATGGAATCCGGGTCCTCGATCAAAGAAGCAACAGTGGAAATTATCAACCATATTTGGACTAGGCTAGGTAGCTACACAACAAGGTTCAACCAAAGTTCCAATATTGCTTTAACACTCAGGATTCTACTGTGAAGAAAATAAACCCCATGAGTAGCCTGCTATACTCAACATTAAATATGATAGTAGGGGGTATCAATATATTTCTTATACATACGACTATGGTCAGATAAAGGTTTATTTTGAAGAGTAAAACTATGTTCCAAGTAGCTCATACACAGTTTGGCAAAATCAGGGCCAAAACCTGAAGCCACTGACACACCACCTGAGTAGCAAATAGAACAGCTCACCAAACACAAAAGTGTTTCAAGTCAAAACGGGATCAGCCATGGATACCAGAAAAATAAAAGCGTTAGGCCTTTAACGCTACTTGGGATATGTTGGTTGGTGGTGTACAATTAGACAACATCCATAGTGACAACATGGGACAAGCTATACACTTCAGATGTTGGTGATTGGACATTAGTGTCAGTTAAGTTCTTAATTAAGCCCCCTATGTCTTTCAAATAAGATGATGGTGTAAGAAGCTGTCTAGATAGGTCGATAACCAATTATCCAGGATGTTTTTCCAAGGACTTGTGCACCTTGGGGAGAGCATACATGACTACTGGTGTTACAGGATAGTTATTTAACATAATGAATTGCATGTTTAAATGTCTCTGTAGGATTGATATATATTTTCTCCCTTTCTCTCTCCTTCCTGCTTGTGGTGGACTAACTTCCAATTTTTCACCATTAGGTGCTTGATTCTACTTGAAGCAACCAATCATGCGTGCTCACATTCACACAGAAATGATAGAAATTATTTCTCATGCACAGACTCTAAATTTTATTTCAGTCATATTTAAAAAAGAAAAAGAAAAAAGGAACTACAGAAAGAAAATAAAAAAGAATTCTCTGTCAGTGAATTAACAAAGAATAAAACAGAGGCATGAATGTAGTATGAATGTTATGGGGAACATAATCTGTTTGGGACTGTTGGTTGAAATGTGTCAATGTTCTGACTGGGTTAGGCCTTGTGGCTGCGCATCTGAAAAGTGGGATTGGAAGCATCAGCCCAGGTCCAAACTCAAACTCAGACTCTTGGCCCAGGGACCATGAGGACCCATACAGGAGAACCAGATCCAAGTCTAAGCCCAGACCAAGGCTCTTTCTGCCCCTGATTGGTCTGGTCTCTTAATGATAGATGCGTCTGATGGACTGGATCTTAGGGGTCTGACAGTGAGAGCCCCAGTTCCTCCAGTGCTGATAGTCTCCACTGTGTCTTTCACACTCCATGATGTACTGCTGGCCTCTGTAGCCAGGGTACTCATAACACACAAACCTAGAGAGAGAGAGAGAGAGAGAGGGAGAGGAGTGATGAGGAAAGTTCGATAATAAGTCACAAGTTGCATCTTATCGTAACATTTGGCATTTTATATTTTTCAAAAATGTACAGAAGAAGATGTTCAGAATTCTTCAGAATTTGTGTGACGCGTTGTGAGCTTGTAGATCGGCACATTTTGGCAAAGAGATTTGTTGTAGAGAGAAAAAAATACACATTTGTCAAAGTACAGAGCCAACTCAGGTCCAACTAGAGGGTTTAAATCTAAACTAATCTCATGCTGGCAGTTAAATCTTTCATAATTTTGTGATTATAGACCCTAATGGTTTTGAATTTCATGGTAACAAAATTATCAAAGTTCCAACACATTGGTTTGATCAGCGGGCCAGCAGAGGGGAGACATTTACACAGTAAAGTCCTTAGAGTGTTGAATTAATCCATTTGTAACTCAGAGTGTACAAATGTAACTGAATGGAGATTTGACTGTTTTTCAGTATCAATAAAAATGTTAATCCCCACAATGCAGGTACTATACCGAAAAGCTTGTTGGAGAAAGTGAAACATAAACTGATGATTCTGATCGTATGAGTGAGCGTGTGACCACGCTCATGCATTAAACTTACGCTCCACACTGCACGTGCATGGAGCCCACCTCAGGCATGCACCAGCCCATGGCCTGCAGGGAGGGGTAGTCGTCACACAGCTCAGTGCAACGGCCCATGAAGTTCTCCCTCTCGAAGATGGTCATACGGCTGCTCTGGTGAGCCTGGGGGGGAGCCAGAGTTAATGTTTTTCGTGAATGGACATGCTCAGTGAAAGAATAAGGAGGGGTATCGTCATTCATTCATTCATTCATTCATTCATTCACTCACTCACTCACTCACTCACTCACTCACTCACTCACTCACTCACTCACTCACTCACTCACTCACTCACTCACTCACTCATCTTTTCTCCCTCTCCTATACTTTTCCTAAGCATTCTTCCTCCCACTTATTAGTCAAAACTGTAAGTCATCATCATTCATCAAAATCAACTACATATACGGTTTCTTCTGCTCTCCATGTCTCTTGCCTGTCTCTTTCTCTACCTCCTAGTCTCTCTCTCTGTTTCTGTCCCCTCTCTCTGCCATTCTACCTCCTAGTCTCTCTCTCTGTTTCTGTCCCCTCTCTCTGCCATTCTACCTCTCTCTCTCTCTCTCTCTCTCTCTGGCTCCCTCACTCTCTCTCTCTCTCTCTCTCTCTCTCTCTCTCTCTCTCTCTCTCTCTCTCTCTCTCTCTCTCTCTCTCTCTCTCTCTCTCTCTCTTTCCCTCTTATCCACTCCCAGGTAGGCTACTCACGGCACAGTAGATGGGGCGGAAGGACATGAGGCGCTCCACATGGTAGGACAGGGAACCGCTGTAGGCATCCCAGTGGGGGTACTCTCCCCTCTCCAGAATGAACTGCTGTCCCTGGAAGTCATGGTGCTCATAACCCACCCAACTGGACAGAGGGATGAAAGCAAGACATTGATTGGAGGACCACGTCACTCATTTTCAACGTATCTTCATACTTCTGTGTATTTGCTACTCACTAATGCTTATTAAAAGATGGTAAAATGTTTTGCCTATTAGGTCTGTGTCTCAGAGGAGGCAACAATGTTTAAAACTTTTATTTGTATTTTTTATTAACGCAAGAACAGTCTATTTTAGCATGCTAACTTTCCAGGAAGAGACTGTCTGTATCATGTCATTGGTAGGCAGGTTTCTGATCTGTCCACAGCCCTCCTCTGAGACACAGAGTGATTAGATAGAGTAATGAGACCAACTTTAATTAAATGCACACTATGAATTGTGAGTTAGTAAAAAAAAAAAGAAAGAAAGGTCTCAGGCGGTAGGCTTCCAAAAGTTGTGAAAAGTTTTTGAAAAACTACTACTGACGTGAATCATTTTCACCTCTGGACATGGTGGTAAATTCCACACCAGGTTGTTCTTGTGGAAACAAAGTGTTTCTACTTGCCAGGTGTGAACACACACTTTCATGCATTTAAGTAGATAGCACCCTTCGGAAAGTGTAACAGCACCACCAAAAGCTTAATTACAAAATAAGCTGATCCAACCATTTAAAAATAAATCTGGCAGTTACAAAACTAGGATTTCATGAAAAATTACTGTTGACATACAAGTTAAACCAACTACATCAGACAAAGTACAGCCCGGGGGCCAATCATGGCATGAGGGAAGATTTTAAATGACCTGCGGCATCCTTTGATATTAACCTGGGCAGATATTTCGTAGGAAATAACCTGAAGTGCTTATTCCTTATGTTGTTGCATTCTCAAGATGTGAGAAACTTATATATAGATATGTAGGTCTCTGACGTTATAGAGCTGACATCATAGATGACCTCCAAGACTGGCCTCCAAGTACTTTGTCCTATTTCCCCCACGCAACGCTGGGTACCCTGCTAACAGCGTTTTATCTGTACAGTTACTATTTTGGAACAAAGATTTCGATCATGTTCTTGCCAGTACAGAGGACTGACTGACGTCAGAAAGAAAGGTGACATGCTATATTTCCGGTTCCATTATATAGGGACATGACAAATCATACACCACAGCATCGATCTCATTTTCTACCTCTATCACACTCTGTCTCTCTTTCTCACACTGAGCTCACTTTCAGACACACACACACGCACGCACGCACGCACGCACGCACGCACGCACGCACGCACGCACACACACACACACACTATCAGTCGTTCACACAGACATGCGCACACACACACGCACACACACGCGCGAGCGCGCGCGCGCACACACACACACACACACACACACACACACACACTATCAGTCGTTCACACAGACATGCGTACAGGGTGTGTGACTCACGCTCCACTCTCCACGCGGATGGAGCGGATGTAGTCAAAACCACAGTCGTGGATGTTGCAGCACTCAGCTGTGAACTCCTGGCACCTGCCCTGGAAGTGCTCCTGCTCAAAGACCGTCACCTGCAGGTGGGAACAGGTGTATGATGAGTGTGCTGCTGTCACCATGGAAAGGTGCACATGTTCTCATTTAATAACTTTCACTCAGGGCATCCCTATTTTGGGCGTGTCATTAATTATAGCCAGAAGTTTTCAAAAATGTTCAAAAATACCATATCTACAAGTCAAGCTCAATGTGTCACGGTGCGATGTGTTGTGTTGTGAGCTTGTAGATCAGCTACTTTTTAAAATGTTTGAATAGGTCTTAAGTGTCACATTAATACTGTGGATGTTATACTCTCTCTCTCTCTCTCTGTATGTGTGTGTATGTGTATGTGTGTGCGTGTGCGTGTGCGTGTGCGTGTGCGTGTGCGTGTGCGTGTGCGTGTGTGTGTGCGCGCGCGAGTGTGTGTGTGTGTGTGTGTGTGTGTGTATGTGTGTGTGTTACCTTAAAAAAGGGGGCCATACCCATGCCTGGGAAGTACATGGATGAGGTCATGTGAGATTTAGTAGCCCTATTCATTTCTAGAAAGAGAGTGAGAGAGAAAGAGAGAAGGGGAGAGAGAGAGAAACAAATGCATTAGAATGGCAGCCAAAACAATCAATTGATGAAACACATTTTCTAGAGGCCTGTGCTTGCATTCAGCAACATATTGTCTAAATTAGAGCATAGGCCTAACCAAAATAAGGTGGGAAAAAATGACAAATTAAATAAAATGAAATAGGGCCCATGAAAATACATATTAGTAAATTAGTAAATGATTAAGTATTATCATAGGCTATTTTACTTCACGGATAGGCTATAAATACAACTCATTGGGACATTTATTGGCTATACTTGTATTCAAATTCCTCTTGATTGGCAGTGGGTTAAAAAAGTTTTCAGGCTAATCAAAACTATTCAAAGCTAATCAAAATCACAGCAATGATGACACACATGATGATGTAGATCAGGGGTCTTCAACAGGGGGTCTGGGACTCCTAGGGGGTCTGCCAAATCTTTGTGTGATAGGACGCAATTTTCACATTAACCACTTGAACCCTAGCATCCCTATTCTGAGGGGGAACATTAACCAAAAATAGCAGATCTACAAGCTTACAACGCCTTGCAGCGCGAGGCGTTGTGAGTTTGTAGATCGGCTATTTTAGACAAAGAGGTTTGGTGTAGAGGGAGAAAAGAGCAGACCAAGTACCGAGCCAACGGTCAAGTTTACAAAGTATTGAAGCCAGGTTTAAGTGTGTTAAATGTCTGAAAACACACATTTAACACAAATACAATATGTTATGGGGGGGGGCTGCTTCATCTCTCTCTCTCAGTTAGGGGGTCCTTGGCCTGAAAAACGTTGAAGATCTCTCAGTTAGGGGGTCCTTGGCTTGAAAAAGGTTGAAGACCCCTGAATCTAGAGCAGAATAGGCCTACTATTTATGAAATCTATGACATGGTTTAATCTGCAATATATGATGTTATAATAGGTGGGGTCCCTGCTTCATCTCTCTCTCAGTTAGGGGGTCCTTGGCCTGAAAAACGTTGAAGATCCCTGTAATAGATCCATAATGGTGACGTCCAGAAGCATGTCAAAAAGGCCCACCCTGTGTGATCCAGCTCCTGAGGGTCTTACCTGTATCGCCTCCTCTCTCCTTGTGCCCGCGCCAATCCTTTTTACAGACTTTGGTGGGAATCTGGCGCTTCAGTTTTATACCGACGTCGGCCGCGCGCGTCCAACGGTCACCCTTTGGGGTCGCGCGCGTGCGCGTTCCCCCGTGCCGTAAACGATTGTGTGAGTGCAGGCTAATAGTACTGTACATTCCTGCGCGCTGCCACGCACATTCAGACTGACTGCGGGCCATTTTCTGTTGGCCCCCCCGTGCATTCTTGTGTTCATATTTGCAGTGGTGTAAAGTAACGAAGTACATTTACTCAAGTACTGTATTTTATTAAGTACAATTTTGAGGTGTTTCTTACTTTACTGGAGTGTTTCCAATTTTCAGTCCTTTTACTTTAGCTCCACTACATTTCATGTGAAAATATTGTACTTTTTTGCTCCACTACAATTATTTTATATATTTTTATTTACAAAACATATATTACCCACTGATTTCAGCAATTTGAAAATAGCCTATCTACAAGCTCACAATGCATTGTGATGAGACACATCGTGAGCTTGTAGATCTGCTATTTTCAAATGATTTTTATACATTTTATACATTTTTGTGAAATGGGACATTCTGCATAATGAGTATTTCCTACCTTTGGTACTTTTGTACTTTTACTCAAGTAAATTTAGAATTCTGGACTTTTACTTAACAGAGTATTTCTACATTGCAGTATTGATACTTTTACCTAAGTAAAAACTGTGAGTACTTTTTCCACCACTGCATGTTTGTGCGTAAAAGGGCTTGTGTGCGCGCCAGAGTGTTTGACACACTCTTTGTGTTTCCCTGTGTAATGGTATGATGGGGCCTAGTGTCGACTCAGCACATCATATAGCACAACGGGCCCTTCACCGGGGACAGGCCAGGCGCGTGGCCGCCATGGGAATGAATGGGGGGCCCGCGCTGGGACCTACACTGTTGTTAGCCTAATCGTATAGGTCAGCAGTGCTATCGTATAGCGTGACAATGGTCAGGATAGCCCTGACCATTGTCACGCAGAGAATGAGATGGGTTTGACGTGCCATTTTGGAACCCTTTCTGGGTTTATTTGAGGAAAGTGTAAAATAGCTGGCAATGCATCCCTCATAATATATTATACAAACAAATTAAAAACACATTCCACATTTTTCGGTCCATGGAGCTATAGCCTAGTTGAAATTATGTCATTCACGTCTACAACAATTGACAAGATCTACTGTACATGTTAGAAACATTATGAGACAATGAGCCCCTGCCATAGACTTTCAACCCCCCTCCCACCCCCACCCCCACCCCCACCCCCGGCAGGTACACTGACTGACCCCATAACAGGAGAGATTCCAGACAGTGCTGTTTTGCACTTGCTTTTTGCGTGCCCCTCTAAAGATAAACTGACGGGATAAACATGCACTTAAAAGGCATTATGATGTTTTCTTTCTTGTGACATCTACAAAGTGAATGTAGGACTTTTGGAGCTATGTTATTGTCATGACAATCATTAAACCCTTCATAAGAAATGCAAAGTTAATAACAGCGACAGTTCACGCCAAACCCACCACTGAATATCGGATGAAAACATCTTTATTGTGGCCCTTATGTGTTAAATATGCAGAGACGGATGGGCCTATACCCTATAGCCTCAATATTTGCCAGTAGCCAGGAAGTGTTTATTTATGGTTTTATGATATTTACACAAGTCCTCCTCCCCCCACAGGCAATAGAACAACCCTCCATCCCCCACACCTTAAATGATCCCGGCTACTTCTGTGAAGGGAAAGGCCCAGCTGGAACGTGAGGCATATGACCCAGTGAAGCTGGTTGTGCAGAGCTAAACCTCCTTTTGCTTAGTCCCCATGTCTGGGAGTGTGAGAAGGCAAAGGAGCTGCGACGGCTCCATATGCCGTGCCCGATGCCCATCTGGGTCAGACTCAGAGACTCAGAGCTCACACTGAGCCCACCTTTTCTGCCATGGCTGACATACAGCAGTCCTCTCTGGCAAAGAGAGCCCTATGCCTGTTCTTCAAATGCCTTGAGAGCCCTCAGCGCATCCTCCTGAAGTACGGATTCAACATGCACACTCGAGCTGAAGACGCTCCCACATCAGCCACAATCACCTGGCTCAATGAGGTTGAGAGGATTATGCTCGACGCAGAGGTGAGCCCTTCTGGTCTCTTTGGCAATACCCTGCTACATATGCTGCATCACTGCGAAGAAAAGAAGGATGGGGAGACCTTGGTAACGTGTTTCCTCAGGAAGGAGTCCCCTCCGCAGATTCAACGCTGAACCTTTGCGCAAGCAGCAGCAGCTCAAGGGTAGTTCAGGATCCCAAAGAGGCCCTGCTGCATCAGGCCAAGATTCAGCGGCAGCCAGAGGCCCACAACTTGAAGTAACCTGAAGAAGCATACTCCCTCCCCCTCCCCCGTCTGAGGAGTGTCGACTGCCCACACAGTAGCCGACAAACGCTCGGAGCGGAGAAAGAAACGCGCGGCATGGTAGTTGGGGACTGAGCCGGAGAGTGCCTGTGTCCCCCCCATACACACACACTTCTCGGACGGCTCTTTCAGGGGGTTTTCAGTGGGGCCAGCAGAATAGCCTACAGGTTGCCCAGCAGCCCGCCAAAGATGATGCGCGACAGACTTTATGTTCACAGTTGTGTGCCTCAGTCAGTAGCTGTTAATTGTTGTGTGTGTGACTGCATGGTATAATAATATTTTTTATAATAATAAAAAATAATGTAACCCCCATCGCAGCCAGGCATATTGCAGAGGGCGCGGGCGAAACAACAAAACAATAACCCCATATCCATGAGCCCGCCATCACTAATACCCCGGTGGGACAAACAGTCAGTGTCCCGGTGTGAGCGGACGGCGGATGCACAGTGCGCCCCGGCCCTCGGGGTCATGCGACCTCCCAGGACTGGCAGGCCGCATGGTCTTCCGGGCAATTCATGGGAGTTTCCATATCTTTTACCCATAATGAGTGACCTTATAAGATGAAACAAAACTATAGGTTACAAAGAATCATGAGTAAGGTCACTCATCGAAACACCTTTCTTGCTGCACAAAGCGAGGAAAGGAGTTTGGGGTGAGAATGAGCTCTAGGCGACTTGCTGTAGGCGACATCATCACATTGCATGGTCACGCAATGCCAGCCAATCAGCTTAATCAGCAGGAGTTTTTATTGCTTCTAACGACCAACAGGGGGCACTGTTTACCATACTCATGATTCACAAACCAAGGGTTACCTTCATAACCTATAGTTCAGTCAGTGGTTTGAATTAAATATTTTTGTTATAAATAATTGATAATCTTTGTATTGATAAATTTGACCATTAATTGATAATCTTTGTATTGATAAATTTGACCATTAATTGATAATCTTTGTATTGATAAATTTGACCATAGATATCTGAAGCATAGTTTGGCATCAGGGCTCTGTCTCTATTCATTTCCTGTCAGCATGAACATTTTACAATTAAGTGTTATGCCAAATAAAATTACAGGGAATGAATTAAGACCCCAAAGTGGAATATAGAAAAGAGTCCTGGCGGATGCTGGGGAGGCAGTGGGATTGAACAACTTCACAAGGTAGCAGCAGACAGCGAGGCAATTGGGCAGCAGCAGCAGAGCAACTCAGCAAGCAGCGAGAGGAAGTGAGGAATGATCAGGTAGGCAGGAAAGGTCACCTGATCAGGGTTTGGCGCGCTGCCTTGAGTTGTCTGTCTGAGCTAGCTCCGCAGGCAAATAGTCTCCTAAGTGGGCTCCGTCTGATGGCAGATCTCAAGAACGTCCTATGTTTACTGGTGCTAGATATTGCCAGAGTGTGTTGCTGGGACAGAGAAAGGTCAATAACAAAGAAAAACTAAAAAAACATTTTAGCGGTGTGGCTTGTGACGATTGGGTCCAATATTTAGTTGGCCATAGGGCTAAAGAATCAATCAGAAGCTGTGTTTACGTTGACTCTCCCATTGGAATGAATAGACTCCAACCTACTTCTGGTCTCCTAAAGAGGCGGCCACCTATGTCATGCAGATACTTGAAGAAAGCCGGACTTGGGGTGAACCACGAGTATGTTGCGGCCACAACTGTATTCATTTCTGGCAGAAGTTCGTGGTCTTGATTAATTTGCTTGCCTGCCTTGAAACTGTTCACTGGGGATTGAAGTGACATGTTTCCTCATATCTATGGCTACACTGAACCTACACTGAACCTCTGGATCCTTGTTTTCCTTGGTTTATTGCTTTTCTCATTATTATTTTTCCAGTGCCGGCAGCCACTATATTAGACCCATACAACACCTCTCACAATATTTTGTGAGTGGTCATAAAATGTACAAGGCCCATCGAAACTAATTATGTTGCCGCCCTGACTACTCATCACAGGAAGTTGTGCTCCTGCTATTGGATACATGCTGACAAATGTTTATTTGTATCGCCAGGCCAAAACAGCCAGGAATGTGAATTGTATTATCGCCAATGTCTCTGAGTGTGTGTGTGTGTGTGTGTGTGTGTGTGTGTGTGTGTGTGTACTGTATGTGTGTGTGTAAATAATTTTACGAAACCATCTGCACCAGTTTGGTCGCTGATCTTCATCCATGTTTGACATGGTGAATTCCTTTCCGACCGATGTCACTCATGGTGAGAGTGGCACTTTACACACACACACACACACACACACACGCGCGCGCGCGCGCGCGCGCTCGCGCACACACGCACACACACACACACACGCGCACGCGCACGCGCACACACACACACACACACACACACACACACACACACACACACACACACACACACACACACACACACACACACACACACACACACACACACAGTAATAATATTAATTACTGAAGGGCAGTCTAGACCCAGGCAAGCAAAAGTGTGCATACGTGATATAGTTAAACATGGATGATAATTATTAATACCCTAAGAATAATTAACCCCTAATACGTTTTGCTGATTAACCGGTCAAAAAGCCTATGAACAGAACCTGTAGCTGTAGTTCACACTTTTGGGCTTGCTGTGCATGAGATGTGCTAGCCATGTCCTAAACCCTTACTTCACATCCACGTGTCAGGGACGTCTAGGGAGTAGGGACGTTTCCTTTTCTGCTGCTGTGCGTTATTAAATTGTTAATTTGTTACTTTTGGGTTGGCACCCATCATACTCTTTCTAAAACCAGACTTATCTGGAAGGGAAAACAAAACAACCTGGACTGGCCCTTAAATTGAATGAGAGGGCAAATAGCAACTGTGGTTTCGCAAGAGAAATATAAACGAAATAATTATAGGCATAAAAGTAGGTGCTCGGGCACTGTGTCCACGTGCCTGCACCTGTGTATTATCCCTAGGGAAAGTACAGCAGCTTATCACCCTCTCAATACATTTATATTGTCACGTAAAACGTCTTTTCACTTTCATTTTTTATTTCACACGAGTAGTAGCATTATGTCTTTGTTTTGTCTTATTTTTTTGTTTTTGTATTTTCTGCCCAGTATGTACTTTTATATTTTTGTTGTCTTATTTTCTTATCTGTTTTTTTTTAATACATTCTAATTGCATATAATGTAAACGGTGAGGTTCTCTTATAAGCCCTCCTAGGTTTTCTTACCTCACATAAATACTATCTGTCATCTTTCAGGAAAGAACTAGTATACTATGTATGACTATATTCTGTTGTGCAAATCAAATAAATCAAATCAAATCTCTTCCTCTAACAGGCCAAATAAAGGCTGGGTATGTGATTATGAGCTTTAGTTTGCTTGGCACAACAAACACAAATAAAAGCAAATAATTAACCAATACCGGACCTGAATTAATTATGGTTTCAATTCTGGATGCAGAGGTAAAATATCATTTTCACCATAGCTTCGCATTTTGATTTGCAACTGTAATAATGTGTCTGAATTGTATCCAATCAGGTAAATCCATTCATCAGTTTGTGAAATAAATAGTAAATCAGTCAAATGATGAGGCTATTGTAAAGTAAAATCTAGTAGTTGTTATTATTATTAGTCAAAACTGTAAGTCATCATCATTCATCAATATCAACTACATATACGGTTTCTTCTGCTCTTCATGTCTCTTGCCTGTCTCTTTCTCTACCTCCTAGTCTCTCTCTCTCTGTTTCTGTCCCCTCTCTCTGCCATTCTACCTCTGTCTCTCTCTGCCTCCCTCACCCTCTCTCTCTCTCTCTCTCTCTCTCTCTCTCTCTCTCTCTCTCCCTCTGTGTCTCTGTGTCTCTCTGTCTCTCTCTCTCTCTCTCTGTCTCTCTCTCTCTCTCTCTCTCTCTCTCTCTCTCTCTCTCTCTCTCTCTCTCTCTCTCTCTCTCTTTGATGATGGGGTAATTCTATTCTATGGGGGCTGTGAGCTCAGCGACTTTGTTTCTATGTCTATAATCCTCTCTCTCTAAGCGCCAGCATATAAAAGCGGTGAGAGGCCCAGGGCACCTACACACAGACCACCATTCTCAGCCCCGTATCTACTCCTGTACGCACATACTGCCTCAGGTAAGACAGTAGTCAATCAACATAAAGGAAGAGAGATAGAAAGAATGGGAGAGGAGGGGGCAGAATGAGCGAAAGAGTATAAACTTAAGGGTCAATTTAGAAAAGAGTAAATTACACTTACAACAAAAAGATTAGACAAAGGTCAAATATACCAGTCAAAACAGATGTCAAAAGCAAATGAAAGAGAACTGTGCTTGACACATTTAGGCCTTTTAGCTTATTCCAAAGTTACGGTACTGATGTTTGCCAGTGTAAAAGTAGAATGTAGCATCATAGCTAAATTGGTTTCAAAACTACACCATGCAGAGTTGCAGTCGTCAGGTTTTTACATATAGTCCATCGAAGAAAATGGCAACATTAAAGTTAAAGATTAAAAAGAAAATACTTTTACCATAATTACCATAAAAGTAGATCTGTAGTATATGACATTAAGCTGTACTAGTGCTAATGTATAAGCTAAGTCAAAAGATGTTCCTTTAGGTTTTGTAACTACCATATCCCTGTAATTAGTTCTAAATAGGGGAGATCCTAAAAATCCCAAAAGAGTTCACCAGTGGACAATATATTGATTTGACACAGGTATAATTATCAATGTATGAATGTCTCTCCATCTCTCCATCTCTCTTCTCTTCTCTTCTCTTCTCTTCTCTTCTCTTCTCTTCTCTTCTCTTCTCTTCTCTTCTCTTCTCTTCTCTTCTCTTCTCTTCTCTTCTCTTCTCTTCTCTTCTCTTCTCTTCTCTTCTCTTCTCTTCTATCCAGTCATCATGTCTGCTGGAGGAGAGAAGTCTAAGGCTGCTTCCCAGACTGACGGGAAAGCTGCTCAGGGCAAGAGGACTGAGATGGGCATGATGTCCTACAAGGTATACCCCCCCACGCACGCACGCACGCACGCACGCACGCACGCACGCACGCACGCACGCACGCACGCACGCACGCACGCACGCACGCACGCACGCACGCACGCACGCACGCACGCACGCACGCACACACACACACACACACACACACACACACACACACACACACACACACACACACACCTGACAATTGTGAGTACTTCATTTGGATTTGATTACACCTTGTGCATGCACAATGTGCAAGCATAATGTACTCACAGATGCAAACACCCTCGCTCAATCTCGCAGCTGTCACCTGCACAGCATGATATACAAAGATTTCAGATTAAAACATTACAGTTGCCATAGCTATATGTGGAGGCGGTGGACCAACAGAAGTGACACAAGACCATGTATGGTTTTCTCTTCAAAGAGGTCCTCCTTTGAAGTGAAAGCTGTGACTAGGGCAAAGCCATCGCACCATGCCTATTCTTAATCACTCCTCCCAGTCTCTATCACATAGAAGCCATTTACTGTACCTCATAATCGTGGTGGGAAAATAAGATCAAAATGGCCTGCCATGTGAATATGGTCATCATGCTTTGACTGTCTTCCCATACCTTCCTTTCTTTGTCATTGCCTCGTTAAACCTCTTGCTTTCTATAATATATTCTGTCCCCCCCCCTAGATGTGTGTGTATGATCAGGAGAACTTCCAGGGACGCTGTTTTGAGATCAACGGCGAGTGTGTGAACGTGTGTGACTTTGGAATGGACAGGGTTCGTTCCCTGCGCGTTGACTGTGGACCGTGAGTAACCTCCCCTCCAACATACCAACTCTGTAAAGCTTCATTTACACTATATCACACGACGATGTTGCTTTCCTACAAGAACAGATTTTCAAGTAAAGACAAGTTAGGCTTAATGCAGCACTGCACTGTCAGAAACAAAAAGTACATGTGGGATTCCCTGGTGGCTAAAGCAATTACGTAATGTACTGACCACATTATGTCCTAGTTTGGGATCCAGTTTGGGACCTGCAGTACTTCATTTGTTAATTTCTTTGTTATCCTGAATGAAGCAAGTTTTTATCGGCTCATAGCAATAAAACCTTGGAGTGCTGTAACTGCTTGTGTTATATACAGTACGGTACAGTTAAAACAACACTTTCCCTGATGCACCGCTTTCCCCTTTGCCCCTAGCTTTGTGGGTTTTGAGCAGATGAACTTCTGTGGGGAGATGTTCATCCTGGAGAAGGGAGAGTACCCCCGCTGGGACTCCTGGAGCAACTGCCAGAAGAATGACTACCTGCTGTCCTTCAGGCCCGTCCGCATGGTAAACCATCTTTTTGTCTATCCTGGTTTGAAAGGGCCATTATACTTTATTGCGCGCCAGTGTCGCGCACCAAAAATATCACGTTTACAAGCTTGCAACGCCTCACTCCATGGCACTCCATGGCACGACACAAGTATAAATCAAACTTTAGAGGCTATTATCCTTCCTCTTACTAAACCCCCACCTCTCTCTCTTTTCCAGGACCCCGAGAAGCACAAGATCTGCCTGTACGAGGTGGGAGAGTTCAAGGGCCGTAAGATGGAGATCATGGACGATGACGTCCCCAGCCTGTTCGCCTATGGTTTCACTGACAGGGTGGCCAGCATCATCGTTAGCTGCGGAACGTGAGTCGTCCTTGTTTAGGCGTAGAGCAGATGCTCTTATCCAGAGTGACTTTAAAAAGGGCAAGTGCCATAAACATTTGTCAAATAACAACATGGTGACCAAGGAATTAGTGATGTTTGATGCTACGAGTAGGATAAGCTACAAAGTAGGGCAACTACAAGTAAGCAACAAATATAGACTGAACGGTAACAAACAGATGTTCCACACACGTTAAGCATTTCTGGTGAAACTCCCCACTGTTAAGGTGAAAAGACATGGCTCTGTATTGGAGGAGACATGTGATTGTCTACCCTCTCCCCAAGACCAACAAGTAGAGGAATTGGCAATGACTAAGGGGGAAAAAATCACAACATAATAATCAGAAAAACAGATGTGTAGTCACCAACAGGTTATCTGACCTGCCGCTAGCTGTTTGTCTGGGAGGATATTTAAAAATAGAGCTTATTTATTGACTGCTACCTGCTAGAGTGTCATAGACGTCACAGCTCAGCAGTCTATCTGTGTCTACACATCGAGACGTGTGACATCTTGACAATTTCAGTCTGGTGTGATTACTTTGTTCTAAACACTACCTGCTGCTTGGAAAGCAGGAGCTCCGAAGCATTCATCTTTTCAGTGGGTTATCTCCTGTTGTTTCTTGTTTTCCGCAATCGAAAACATCCTCCACCACTTCTCTTTCTCCATCTCTCGGTCTCTGTGACCGTTCTATTTCTAACCACCTATACCCATTCTGCCCTCTCTCTCCCTCTCTGTTTCACCAGCTGGGTGGGTTACCAGTTCCCTGGATACCGTGGTAGCCAGTATCTGCTGGAGAAGGGCGAGTACAGGCATTTCAATGAGTTCGGTGCCCGCTGCCCCCAGATGCAGTCCATGAGGCGTATCCGTGACATGCAGTGGCACCAGCACGGCTGCTACACCATGTCTGCCAAGTGAAATCCACTGAGGGCGAGGAAGAGAGGCGGTGGAGGAGAGATGGAGGGAGATGGCGGGCATAGAGATGGAGGGGGAGGAGGCCGGGCGAAGAAAGAGAGGAGGAGAGAGAGGGTGTGATAATGTGCTCCTCAGCCCTGAAGTCCCCTGGTTATTTAAGTCAGAGATGGAGAGGGATTTAGAGGGTTGTTCTTGGTGAAACATGTGATCAAGTGCTGATTAAACGCATGTGATGATGAGCCAAGCGTGCTGTTGTCCCCATAGCTGGGAAACCATTGAGGGACCACTGAGTTCAGGTCTAACGATAAACCCTCCTTATTCTCTCCATTTCCCCTCTTTTTTACCATCTCTGTTTGTCAGCCCCCCCTTCATCTTCACTTCCCTTCCCCTCCCCTCCCTTTTTCCCCTCACATACTTGGTTTTCTAATATCACCATCCTTAACCCCTCTTCAACTTTCACTCAGCCTATCATGTGACTGATTTGGGGGTGTGTGTTTGTGTGTGCGTGTGCGTGTGTGGGCGCGCGCATGTTTGTGGTGGAGGTTCTGATATGGAGAGAGAGGAGTTTACCCCAACGGGGGTCTGTAAAGAGATTTGGGGTCGGTGGTCTGCTCTGCTCTCTCCAAGTCATTGTACTGGGATCCTGAAGCCACATGTTCCCTGAACCCTAATAAAGGCTCTCTCGAACTGCTCTATGTGATCTGTCTGATTCTTTAGATTCTCATTGCTTACGTTTTACACATTTTCCTTATAGTATCAATCAATCAATCAATCAATCAATCAATCAATTAACCAACCTACATACCTACCCACCTACCTACCTACTGTACCTACCTACCTACCTACCCACCTACCTACCTACCTACCTACCCACCTACCTGCCTACTGTATCTATCTATCTATCTATCTATCTATCTATCTATCTATCTATCTATCTATCTATCTATCTATCTATCTATCTATCTATCTATCTATCTACAATGTAATATTACAATGTAATATTGCACCCTGTTATGTCCATTGTGGTTGGCTTCTTACAAGAAATGTTTAGGCATTAAGACCACTTACTGTTATGACATAATGTTATCACTGAGAATAGTTACTGTAGCAAACCGCAAAAATACCCAGAAGTAGATATAAGAAACAATGCCTTTTCATGAGTTATTGCTCAATTATTGCTCATGTCAAAAATAGCATCTATCTTTCTATCTATCTATCTATCTATCTATCTATCTATCTATCTATCTATCTATCTATCTATCTATCTATCTATCTATCTATCTATCTATCTATCTATCTATCTATCTATCTATCTATCTATCTACAGTATCTTTCTTTCTATCGATCTATCTATCTATCTATCTATCTATCTATCTATCTATCTATCTATCTATCTTTCTATCTATCTATCTATCGCACAGTGACTCATTCTCTGCTACATTTGTGCATTAACAAGCACTTTCTTTTATATGGATATTCATCATTCAATAATTTAGTTCTGTTCCCTGCTTTTCTAGGACTGTTGTTAAATATTCAAAAAGCACTTCCACAATGTAATATGAAAATGTAATGTTGCACCCCACTTACTGTTATGACATAATGTTATCACTGAGAAGTGAGAACAGTTACTGTAGCAAACCGCAAAATACCCAGAAGTTTTCAGGAATTATTGCTCATGATGACATATCATATTATTATGAACATAGGCTACTTCATAAGCATTAGCATTAATTTGTCCCCAACAGAACGTACCATAGCATGTTTAATGTCATTATCTCATGTCTGTGCTATGTGAAGATCTATCCATTCATCTGGCTGTGTGTATATCTCTTTGTCTCCCTTCAAATTAGAGAGAGACAGCTTCACCTGCCAGGTAGACACCCTTTTTATTTCAGTTTATAAATACAGTTTAACGAGACACCTACGAAATGATGCAAGTCTTTCTCCCACTAACAGGTTAAATATAGATTGTAGGAGTTTTGACGTCAGGCTGACACACAAGCCAATGTACAGTACGTGTCATGTGACATACTGACTGCACACATACATGTATGCAGAGGCGAGTACACACTCTTCATTCAACGCAGTCACACATTTACACGATGCAACTATTCTTGCCCACAGCCCTGTGATGTCATTGCGGGAATTGGGGACCGTCTCAGCCACATGGTGTTATTATGGGATTGCTGTTGAGAGCTGAATGACACCATGGGTGAACTGGTAACGAAGGGAAAGATAGGAGACACATAAGCGCACACGCACACACATGCACGCACACGCGCACGAGCACACTCACGCGCACAGGCACACACACGCACGCACGCACGCACGCACGCACGCACGCACGCACGCACGCACACACACACACACACACACACACACACACACACACACACACACACACACACACACACACACACACACACACACACACACACACACACACACACACACACACACACACAAATAAAACCGTTCCATTACCAATTCCCCTGCTCCTCCTGCCTGCTGCCTCAGTGGCTCATGGTTATTGGTTGTTTAGATGGGCGGCCATGCTCATGTTCTGAACTTTCTCTCTGAGGGCTCAACACGCAGAAGCTTTTAGTTTGAGTCGATGGCATCAATTAGTCATCAACCCATGTTATTGTGTTCTATAGGGTGTAAAACACTATCTCAACATCACTAGAGGACAAACAGCCGACTGTAATTCCATAGTGCAATCATTCTCAACCTTTTTCTTTTCAAGGACCCCTTTTCAAGGACCCCTTTTCAAGGACCCCCATTTGATATGATTTCTATGTCTTTGGGATTGCAATCTGCACAGTAAAATCCTCAGTTTGAACTCTAAGAGTGTAAACAAATGAAACCAAATCCATTTGGAGCCGTGGTGGTCCGCGGACCCAATATTGAGAACCAGTGTCCACTGCCCTAGTGCCTGTTCTCTTTCTGGTAAAAAAGTAACACACTAAAATAAAGTGAAATCCTCAGTGTTGGAAGGGTCAATTCTTACTTTAGATTTTCAGCAAGCTAAGAGTTTTCTCATAGCTGAAGAACTCACTAAACTAACAGAGAATGTTGCTATATCGTCTCTGTCGGGTGGAAATCTCAAATGTCCAAAACTGTGACTTTTCAGGATTCAAATTCAAAAATAGCAAAAGCAGCAGATCTACAAGCTCAAAACGCGACTCTTCGCGCCGTATTTCGAGCTTGTGAATCTGCCAATTTTGATAATTTTGTGTGACGCTGGCTGTTGTATGATCAAGTATAGGGCACTAATTAAGAAAGAAATAAAAAAGTTAGAATATAGAGATAAGAGGTTTCTGTCCAACATCGATATCAACTAAAATGTAGGCGTTCCCAGCTTGAAAGGTATAACAACGTAAAGGTGTAACAGGTCTAAATGGGTTAAAAAATTAACAGATTTTCCAGACATTTTCAAATAATATCAATAATAGTGAAAATAGCTGATCTACAAGCTCACAACGCGTTGCGATGCGACACGTTGTGAGCTTGTTGATGTGCTATTTTCAGTACATTTTTAATATATTTGGGCTTAAGTGGTTAATTCCTAATTCCTAATTCCTAACTTTTTTCCTTCATAGAAATGTAGTGCAGTCAAAAGTACAATATTTGTCTTTGAAATGTAGCAGAGTGAAAATCATAAGTATACAAAAATACAAATACTTAAGTAACGTACAGATACTCAAAACATGTACATAAGTACAGTACTCAAGTAAATGTACTTCGTTACTGTCCACCACAGGTCATAAATGAACAAACACCTTTTGTCGGTATTTGACAACAAATTATAGTTTAAGTGGTGTGTGTACTATGTTTAAACACAACCACACATGTATTGTACTATGTATGTTTAAACACAACCATACAAGTATTGTACAATGTTTAAACACAACCATACACTATGTTTAAACAGAAGCCTGTATGTATTATGTTTAAACACAACCATACATGTATATGCTATAGTGCAGAATGTAATAAGAATGTAATGTAGAATGTAATAGTTAGTCATAGTGATGCTGTAAATGTTGCACATGAGGATGTATAATAAGAGATAACCTTTGGAACCATTATGTGCACATATGTTGAGTAGGAGAGGATTGGCAAATATATATTTCAATAAATGTTTATTTTTAAAAGTATTTATTATAAGTAATGTAACCTCTTCTGTCAGCATTTGACGTTACTGTTTAGTATTGATCTTTACAAAAAAAGGGGGGACGCCTGAGTCCCATTTTTTTTTTGTGTGCACGACACGCGCGCACGCACACACACACACACACACACACACACACACACACACACACACACACACACACACACACACACACACACACACACACACACACACACACACACACACACACACACACACACACACACACACACACACACACACACACACACACACACACACACACACACACACACACACACACACACAACCTTGAAAGCGACAGTTGGTGTGCGTCATAGGCCTACTGTTCTGATGCTCAATCACTGCATGTCTATGAAAAGTCTCAGACTGACTGATGAGTGATGTACACAGTAAAATCCTGAGTGTTATGTGCCCATTAGGTTTCCATGTGTGCACTCTCAAAGTTAGAATAACACTCAGGGGTTTACAGTGTAAGATATGTAACTCCTACACTTTCTGCTCAGACAAATGAGTGGGAGTGTTGAGCCTTCAGAATTTCAAAAAGATAAAGAACGCAGAGAGACGGAGAGAGAGAGAGAGAGAGAGAGAGAGAGAGAGAGAGAGAGAGAGAGAGAGAGAGAGAGAGAGAGAGAGAGAGAGAGAGAGAGAGAGAGAGAGAATAGGAGAAAAGAGAATGCTTTATGAATAGTTTCTAATTGCATGGCTGCAGCATGGAGCAACAGTACACCATTCAGCGTCACGTCGGCCACAAAAGAACGGTGCTTCCGGGTGTGGCATTTCATAAAAACTAGATAGTGGCAAAAATGTTACCATTTGAGCCCAATTTTAAAAATGCGATGCGTTTAGCTTGTCTATTTTTGCTATTTTTGAAAAAAGGCTAAAACACTGTCAACAATAACAGTTGTGCTCATATTTGAGGAAGGTCAACACGATGCTTCATTAACATTATTTCTTGTACCGTGCAAGTTGGCAGTGTGCTGGTCATTTTTATTGTTGGGGGTGCTAATACACCTCATGATGTAAATGAGAACAATGGGGACATGGCTCATTACGCCTATTCTCTCCAAACTCAACCTCCGTCTGTCTGACTCCATCTCTCCATATCCTCCTCATCCCCATCTGTCTGTCTCTCAATCCTTCACTCCCTTAAGCTCCCGTATCTGCGCCACCCCTCCTGCTTTCTGTTTGCAATGTCTTCCACCCCTCGGCCTTGTTTCCCTCTTTAGTTTAGTGTGCCAGCGCTCGACTGCGTCATCTGCGGGTTAAAAATAATGATGAAAAGGAGCAGATGGATGGAGGGGAAAGAGACAAACAGACTTGGCTCTTGAGGGGCAATGGGAGATGGAGGGAAGTAGACTGAATTGAGCCACTTAAACCCTACACTGTTGATCGTATTGCCAAGGGACTTAGTTGACCAGATTCCCAAGGGCTATACTAAATATCACTGAATGCCCCAAGAAGAGGGATGCTAGGGTTCAAGTGATTAAGGGTGAAAGTAAAAAATGCTATAAATACTGGGGACATGAACGACATGTAATTGTGCGTGTCATCCCAGAAACGAAGGAGTACATTTTCATCAGACACTTGGGAGCAAGAAGGAGAGATCTTTTTGCTGTTAAGAGGGAACGTGCATGGTTACTGTTTTCACTGTAAGGAAAGCTGACTACATCTCACACCTGAAGTGTTAATAACATGTGCAAGACACATGCTCTTTCTCTCTTACACACACACACGCACGCACGCACGCACGCACGCACGCACGCCCGTCCGTACGCACGCACGCACGCACGCACGCACGCACGCACGCACGCACGCACGCACGCACGCACGCACGCACGCACGCACGCACACACACACACACACACACACACACACACACACACACACACACACACACACACACACACACACACACACACACACACACACACACACACACACAAACTAAGCATATGTGAGAAATGGAACTCACACCCATGCACACAGCTAATTTGTGAGTGCTGTGAAAAATATCACTGAATTAATTAACGTGAAATTAAACATGACAGAGAATTCTGACTGAAGATACTAGGAAGAAGAGAGAGAGAGAGAGAGAGAGAGAGAGAGAGAGAGAGAGAGAGAGAGCGTGTTCTTTTTCTTTATTTCCCTTGAGATACAGGCTGTCACAGCTCATCCAAGATGAGAGACTGGTAAGAATAATTTCGAGAGAAGAGAATCTGAGAGGTCGGAGAGCACGTTCTCTGAGCGGAAGGAACACTTGAGTTGACTGATTCTTCTTCATATATGGGTCAGTGTTATACAAGCACTCTGGCTGAGATACTGTAAATATGAAGAGTTGGTCAATGAAAGCAGAGCAAAGCTGCACAGCCTCTTCGGTAAAATGATATATTTTTATGTATATATTTTCAATACCGAACAATATGAAATAATCACCATATGACCATTGCAGCTTTATGGCAGATTTAAAGTAAAGGAATACTAATACAAGTAAATTACATATTTCAAAAGGTACGCACGCACACACACACACACACACACACACACACACACACACACACACACACACACACACACACACACACACACACACACACACACGATGCAAACGTTGAAAGTCCGCAACAAAACAAAAGGTTTTATTTACAGTAGCTTTGCTTGAAATTAATGCAAATGAAATGTCCTGCTGAAATTACATTTCTACAGAAGACTTTTGTGTTGTCATCGCACTAACATAACACAGTATAAGAAATGTATTATTATTATTATTTTTTATTATTTATTTGCACATTTAAAAACAACACAT
Source organism: Gymnoscopelus microlampas (assembly GCF_963454915.1). Classification (NCBI taxonomy): domain Eukaryota; kingdom Metazoa; phylum Chordata; class Actinopteri; order Myctophiformes; family Myctophidae; genus Gymnoscopelus; species Gymnoscopelus microlampas. Next base: position 29,883,152 of record NC_139939.1, read on the forward strand.
TTTTAGCAACAGCATAATATTGTGTTGGATGTGCAGGTGAGATTTAGAAAACCCTTTCGGGTTTATAAGGTTAATCTCACCTCACTTACGAAATACAAGAAAGAAATACAAAGTAATAGAAACCAAAAATAAATTATTTGGCAACATACATACAATTATACAAAAATACAACTACAACAATAGATACACAGTATGAATAGAGAAAATACATTTTAGTAAAAAATGGTGTAGGTGCAAGTGTGGGTGGGTGGGTGGGTGTAAGAGTGGATGTCTCTGGGAGTTGTTAAATTTGATTAATCAAATGTTTTTTTTTAGCTTGTATTTAAAATGATTTGGCAAAGCAGCCTTCGATGAGATATTAATATAGCTGTTCCATAGCTGAGCCCCCCTGTACCTGATGGAAAATTGACACAGACCAGTACGGAACTTTGGGAGATGTAAATGATTTGCCTGTCTTGTATTAGAAGAAGGCTTTACAGGGCAAAGAAAATGAATCTGGCTGAAGCAGTATTTTGAAAATGAATATTCTAAATATGAGAGCGTACAAATGTAATGTTACATTTGTACGCTCTCAGATTTAGATGAACGCCCTATGATTTATAAGTGAGTGTTTGTGTGAAGCAGAGTGTGTTTTCAGTGCCTGTGGAGGGTGCGGACAGACTCCATGCAGTACATGGTGAAGCGGAAGTGGTGATGCTAAAAGACAGGAACCAATGGAAAGTCCTGGCGAGAAGACAAGAGCTGGAAATGAGAACAGAGCGGAGATAGAGAAGAGGGCTGATGAGTAATAAGAGATAGCAGAATGGAGCACTTACTGCATGTAGGCTTTTGTAATAGCGGTGAACGGAACAGAACTCAAAGATGGATTTCTCTTCTGTGTGTGAATGCACTTGGGAGAACTTCTATATTAAAATGGACTAATGGGAGGGCGGGCCGGCCGGCGGGCAGACCACGGCCACGTCACTCTGACTCAGACATAACCATAAACAAAACCGATATACGTTGTCCAGAACCGGCGATCCAACCGATTTGCCCATATATGGGCATTCCAATATATGGCCATATACTGATGACATCAGGCCTCTCCATATATGGGCATTAAAATGAACAAGGACTGACAGATACAGAGATCTCCATATGGGCACAATAGGGACACATAGACAGACGCGTACAACGGGTACTCTGACAAAGCCCCTGACACTATGGCTCAGACATATTGGTTGGATCGGTGGTGCGATGTAGGTGTTCACCTGTACTGTACGTTGCAACCTCTAGTTCGAATAAAGGTACAGTATAGAGGCCTATGTCACTTCACCCTGTTGTAGCTTATACTGCTGGTCCTTTATTCTCTGAGTTTATTCTCTGAGTCTCAATAATAACGATGATACTATTAATATGAATATGAATATGAATATGAATATGAATATGAATATGAATATGAATGTGAATGTGAATGTGAATATTAATAATATTATTATTATTAATAATAATAATAATACCAATAATTGTGGCTGCCAGAATAATTATAATACTTTTGTATTATTTGTCCCCTTTAGTCTTTTTTTGGAGGGTATTTATCACTGTCTGTAAGTAAAGTTTCACAATATAATCCTTAGCATTCAACCTGTGAAACCGTTTTGCTCAGAGACACTTTGACAAATAGACTGGGCACAGTGGGCAGACTATGGGTCGAACCGGCTCAACTGTCTTTAGTTTCCCCACTGGTCTCACCTAATTCATGCCTGAATGCAATTTACATGTCTGTTTATAAGGATGTGTTAACACGGTGAAACCCTCAGTCTTAATCCATATGTAACTCAGTGTGTAGTTAGTTAAAAAAAGTCCTTTTGTCACTTGCAAACCTACAGTAAAGGACAGGTGTGTAGGAGCAGCCGCAGGCAGTCAATATACCAGACAGGAGAGAGAGAGGGGTTCATTATCTGGCCCCCCATGGGGTGTGAGAGTTATTCCTTCTCAGCTCACTAACCTTTAGACATCAAGCCCACAACAAATGGACAAATGTGTGTTCCCATGGCAACAGACACATCTGCACTTGCCCCCTCCATTAGAAGCATCCTCACCTTCCTGGACCGACAGGAGGAACAATGTTGTCGTCACAGTGTAAAATAGATAAATAAATGCAACACAGCCACACAGGTTAATAATTTGTGAGTTTAACTCGGATCCACTGATAAAGGTTTCCGTCCAATTATGGTGGTATAAAATGAGATAACACAACATTGATAGATGGCAGAAACAGACAGATGGACACACACACACATACATACACACACATACACACACACACACACACACACACACACACACACACACACACACACACACACACACACACACACACACACACACACACACACACACACACACACACACACACACACACACACACATGCACGCACACACGCACGCACGCACGCACGCACGCACGCACTGAGATGGGAGTGGATGGAGGCTGGGAAAGCCTCAGCCGTGTCTATGTGCTGATTGACTGTAAGTAGACACTTCATTCATTCATCATTCCATTCACTCAAGATTACATCATACCACATCATACACCCCCCCCCCTCAACACACGCACGCACGCACGCACGCACGCACGCACGCACGCACGCACGCACGCACGCGCACACACACACACGCGCACACACACACACACACACACACACACACACACACACACACACACACACACACACACACACACACACACACACACACACACTGTATGCGTGACTGTCCCTTCTGGCTAATGGGTGCTGAGGCTGGCAAGTATCCTTATCTGGACTTAAGGATGCCCACAAGCCTGGAGGAGGAGTGACAATGACTTACTCATTTGTTCGTTGTGTGTCTTTCTGTGTGTATGGCTGCCTGCCTGTGTGTAGATATGTGTGGGTATGAGCAGTGGGGAAAAAAGTAAAACATTTTTTTTACTTGAGTAAAAGTATCAATACCACAATGTAAAAATACTCTGTTACAAGTAAAAGTCTGGTATTCAAAATGTACTTGAGTAAAAGTACAAAAGTATTGGCATCAAAATATACTTAAAGTATTAAAAGTAAAAGTACTCGTTATGCAGTTTCACAAGGTATCATATATATAAAATGTATTAAAATCTTTTGAAAATAGCCGACAACACGTCACAATGCGACACGTTGTGAGCTTGTAGATCGGCTATTTTCAAATAGCCAAAGTTTAAATAGGGCTGAAGTGGTTAATTCAAATCTACAATGTAACTAGTAACTAATGTTTTCAAATAATAGTATAAGTATAATATTTGTCTCTGAGATCTAGTGGAGTAGAAGTAAAAGTGCTGAAAATTGGAAATACTCCAGTTAAGTCAAAATACCTCAAAATTCTACTTAATTACAGTACTTGAGTAAATGTACTTTGTTACTTTACACCACTGGGTATGAGTACAGGTATTGATGTACTCACTGTATGTGTGTATGACCGACTGCATGTGTAGACTTATACGTGCATGTGTGTGCATATGTGCATGTGTGAGTGTGTATTCATGTGAGTGTGCAGGCATACAGCCTTTTCTCCTTAAAGTCAGATTCATGCTTTGGCAAAAAGAACACATTTTCAACAAAAAAAAGGAATCCTTCACGCTGGATGCCTGTGTTACGTCCCTAACTGGTGGTCTAGGGGGTTAAAAGGGACAATAATAACATAATATCCAGTGAAAATGAGAGGAGGAAAACGTGATGGATAAAATGAACAGAGAAAAGGGTTAATACAATAAAAGCAATAACCCAATAACTACTGAACAACAAAAATGACATGTCTAAACAAAAACAAACCTACTACACCAACTATCAAACATATTAAATAACTACGGTATGAAATGTAAAGGGCACCCCAATTTGACAGTTAAAAACAGAAAATGCAGAACAGAGTGTTGAGACAAATACACTAACAGGCCTGAATAAACACAGAGTAGACTGTTAGGTCTGAATACAAAAGAGAACTGTCTCAGGGCATGGCAAAACCTTGAATTGCAACAAAAAGGGATTTACCACAGGTGTATTTATTGCAGGTGATTGGAGATGATTGGTGGACTGATGATTGGAGAACCAATGGGATGGTGAGGCTGAGCTGAGGGATGATAGAATGATTGACTGATGAACTGGACCTGGGTTTGAGGAAAGAGGGAGAAAACAGGGAGGGAATTGAAAAACAGACAACACAAGTGCCTGCAGGCTGCAGTAATGCATACACATAACAGCCTGTCTGCTGGTCTTTGTATGTGGTTCCCTCCACTATATGTGCCCCATAGCTAGCTATCCTCACATTCTCTTTCTGTCAGTCACAGAAAACATGGGTATGGTCCCCAATCTGCTTGCAGTCCCTCCAACATAATTATGTTGTATTTATATCTAATTTGGATACCATGAAGGGTGTTCTGGAATAGTTAATGTTCCAATTGAATTCTTTCCACAATGGGCTGTTTGTGATTTTGTGACCTCCTTCACAAGCCCTTTCCCACTCCTCATCCTCTATTATCACTGTCATTTCCAATTCCCATTTTGATTTAATCTCTAATGTGTTCCCTGAAACTATGGACTGCAAGCAGTTATATATTTGAGATATAATTGTTTCCCCTTTTTCCCCCTCCGTTATCCTAACTAAAAACAGCTCCAAAGGGGTTGGCGGCTGTCTCAAATCTCCCAGTCCTTATGTGACAGCAGGTAGCTTCTCACCTGTAAGTATGTGTAAAGGTCTTTTGAGTCCAAACCAAATCTATCCTGCAACTGTTTGAATGATTTAATGGAATCCCCCTCAAGCAACTGGTGAATTGTGATAAGTCCTTTCTCTGTCCACACTGAGTCCAGTTTGCTTGGTAGAAAATCCTCATTCCAATCTATTCTAGTGGCTCTTAATATTTATAGAGACAGCTTCATTTTCTTCCTTACCAAAGACCAGACTTCATACGTACAACTCATCCATTCATTATTATCCTGCCTATTTTAAAGTCCCTGCATTCGTTGCCTGTCAGTTTTATAATAGATTTTAAGATCCTTTTACTCGTTTTTACGTCTTTTAAATTATTTTGTATTATTATCTCTCTTTTTTTTTTAAATGCATCGCTATGTATTTATATCCATCTCAGCTTTTTTAAATCCCTTTGCCTTTTCCCCCCCCTGTGAAGCACATTGAACTGCACTTGTTGTCTGAATTGTGCTATATAAATAAAGCTTGATTGATTGACATTTAGACTGTGTCAAAGGTCATGTCTACATCACCTAGACACAGGATCTGACACAGATTTTGACCTGATGGTCAAGATTCAATGTACTGTATCCCTCGAGCAAGCAGGCAGGCTCTATTAGCTCAATGGTAACAATTTCAGCATTTGTGCAGGAAACCGGGGTTCAAATCTGGGGTAGAAGAGGAAAGTTACATAGTGCTGCTTTAATATGAGCATCAAAACAATATTTCAAATATGTTTTTATTAGCACATGCATTCCATAGGGCTGGACCATACATGGACAAATTACATCATCAACTTGTGACAGGCTTTATCCCCCTTGAGTAAAATATTGAAGGTGTCTTAATTTTTTGTCATAGAGGGCAATTATAATGTATTAAGGCATATAAGGTTCAAAATGTTTAAAAGGGATCCTTTTAAAACAGCAGCTGAATGGCTGCCGTGTTAAGTGGGCCGTGAACGCTGTCCAGATTTTCAAGTGGACCCCGATTCAGAAAAGGTTGGGACCCCACCCCTCTCTCTCTCTCTCTCTCTCTCTCTCTCTCTCTCTCTCTCTCTCTCTCTCTCTCTTACCACAATACGGACATGGGAGAAGGCCTCACACCCAAGAGCCTGCTTGTGGGGTGTTTTCCTGTTCACTGGGGGAGAAGCCGGTCTCTGGTCTTGAGACAACTTGATGTGATTTGACAGTAACAATAACATTGAATTGAAGTTGAATTGAATTGAATTGAATTGAATTGAATTGAATTGAATTGAATTGAATTGAATTGAATTGAATTGAATTGAATTGAATTGAATTGAATATTATACATGTTCAAGAGCTCTTTCAAGTTATGCAAATGCTTGTTAAAAGCCCAGTCTTTCCAGTAATCCACCCCCCACTACTTACTGTTTAGGGTGATTTATCCCAGACTTGTTCATGCATAATTCATTCAGTCTCAGATTTGTGTTACCAGATGCTGTTAATGCATTCATTTTCTGATGATTTCATTTAGTGACTTTCTCTTTTGGCAATAAATCCCACCTTGTGTGTTGTGTCTGAATCATAGGGGTTTCCCACAAACAAACAAAAAATATGATTAAAGAAATTCAGCCAATCATACCCTCCCACCTTCCCTCTGTGAGTCTGTTTCCTCATCTCTGTAGCTGTGTGGTGTGTCCGGAAACAGACCATAGCTGTTTCTCAAAGCGAGCATCCGTTCCTCCACAAGGCTCAGTCATCACCATTGCCGGGCAACGTACACCCCCCCTCCCTTTCTGTTTCTCAGTACATACCATTACATCACTGTTTCTCAATGTCAGGTCCGGGGACCACCAGGGGTCCGTCCAAATTGACCCTTATGGGCCTGTAACTCTGAGAGTGTAAATGGAATTACGGGTCCATTTGGTTCCATTTGTACTCTCAGAGTTAAATAAACACAGGATATATCAGTGTAGATTGGGGTCCCAGAAGGGGTCCGTGGCCTAATACATATTAGCCTGGGATCAAGACTATCATATATAGTCCTGCACTTTCACCAGTAAAGCCTGTACTTCTTCTACATTTACAAAAATAAATTTATAAGGTGCTTACCCGGCTGCCCCAAATGTTAAGTCACGTTTCGGAGTCTTTGTGCAATGTATTAGTCCGTATTTGTCAATAAATAAGTGTTTTAATCCAGTCTGTGGCCGAATGCCAGTTTCCCCCTTCGTTTACTAACTGTTTACATTGAGTGTAATTCCAGCTTTCACCAGATGCACCCCGTCACCAATGCCCATCACCCATTGAGGAATACAGGGGACTTCCGACAGAATCCAACACAGACGGGATTAAAACACATATCTATTGAAAAATATGGATTAATACATTACACAAAGACTTCAAAGTGCAAGTTCATATTTGGGGCAACCGAATACGCACCTTATATATTTTTTGGGACATGTACGGAGAAGTACGGGCTTTACTGGTGAAAGTGCAGTACGCACTTGGGGGGTGCTAGCCAAGACTATCGTAAATATAAAAATGTCAAAATCGATATGTTCACGCATCTATGATAGTCTTGATCCAAGGCTAGATGCATATCAAACTGGTCCTTGAAATGAAAAAGGTTGACAATCACTGCCTGCCTGCCATACGTCATACAGCATACATACATCCCCCCCTCTCAGTGCTCCATGCATGGTGATGCGTCTTTACGCGCTCTCCATGAGCGCCCCCTCCCTTCCTCCCCACCCTCCCCTCTTCCCATGTGGATGGCCCCGCCTCTTTCCGCTCCTCGCCACCCTCCCTCGCTCAATCTTGACCCGCGGGTCGGTGACGTAGGAGATTCCACGGTGCCCACTGGCGTGGGCGCTATTAACGGCTTTCTCCGGTATATATGGGACACCGGGTGCCATCAAACGGCACTCTCTCAGTCGCTCCGACTCCTTGGGACCCAGAGCATCAGCGGAGATAGCAGGCATTACCGTCGCCCATTCAGGCTAACTCGCTTTGGACTCTTTGGTTTGATGATCATGGATCCCTCGACTACTTGGAGCCGACGATGCTCCGTCGTACGCAACTGCAAAAGTAAGTTTCTTTTGATCCTCTTTTTATCCTCTCTGAGACTCTTCCATTATCCATTGGAGCTTGTCGTTTAACAACGTCTTCTAAATCCTAACAGTTTTTTGAAAAAACTTATGTTGCTATAGCCTATCAGTGGTTCTCACACTTTTTCATGTCAAGGACCCACAAAATGATATGTATTTGTCCGCGGACCCCCATCTCAAAATATTTTGTTCTAGGGACCCTAGAAGCAAAGATTTGAGTTGTAAATGTTCGCTTTAAAAAAAAAAATATTATATTCAAAGATTTTAAAATATTTGCACAAATGTTTGTTACAATGCTGTGCTATGAGTTTGTATATCTGCTATTTTTGAATAGCCAAAGAAATCTAAAATGACACAGATACCTTCCTGGTCTTAATGGTTTGAATGCAAAAGCAACTCGAAGTTATTGAATAGAAACTTGAATGTTTTAGAAATGATCTTAGATGAATTGAATGGCTTTAATAGGCTACTGATGGAGCTGGAGATCTGAATTTCTATGAGGACAGCTGAGGAAGGATTTGACAAGTAAAGGCTATATTTATTGACCCACGCACACAAGTCTATCACTTGTAGTGTTAAAAATGTATACACTTTAATTAACTGCAACTGTACAAATACGGAATATTTAATTGTTTCTTCACGAACAGTTAAATGACCTCAACAATAAGAGATAATGCCAATCATGCGCAAAGCTTAGTGCAGATTGAGGGAGGTCTTTCTCCACACATTTTTCTCAATAAGCTTATTCTGTAGAGTCTACAGAATAAGCTTAAATTAAACAGTAAGAAAAAATAGAAAAATGGAAGATAATTTCTTTAAAACATTCAAGTTTCTATACAATAACTTCCAGATCGTCCCCAGCTAAATGATGGAGAGGTGGTAACCAAATGGACGCATATAGATCTTTAACTCTTGAGAGAGTGTAAAATGAAACCATTGGTTTCATTTTACGCCCTCAAGAGTTGAATTATTGTTAAACATCTGCATTACTTAATTAAATAATTACTATTTTAATTAACGCTTGCCTGTTGTCTAGTGTAGACATATACCCATTACGCTTATCACAAAGTACTTGTTAACGTGACTAAAGCGTAATCAGGCTATGGCTACGCACAAATCCGGAATATAAAGCTACCAAACAAGGCATAACACATGCATTTTTTTCATTTAAAGCCGAATTTATGAAGATGTGGCAATAATATTGAGTAGCACAACCGTATTCTGTTTAAACATGAAATCGACTTTGCACTGTAAATTGCGAGTGGCAAACAGCATGACTTAGGCCTACTTTATAACAGCCATTTCAGCACCAAGGACAGCACCCATTGGTCGTTTACGGCAGTGGTTATGAAAGTGGGGTCCGGGGACCCCCAAGGAGTCCTTGAAAGGGTTCCAGGGGGCCCAGCCTGTGAAGATTAGTTAATTTATATCATCATTATCAGTTTAACCACTTTAAACCTATATAATATATAGACAAATAGCTATTTTCAAAAAATCTTGAAACAATATGAAGAAATGAAGAAGATTTATGAAACATTTTAACAACACAAATCTTGTATGGGTGTCCCTGCGGCACAAAATAGTTAATCAGATGGGGGTCTGCGGCAAATTCATTTGGGGGTCCTTGACATGAAAAGGTTTGAGAAGCAGTGGTTTACTGGCTGTTCACTCCCTCCGCTTCTCTCCCTCCATTGTCTTTCAGGCGGTCTCTCCCTATGGCTAGTGGTGTGGCTCGTCTTCGGCAAGCCCAGTCCGGCTCAGGCGTGCCCGCAGCAGTGCGTGTGCTACCCGACGCCGATGACTGTGAGCTGCCAGGCGCAGAACTTTACCATAGTTCCAGCAGGAGTGCCCTACGATTCACAGCGTGTATTTCTCCAGAACAACCGGATCACTGAGCTTAGAGTTGGTTCTTTTGGCTTTGGAACTCAGGTAAGCACTTAAGGCTGGACAATGAAGACCATAGCAATAGACTTCATCATGTACTATAAAGGGGAGATGGCGTTTGAATTTGAACTAATTTCTGATTTGCTGAGCACAAATGAACGATATACACATGCAATAATCTAACCTATTCCCCCCATTTTGACAACTGCACAACATTTCTATCATCATCATCCCAATCATATTCACCCCTGTTACTACCAGGTTCTCTGGCTATTCGCCAACAACATCACGTGGATTGAGGCAGGGGCCTTCAGTGAGCTGAGAGACTTGGAGGAGTTGGACCTTGGGGACAACCCTCACCTTCACAGGCTGGAAGGTGGAGCCTTCCGTGGCCTAGAGAAACTCCAGAGCCTCCATATGCATCGCTGCCGCATCACTGCACTGCCCCACGACATCTTCCACAAACTCTACAGCCTGCAGTTCCTCTACCTGCAGGTAGGGAGCACTAATGACTAATGCACCAATACTTGTAGATACAGCAGTCCCACACACACACACACACACACACACACACACACACACACACACACACACACACACACACACACACACACACACACACACACACACACACACACACACACACACACACACACACACACACACACACACACACACACACACACACACACACACACACACACACACACACCTCATATCATATATCTCATCACAGTTCTCATATCGCATTGCTTTCCTCTTCAGGAGAACCACCTCCACTTCCTGCAGGATGACATCTTCTCTGACCTCATCAACCTGAGTCAGCTCTTCCTGCATGGCAACCGTATCCGCACGCTATCTGAGAATGTGTTCCGTGGCCTGGTGAACTTGGACCGCCTCCTTCTGCACGACAACCGCGTTAGGCAGGTCAATCGCCGTGCCTTCCGTGACCTGGGCCGTCTTACCATGCTCTTCTTGTTCAACAACTCTCTGGCTGAGCTGCCCAGCCAGGCCCTGAGGGACACGCAAGGCATCCAGTTCCTCCGCCTCAATGCCAACCCCTGGTCCTGTGGGTGTGAGGCCCGTGCCATGTGGGAGTGGTTCCGTGAGGCCCGCGTCTCCTCCTCTGAAGTGATCTGCGCCTCCCCTTCCCCCCGACGTGGCCAGGACATGCGCTTCCTCCGTGAGATGGACTTCGCTCCCTGCCCGCTGCCTGACCCTGCCTCCATCGCTGGCTCCACCACAACCACCTTCAGCACCAAGACGCGCTGGTGGTTCTCCAAGAACAAGCCCCAGTCAGCCACCAAGGGCATCCTCGAGAAGTCGTCTGAGACGGTGAAGGCGGGTGTGCATGGGAAGGGCCCCTCCACCTCCACTTCTGTGGTAAAGTATGAGTTGGGAGAGGAGGAGCTGGCGTTGCCCAAGCTTGACGCAGAAGAATACTGGGCCAACTATGGCAATGAAGACTCAGGTATCTCCGTGACCTGCTTCGAGCTCGAGTGCCCACCTGACTTCGATCTCAATCCTTCCTCCTCCTCTCCCCCTCATTCTCACTCTTTTCTCTCACCTTTGGTACTCTCTGTTTTCAGCATTTCCCTCTGTCTTCACCTGCTATTTGGCTGAATCAGACTCTTGGTACAACACCCATTCCCTCCCAGCCTGTTGTAAAGGCAGAGAGGTTCCCTGTTTTAGACACTTGCCACCCCCTTTGCCCACTATGCTGAGCTGCTCTATCTAAACTGATACTCAGGGCACAGCGAGGGAGATAGGGGAGAACGGTTAGATTCTGCATCTACCATTCACAGGGCTAAACACTTTTCAGGGTTTCTAAGTGTTCTTCAGCCAAGACTATCTACTTTATATACCTACAATGCGCTAATGGTGTGACTTTCTGCGTCTCACCTTTGTGATGTTATCATTACCCATGATCCCCTGTAATCAGGGTTCAGAGGGCTGATGTTGATCGTAAATATCTGTGCTCGATAACAGTGGCGAACGATCTAGTCAGTGTTGTGAACTATCAACCTGCCCATGCTATTGTCATGCCATCTAATCACCTGGCTGCTACAAATATAGCAACTACTGTTATAGTCTTTGTTTATGTATTGTATGGTTGTTCATTCTAGTTTTATCTGTGTCTGTGGCACTTCATTATCACAGATGATTTGATCATTACTGCAGGCAAACTGTGAAGGCTGGTGGTTCCACACAGCAGAGCACAATGTGAAGCAGGGTTAAAGCAGGTTACTAAAGACTGACGGCAATGAGAAAGAGACAAATATACTGTGAAGCAAGGAAGCAGGCAAACAGTAGAATGTAGTGCAGATGGACAAGGAGGAGGCCTGGAGGCGGAGAGAGCAAGAAAAAGAGAGAGAGAGAGAGAGAGAGAGTTATAAATAAAAGCAAAGAACCAGAGACAGGACATTTTGATGGAAAGACGATGCAGTGAAAGTGGATGGTTGACAACATCCAACTGGGGATGATTGTTAAGAGGCATTAGCAACAAAAAGAGAAACAGATATTGAGATAGTGAAAGTGAAATAGAGCGACAGGTTGAGGAAAGGGCAGGCACAGCAGCAATACGAATAGGGTGAATGCAATATTCTATTGCATGAAGAATGCAATAGAAGGGCTAGTGAAAGAGACAGTGCTGGCCATGGAAGTGCAAACTTGTAGGAGAACAGTAATAAATCCATCCAGTATTGGGTGTTTGTTTGTCACAAGCCACAGTTACCGATCCCATCCATGTAAATATGATGTGATTGTTGCAAGTACAGGAAAATAATGTCTTCATGTAAACATTTGTATGGAATGCTACAAATTGGTTGAATGATCTTTATAAAAAATGCATCCAGATTTTCTGAATAACATTGTCAGACTTTTATTTGGTGCAATAACAGCTATTTTAGAATGTATTTAGTGGATTCAAGTTTGTAAGGGGACAGTACTGTTTCTGCACACTGTTTTCGATGCTCCCCAAGTGAATTTGAATTCATCAAGCACCTCTTATAAATGTATCAGACGTGCTTGCATTCTCTTGGACTGTGACAGTAGTTACTGTCATTCATGTGACAATAGTTACTGTCACAGTTGTGTACTACCGTATTTTACTTTTGAAGGCTTTACACAAGACATCTCACTTGCCCCTAAGCCTGGCCCCTTTTCTGCCAGGCTTAGGGCCAATCTAACAAAAATAATATCCTTTGAAACACCTTGCTCTTAAATCTACAATCCAGGACTTATTTTAAAGAATCTATATACATGTATGATAACACAATATAACAAGCACATTTGTAGTGGTCTCCCTACTCCTCCATTGACACATTTTGATCCTGGTGCTGGATACGACACCTAATGTACTGGTTGACAATGTCGATAAAGTTAGTTGAATATATAACTTACTTACTATAACTTTTAACCAAAAATCGGAAAATTCTTAATTTTACATCTGCAGTAATCCGCAAATCACACTACAAGAAATGAAGAACCAATTTTTGCACCCCAGACTTTTTAGTTTTTCGCAAAATACAGAGCAAGCCTGGTACTCACAGAATGTTGCTGTGTGACTTAAACATGACAAAACTTGACTGTACTTAAAGAATGTCCATGAATAGGACCTGTTGTTACTAGACTGTGACAGGATACTCTCAGAGATGAGAGTATCCTGAGGATGAGGATGCCAGACTGGCAAGTTTTCAATGCTACAGCAGGCAAATACGTCAGTGAGGTTGACACTCAAGTGACTAATTCACTGTTGATGCTGGATTGGACTGACTGACTGACTGCTGACTGACTGACTTAAGAAGGCCTTGTAGGAAAAATGACTAGCTTGTGAACACAAGCTAGACAGCAATGGGAATGTGAACACATTACGAATGACAGTCAGACCCAACAGGTCCAAACAGATGCCCATAGTAGACATCAAGATATTGAGGTAATGGTTCAAATATGATTTGTGAGCAGTCAGAAAGATGGAATTGACCAAACAGGGGATTAGAGGAATCCTCTCCTGAAAACCCTAACCTAACCCTTCTTAATGTTCTGCCCTTTTCTCCAATTATATTTTCTTTTTCTTTCTTGTGTGTGATAAACACTTTTATTTTAAGAGCAGGAAAACCAATAGTAACAATATTCAACACAATAGCAGATTTCTCAGATTTTCAAGACCTGCCTTGCTTCAGTTGTATCCAAGTTTTCATGTTGCCAGGTATGATAACATGCTTTCACTCTTTTCATTCTGTATATTGATGGACACATATTTCCTCAAGCTGTGCTCTCAAATAGAACAGAATGTCTATTAAAGAATGTTGTAACAGAGATGGAGAGGGCAAGGACACCATCCTGGATGGTGTCCTTGCCCTCTCCATCTCTGTAGGAGGCAGAGTAGGAGGCACACACGCAAGGACGTGCACACACACACACACACACACACACACACACACACACACACACACACACACACACACACACACACACACACACACACACACACACACACACACACACACACACAATCCAGTTCTGTTCCCCAGCTCCTCAGAAAGGCTTTCAATGTTATTCAGTTGGAAATGTTTTCCCACACAGCTGACAATGAAGGAAAGACCCTGAGGTATATGTCCTATTGTTATGATAGTGGAGGTCAATGCTGGAGGTGAGGTCAAACTGAGCCTCCGTGCACTTCAGTGGCCATAACCATGAGGTCATTGGGCACCAGTTAAAAAAAACCTTACCCATTGACTTTGTATGTGTATGAAAAGTTGAGTGTGTCTCTATGTTTGTGTGTATATGTATGTTAAGAGTATCTGAGAATGAGAGAAAAGTTAAATCTGCATGTCGATTTAACACATTTGTAATACTTTTTTATTGTAAAGGAAAAGAGCATTGAAATACTCTGTGAGAGGAAAGAATAAATATTAGTTTTTACAAAAAGGATTTGTGTGGGCGCATCATTCTACTGTATGTCCAGTTAAATATCCTGGGGGATAAACAAAGGCAATTACATGCACGCACACACAAATGCACGCACACACACATGCACACACGCACTCACGCACACACACACACACACACACACACACACACACACACACACACACACACACACACACACACACACACACACACACACACACACACACACACACACACACACACACACACACACACACACACACACACGCGTCCGCAAAGCTTTTTTTTAAATCTTTTAAAGACAGTTTTTAATTTGTTCTTTTTAAATTAAAGAAATTGCAAAATTTGCAGCTCTACAAGCTTACGATGCGACACTATTTGTAGTTTGACACACACACACACACACACACACACACACACACACACACACGACACACACACACACACACACACACACACACACACACACACACACACACACACACACACACACACACACACACACACACACACACACACACACACACACACACACACACACACACACACACACACACACACACACACACATCATTACATTGTGTAAGGCTCCCAGGCATACTTCCAGTTATCTCATCTGTAACCATGCAACTAACAAAACTGATAACAGGGTTGTTTTGAAGACAAGGCACTAGGATACGCATATCATTGCTATCAGGTGGAAACCTTGTAAGTCCAAAGCCATAACGTTTTCAGAAAACCTGACATGATATGGCTTAAAAATGACTGATGGCTGAGAAATAAAAAGAGTGAAATACTTTGTAACAGCCAGTTTGTCAGTTTGGATAGACTCATCAAAAGAACAATTATTTATTATCCATTGCCTGTGATTACTTCTCACCCCCATATTCACAGGGGTGAAGCATTATCTACACCAGTTTCTCAAACTATGGGTTGGGACCCATTTGTGGGTCACAGACACATTTTGTATGGGTCGTGAGTAAATGTTCCTTTTTTTGTTTTTTATTTCAAAAGAAGAATCTAAGATTTTCAGAAATTACAAATGTTTGTTTTTCAAAAGAACTTCTTCTTTTTCAGATGAAATCCCACACAAAAAAACTGCCGATCTACAAGCTCACAACTTTTCGCATCGCATTGGCTATTTTCACTAGTTTGGGTCCCGGGGAGACTTTTTGGGGTATCGAGCTAAAAACTTTGGGAACCACTTATGAGATTTTGCTGTGGGATAAATACTCCATTGAAGGTCCAGCAGGGCTGCAATGTTGATTAATTTTGTGTTGAACAATAGCAGGGAGCTACGATTGATTTATTGATTGAATACTTTATTGACATGTTTGAAAACAGTACGGAACAAATGATGATGATGGAGTCTCCCTGATGACTAGACAGGCAATTATTTCCTGTTAGCATGGCTCCTCATGTGGGAGTGAAGCCCTATCCCTGGAGCGCCGGTCTTCCACTAAGGCTGCAAGGAATGTTATCCTGTGATGAAAGGCCGCCCAATCGAAGGGCAAAACTTCAAGCAAACTCCGGCGAGCAAGGACTTGCTGTAAAAAGCCTTTAATGAGACATTTAAAAAAAATAATAGCCATTTTATTCTGTGCTAATGATATGAGACGTGTTTCGCAAACCGCAGAGTAGGGCACTCAGGAATACTGCTCCCCAGACAGCAGTGTGCAGTTTTACACCATGATTTTGCCATAGTTTCATTGTCAGTCTTCCAAAGAATGAGCTGGCTTTGGAGGTACGCAATGAGATCTCGTCATCAAGAGATCCATTGCTAGAGACGGTGCTGCCTCGTTTGCAACATTAACAGATCTACAAGCTCACAATGCATGTGACGCACATAATGTGTGTCACGATGCGACGTGTACTGTAGATCAATTATTTTCACTATTTGTAGTATGACTATTTGAAATAAGTAGAACTTAAGCTGTTAAGAAAATGTTCCTTATAGGCTACCTCATTCTTTTTTGTTTTAGTGTTTTTACGAACCATGCATTGGCCTATATCGCAAATAATCCCCAACTCACAGACAAAAATATAAACACCACATGGATTTTGGCAGGTATTGGGGTCAAAATCTCAAGAGGACTTGTGAAAATCCATCCACAGTGAACAGCTTAAACAGACACTGCATGAATTGGGGAAATGAACAGCTTGTGCCTATATTAGGATATAAATCAAACCCAGTGCAGGCCAGCTCACGTGTCCTGTTCCCATTGGTCTGTCGGCTTGTGCGCCAACAGATTTGGTGACGCACCTCCATCGTACACTACACTACGTACATAGCAGTTGTGTGTTTGATTGGGTGGCATCTGTTTTAATCACCAGCCAGGCACAATGGGAGTCACTGGAGATGAGCGGTGAGACATAGGCAAGACAAAACTCTGTTCATGAAAGCTGTGATGAATAGATGAATATTAACCACCGCCCCCTGTTTATTCATGCTAGAAAGAGAAAGAGAGAGAGAGAGTAGAAAGAGGGAGAAGACAGACAGCCAAGAGCGGGTTCCGTTGAGTTAGTTACGTCAATAATATTTCACAAGTTGCCTCCACAATGTGAGAGTCACATTTTCACAGCCCATACAAACCACAATTGCTGTAGTTCTCACTGAATCATACAAGGTATCTCCACCCACAGCCCCATCCCTGTCCAACTGTTGCTGACGCACGCACGCACGCACGCACGCACGCACGCACGCACGCACGCACGCACGCACACATGAAAAACATTATTATTATTTTTTTTACTTTTTTTTTTCTCACACATCCCTCTTTTCAAAGTCTTATTGATGTTATCTGCTCCGCCGCTCCCACCAGGCTATCTACACCACTAGTGTTAATTTCATTCTGAGAGTGTAAAGAAAAACACTTAACATAACTCTCAGAGTTAAATTAACTGTCTGAATTTCACTGTGCCTCCACGCTTTCTCAATTTTACTGGAGTGTTCTATTCATCTCTGCACTGTGGTCTTCAACGTGAGCTTGAAAGGGAGCATCTCATTCACTTACACACCACTGTGTGACATGTTGACTCACTGCCTTGCTGCCTG
The DNA here is from genome assembly GCF_963454915.1 of Gymnoscopelus microlampas. NCBI lineage: Eukaryota > Metazoa > Chordata > Actinopteri > Myctophiformes > Myctophidae > Gymnoscopelus > Gymnoscopelus microlampas. The sequence continues at coordinate 29,900,803 of NC_139939.1, forward strand.
TCCTGTGTCCCTGACCATTCGTGTCTGTCTGCCATTCTTCCTGGATAATATATTTCATTCAATGCTCTGCTTATAACTGATTTATGCTTCTAGTCTCATTCACACCGAGTGTGGTAAGGAAGCTCATCATTTAATGAATACTACAGTTCCTGGTTCCTCGTCTCTTCCATTCATTTTCTTTTCTTTGATTTGTTGGGTCGTGCTCTGCCAATAGGGATTTAATTATATACCATATTAAAGAGAACTGAACAGATGTAGGTCACTGTGATGAGAGTGGATCAAAAATACTTCAGACAATGCTCTCTTGATGGCTAGTAGAGACATGCACTTTGTGCATGTTTTGCTCATGTTTAATATAGCATCCATGCAACCCACAAACCTATATCAAGCACAGTGCGCACACACAAATGCTATAACCTCCCTCTCACACGCACACACACACACACACACACACACACACACACACACACACACACACACACACGCACACACGCACACACGCACACACGCACACACGCACACACGCAAGCACGCACGCACGCACGTACACACACACACACACACACATTCTACTGTATATCTTGTGAAGACATTCAACTGATTTCCATTGACTACATTTATTCCCCAACCTCTTAACCCTAAACTTAAACCTCACCACTAACTTAAACTAACAATAACCTTTACCCTAAACTTGACATTATACCTTAACCTTAACCACCACCTCTACATGCCTAACCTTCACGTCAACCATCAACACTACATTAACATTCATAATAACATTAAATAAACTGAAGTCCACAAAATTAGACAAGAGGTTATCATGTCATTGGCAGCCTCTGAAAATTGGTAATGGATATACAGTAATGGTACACAGTGAAGCAATGTGATCTGAATTGCGTCATGTTGAACGGGAAACATCTGCCAGGAACATTCATGTGTAGACGGGAGCTGCACATGCACCAAAAGTGTGATGAGAAGAAACTAACTTCTTACGTCATCATGTGCTCTGTGTGAGGTGATTAGCTGCTTAAAAGTATGAAATGACCATGCCAAGTACTCTGTTTGTAGGTTATTGGTTGAAGTAATCCAATGTAATGGTAAAATAAAATGTTATTAATCCCATGGCTAGATACAGCTAAGAATGTAATGATAAGTACAAGATATACAGACTTAGACAGACCTTTGTTGCACCAACAAAGGATTAAACTTGATCCTGGATAAAATCAAGGTTTATTAATCCAGTTGTACAAAATTTTAAACATAGTTTAAATATAATTAGGTTTACATTTAAACCATTCTTTTAATCTCAGTTCTTTCACAGTAAACCTGGATACATTTTAATCCTGTTGCTCCACAACTCAGATTAGAATTTCTGTCAGGGATTAATCCAGATATACTAAATGGATATGGAAAATAAGGGACTGTCTCAATCCGGTTGAGTTTTATGAGGATGAAGAATTTTCAAGGTGGTACCAATTCAACAAAGAATCTGTAATAACAAATAAAAACTAATCTTTTTTTGTTTTGTTTTAGAAATTTGTTTCACAAAACACAATACGCATACAGCCCCCCCCCCCCCACCCCCACACCACCCCCACATGCAAACCCACATACATAAAGTATAACACAGATAAACCATAACAATCAAAAAATAAAATGACAGGTACAAAAAAGAAAAGAAAAGGGACAACAAGAAGAGACAAATCTAATATAGATATTAGTAGCTTCAAGAAATAATTGATCTAGACTGAGATAACTGTAGATACCAATCCAATCCAATCCACTTTATTTATATAGCACGTTTCACAACCAGGGTTTACAAAGTGCTGGCAGGAGGGCACACAGCCTTAGACGGCCAGCCAGACACACCGGCGCCATCTCTCTCACAATACATTTGTATTACATACCAACATACATACCAACCTATAACATCTCTGACAGGGACAACATTTCCATAAAATCCAAATAAGGTTGCCAAATCTTCAAAAATGTGTCAAACCCATTTCTAAGAAGATAAGTAGTCTCCTCAAGAGGAACTATTAATTTCTGAGAACCATCTCGCAATGAGGAGGGGAGTCAGATTTCCATGTTATTGCAATATATTTCCTAAATCTAAATGCCACCTCTATCATTTTTATTTTGTGTTTTCTTAGATTTACACTGATAGTAGTGAAATTGCAAAAGAGGCAAGAGCTACAGTACTTTTAACATATAGGTTTACGCTCTGCCAGTTTTCTCAAAAGGGAAGACAAAAGTAAAGCTAATGACTAGGGTCAAAAGAGCTAGTTAAGCAATGCTTAAAATTAAGTGATGAACTCAAATTAAAATTACACCTAGATCAACTATGCAACCCACCCACCTGACACTAGACATCTGTACACTGTCTGACTGAGTGAACATACATATATCAATATATTTGTTCAAGGCTACTGCCTTACTGTTCTCAGCTATTTTATCTCTTCTGAATCACCTGACAAATCTATAAAATTTGCATATAGAGGAGCGTACTTGTAGCTTAGGGGGAGAGGAATTATACCGCACGCACGCGTGCACGCTGTATACAGAGTGACACAAATGTTCTTTTTCATGTCAACCAGGAGGAATGCTTACAACACAGGCATGTGTGCACACATGCACCCATTTTTGCTATTCTCGTAAACACGTGCCACACTCACAAGGGTATGTGCAAAACATGCATACACACCCAAACACAAATTAAATCAGAGGTAGAGGTCCTGTCCCATAAATTGTATAATGTATAATGATTAACCAGAACATGCCCCCTGTGGATCTTCATCTGCTTCTCATTTCTTGCTCTAGCTTTATGCATTTTCCTTGGTCTTCTGCCTGCTATGACACTTGTGGCAATATCCTTCCATATGAGGCAAAGTCAAAATATGACATCATCACAGCTAAATATAGCATCTAACGGTTAGATGCTATGGAATGATGCTATGGAGTGACATGATTATGGGATCGGTTAGATTCTAACCGATCCCATAATCATGTCACTTTTTTTTCCATGGGTTAGTACTCTATTTGTTGATGCTTTTTATCTAATTCAATATTTGCCTATTATTGCATCACAAGAACTGCTCTCCATCCATCCAAAATAGCCTCATCACAACTGCTGTGTGTGGTGTGTTGTGTGTTTGGAATGTTAGACCAGTCACTGCTGTGTATCGTGTGTAGTGTGTTTGGAATGTCAGTCAATCACAATAAATGTTCTTGTTTTGTTTTCTTGTCATGATTTATGACCTTTATCTGCTTGACCCAGGCCAGTACACATGTGCATCTACGTAAGCATATTGATATCCGTGATACGATGACAATCAACTACTTTATCAGAGAGACGGACGTCTGTGCACAATGATACAAGATGCATGTTCTATTCCTATCCATTCTGTTCTTGTTCTTCTGGTCACGTCATGTGTCCACAATACTGTATATATTCTCTGTGTGTGTACTAAACTTCAGAGCTTGTCGTGTGATACTACCTGGTGTCATCATGTTCTCCGCACGTGCGACTCAACTGAAACCATCACTCATCACCCTTAGTTAAACAGAGAATCTTAGGGAATGCACTTCTGCAATATATAGATTATAGATCCCCCTCTCTCTTTCTAAGCAGATGATTACGCCTGGTCGCCTGCAAACATCAGCTGGGGGACCTTATCTGGAGAGGGTCTTACTGACAGACGTATAAAAACTGACGTTAAGGTATGACGGTATTAAAAAGTTAGTCATGGAGGAAAAAGAACAGAGGGTAGGACAGAACAAATGTGACACCGAACTCAAAACGAGCACTGTTTTTGTACGCAAGTTTGAAGTGGGCGATAATCAAGAGGTGCAGCGCATCTTCTATGAGGGACTGATGGAGATGATACCGGACACGGCCTTCAGGGGGCTGAGACACCACCCTGAGAGTATTTTGCTCTATGCTGTTATAACAAGTAAGATTTAATTTCATATTTAAAAAAAAAATAGTCATTGTATAATCTTAACAGAATTGATAACACTTTTCTCCTCAGATAGTCATTCTATCTTGCTGTTATTGTTAAGTTATTGACTCATACTTTGTTGTTAGGGTTTATTGTCTTAGCCAGGCCGAAAGGCATGGCGAGAGTATGTTTCACCCCCTGTCCGTCCGTCCGTCCGTGTGTCCGTCCGTCCGTCCGTCCGTCATTCTGTCATTTTGTGTACAGCTAATCTCTGGCACCGTTGGCTTGATTGCAGCGAAACTGTGCACACACACTCCCTGGATGCCAGAGCAGAACCTCTGGCCCAAATTTTTCACATGGGCCTGTTATAGCGCCACCAGGAGGCCGCTTTTTGCAAAACAATTTTTTTGACAGACCTCCTACAGATTTTATCCAAACATCACGCAAATCAGTACACAGTATCTCTATAGTCATGTGATCAACACGGATCAGTCCAATTTTCCATATTCTATCCTGATTGGCTAAGGATGGCTTCCAAAGTTTGCAGGATTGCTCCGTTTTCAACAAAATGCCTCAAATCATGAACACAGCTTGCGATTTCCGTGAGATTTCACACGCACATTCCCACTAGGCCGAGGAATAAATGCCACTTGAAAATGTTCAAATCAGCCTCATGGCGGCGCTATAAAAGGCCGATTCGCGTTTTTTAACTATAACAGCACCGATCTGCGTGAAAATTTGCACGCACACTCCCTAGAGGCCAAGGAAAAACATCTGCCCTGCATTTTTCACATTTGCCTTTCGTAGCGCCACCAGGAGTCCGACTTATGTAAAACATTTTTTTTGATATTACACCTTCAGAATGTATCCAAATTTCACGCAAATCGGTACACATGATCTCTATAGTCATGTGATCAAGATGGATCTGTTACATTTTTCATATTCCATCCTGATTGGCTAACATTGACATCTAAAGTTTGCAGGAGTGGCCCGTTTTGAACAAAATGCCACAAATCATGAACGCAGCGTCCGATTGCGGTGACACTTTGCACGCACATTCACACTACGTTGAAGAACAAATGCCACTCTTTTAACATTGTCCTATTATAGCGCCACCAGGAGGCCGATTTTTGCAACACTTTTCTTTTTTATATTACTCCCACAAATTGTGTCCAAACATCATGTAAATCGGTACCCGTTATCTCTATAGTCAAGTGATCAAGATGGTTACGTCCGATTTTTCATATTCCATCCTGATTGGCAAATTCCAAACATTGCTGGCCCACAATAACCTTCCTGACCTGGCGGAGACCTGTGCTCCGAGGAGCACTTTTTCTAGTTGTAAAATGATTTACTTATTCTATGCTAGTGCTATTCTAAATAACAGCATATAATAAGATATAAAAGCAATGGTGGTTTTCACTGTCTGGCACTGGGTCACTGATCAGGCCACCCTTGTAAAACGAAAAGGTTCCCGACCCCTGATGTAGTGGATGTTGTGAGTTCATCATCTGTTTCAGGCCTTTATGAGATGTAGTTGGCGTATGTGTCTGCGCTTTAACCCCTTTAGCCCTATACACCCTCGGTGGGGCTGGCAAGGATAGCAATTGTGTGTAGACACTACAGAGACACAGATATTCTTATTCACGGCACACAAGGAGTAATGCTACGAAACAGGCCTGTGTGCACACATTTTTCTCATAAACACGTGCTTACTCACTAACAAGGGTATGTGGAAAACCTGCATACACATGTATCCATGTTTGCATAGAGTAGAGTAGAGTAGAGATCCTGTCCCTATACACTTTATACTCTATATACCCCTTTATACTCGCTGTGTGATGCATAGTGAGTTTGTAGATCTGCTATTTTTGCCATTTAAAAAAAAAATTGCATCAATTTTAACTTTTCCGTTTGCAGTTGTGTGCTTTGTCATCACCATGTCATGGTTGATGACAGGACTCATTCCACCTGCTGTCCTGTGTGCAAGGTATTTCTGCAGCAGACGGGTTGCCCATCGTTACCTGGAGCACGCCAGGAAGGGAGATATGGCTGACATTGAGGGGTTCTACATCAAATCAGCAGGTAACCAGGTTGTTTTACATCAATAGCCACTGAACACACATTTTTACATTATATTTACTGTAGCTTAAACAGGGTAGACTTGTTAGCTGAAATATAATTTAGTGTAGTTTAGTTCCATTCAATTACCCATTAACTATACTGACCAATACTGACCAGGTAAAAAAACAAAAGGAGGATCTTTTACAGCTCCTACAATTTGGAATTCCCTGCCTGAGGAGATTAGTTTTGCTGAATGTTGCCTTGCTTTAAATCCCTTCTTAAAACACACATTTACAAAGTTGCTTTTAATGCTTAAAATAATAATTGAAAAATGAAGGGTGCTTCATACATTATAAGGACAATAACAGTCACCAGAAGCTGAATAGTTTGTAAGTGAATTACCCCTTTAAACCCTATATACTTTGTTGATCGGGGTCACTCTACAGGCTCTCTACTTATCGACACCAGAATAGGGATGCTAGGGTTCATGCATGGTTTGGCCTAACGTCTGCCACCTCTCCATGCGTTTTGAACCACAGAAATCATGAGTTTACTACTACATTTCAGTCTTCTTCATCTCTTCAGCTGCTGTACTGACTCCGTTTTCCCCACTTCAGACTCCTGTATGTGGGTAGCAGTACAGGAGGACAGAGTTGTGGGTACTGTTGCAGCTGTAGGCGATCTGAAGAGGAGTGGTGATCTGGAGCTGTGTCGTATGTCTGTGGACCGGCAACATCGGCACCGTGGAGTTGGCAGGGCACTGGGACGCAAGGTTTTGGAGTTCGCTGTAGCTCGTGGGTACTCGTCTGTGGTCTTAGGAACCACGGCATATTCACTGTCGGCACACAAGCTCTACCAGCGGTTGGGCTTCCAATGTGTTGGTGAGACCAAGGGACATGTTCACCCCTATGACAGACAGTTCTTACTGGAAAAGATGTTCTACCGTGTCTGTCATCACCTATATTCTCTAGATGTGCTAGCCATAGCTCCTGATAAGAGTGGGCCCTAGCCTTTTAGTAGCCTTAGAAAAGATCTGCGGATGTACAGATGGCTGGCTAGTCAACTTAATGAGGGGGGGGGGGTATCCCTACTATCCCTGCTTGGTCTGTTCTCACACTGCTTGGTCACATGATAACACTTATCATGGAATGTTAAATCGATGAACAACCCAGTTAAGAGGTCAAGGGTCTTTTCCCATTTGAAAAAATGTAGTATTTCTACAAGAGACCCACTTGCGTATTAAAGATCACTTAAGATTACAAAACACAGAGATTAATAACATTTTCAAATCATTTTACTGGAGAACTGGAGAACTGGAGACACACTCGTTGGATTCCCATTATGCAAATGACCTTGATTCCCCACTCAGTATCAAGGAGGTTACCCAGTCCATCATGTCTCTACAAAGGCCCCGGGATCTGATGGATTAAAAAAAAAAGAAATTCCACGTTAAGTTAGCCCCTTTACTTTTACTCATGGATAACGAGTCATTGGATTTGGAATGTGGTTCGCTACCTTCCACCTTAACCCAGTTATACTCTACCATCAAGTCACTGGAAAAACACTTGACTCCACCAACAAAACAAAATCGGCCTGGGAGCAGGAACTGGGTGTTGAACTAGCTCAGAAATGGTGGGATGTAGCAATCGACAAGGTAAGCTCCACCACCTCCTGTGCTCGTCTATGGCCTCATCCAGTTTAAGGTCACTGAGTCCACTTCTCCAAATCCAGATTGTGGGTGCAAAACAGTAAATACATTTGTATTTGATAAACCATACCCGTTTAAATAAGGGTAACATTTAATAAAATATGCATTAACAAACTCAACAAAAGATTTCACACAAACCTGATTGAACTCACCTGCCGCAGGCAGTAATGCTGTTGATGCAGGGTCTTCTCCTTGACTCCTTGCCCTTGTATAGGGTCCCCAGGTTGTTCTTGGCCCAGATCTTTCATTACTGCACCTGGAAATGCAGATGTATGTAAAATGTAAATCTGCAATAGTACTGTAACACTGTGTCATGTTATTAAGTTGTTGTTTGTTATGCAAAATGTGTTAGGAGATTAACATGTTATGTTACTTTCTGTTATATCGTTACGCATACTTAATGGTTTTGAACCATGAATGATAGGGGTAAACACAAGGAGCGCCCCCCTCTTTGCTCAGCCCTTCGAGTTTAGTTGGTTTGGTGTACTGTTGCAAATAAAAGTGTTCCAATATAAAGTCATTGTTTTTCAAATTTTGTAATGTAAACGACCTTTTCCTTTGATTGAAAAATGTTTCAACATTTATAATGCATTATGATGCACTTATAAGACTTCATAACACTTGTTATAAATGTTTATAATTATGCACAACAACTTATAGCATAGACACTTTATACTGACTAAGTTATGGTACCGTTATGGTAGTTATAATGTGCTGTTCCATGGATTATAATGCATTATGACCAGCATTAATAATCATCATAAAGTCGTCATACATGATTATAAACTTTATAACTATATAAGTGTATAAAAATAACTTTATGAATTAACCACTTAAGGCCCTTTGAATTGAAAATAGAAGCTCTACAAGCTCACATCAACTGCTATTTTCACTATAATTGGTATTTTCTGAACATTTCTGAAAAATCTTTGAATTATTTTGGAAAATGTCTATATTTGAATACAGCAATGCATTGATATAAAACAAATACCGTAATTTGTACTTTTATTTTGCAAAGCATTTTATTTATGACTCAGCATTCTAATGCTGAGTCTGTTAGCTACTTCTGTGTTACAGTTAATGACACTGTAAGCTCTGTTGTAAACCCTTTCCAATGAAAATGTATTTACTGTATGTTTTATTAGTAATTATGACTAATTATGAAGTCATTTTTACGTTTAAAAATTAGGGGGAAAAAGGGAATTACAATCTGACACTTTCCAGCATTATAATAACAGTATCTCCTAGACTCTTACTGTAAATGTTTCAATGTGAAACTTTGAGGTCAGCATTTCTTGTTCCAAGTTGTTTTAGTCAGCAAGTTTCATTCGTGGAAATGGGATAGCTAATTCTGCTTTTTCAATTTCTTGAAGGGGCGGGGCTTATGCCCATATCATAAAAATGCTAGTCATCACGGTTCCCTTGGATAACCTTAAATGCATGACCAAGAGGAGGATCATTCTTCTCATCTGTTATCAGCTCTCCAGGTCCAGGTAATTGATTTCTTGTCTTTTCATTTGAGATTTATTTGATCAATTCCAATGTATGTCACACATAATCTAGGTGAAAGTAAAATCATGATCTCCACCTAAAATCCAGCCCAAGCTACCTTGACGACCATGGACATGGATGACAGTCAGAACAGCTACAGGCCACTTACTGCAGATGGAAGCAAGTTTAAGCTAACAGGTAAAAAAAAAAGATTCATTCTAAAATGTAATAATATTAATAATCATAAAAAAACACTATTTGGGAGAAGACAGTACTCATAAGATAAATACCAAACTGAAAGCAAACCTCAATATGGGAAATAAAAAACATGTTCAAAACTCACCTACATACATTTAAAGGAATATTTAAAGGAAGGATATTTTTCATCAGAATGTGCTTGTTTTATAGAAATGTTATAGTTTATAGAACTTTCATTCACACACACACACGCGCACAGCACACGCACGCGCACAGCACACGCACACGCACGCGCGCGCACACATACACAAGCGTTTCAGTCTAGTTATTTTATTTTTCTTTCTTTGCTCTGCTTCCTATATGGTCCAGTTGATGAGTTGAGAAAGAGACCTTTCAGGACTGCAACACTGTGTCTTGGGCTGCTGTGTGTGCTCCTGCTGGCTGGGGTCATAGGGCAAGGAGTCCATTGTAAGTCACCTACTGTATATTAACACCACAATATCCTACGTACAATTTAATAACTTGCTTTCAAATCTCCTTACCTCAGCATGTGACTGTTTTTTAACTCACTAGCTTTCTGTTTGGGTTTAATTTAGTTATTATTATTATTATATCGGTTTTATGTGCTGTTGAGCTTTTTTTTTTATCTCGGCAGCATTGCCAATGACGACAAACCTAAATGCTTATAACATTTTTAAACATACACACGGAGTACATTTCTTACACAATATACTGTCTCTTTTTTTTGCAGTCAGGAAAGCAGAACAACATCAGCAAAACAACTACAACGCCTTAACTAAACAAAGAGATAACCTGCAGACAAACCTGAGCGCTGTGCTCAAAGAGAGAAACGAGCAACAGAAAACTGTAGTGGTCCTCGTAATATTTAACAACAAAGTGTACTGAAGTATCACATCACATGGCATAGTTAAGCTGTTGATTACAAAAGGTTATACTGACACTGTACAGCATTACTTCCCTAGAATTCACATTATTGACACTCCCATTGCTATCCCTCTCTAACACATTGCCCATAATTTCACACATTACCCATGCAAGGTCCAACTATATAATGGGGTTTGGCTTATCAAATGAGAGGTTTATTGAACTCATGCTGAAGCAGTATTTATTTACAGTACTTACTAGGCATTTCTTATGGCTACTTTTCTAATAACTATATTTTGTAACCATCTAGTTTTCTTTTACTGCGTGCACAATTATTAGGCAAGTTGTATTTTTGAGGATACATTTCATTATTTAACAACTACAGCACTCTCGCTCAATCCAGAATGTTAACAAAGCTCAAACCTGAATATTCAAGAAAGTAAAAGTGAGGTTTTGTCTTTTTTAAGAGAATATCTCGGTGTGCACAATTATTAGGCAAATATTGGTGCGCAGAATTATTAGGCAACTAAATGAAAAACGAATATTTTCCCATCTCACTTGTTTATTTTCTTCTGTTAAAGTGAAAATAATGAACAAACAACTCAAAATTCACAAATAAACATTTCTAACATTTCCCAAAACAAATCAGTGACCAATATAGCCACCCTTCTTTTCAATAACTGCCACAAGCCTTCCATCCATGGAGTCTGTCAATTTCTTTATCTGTTGACGATCAACTTTTCGTGCGGCAGCAACCACAGCCTCCCAGACACTGTTCAGAGAGGTGTACTGTTTCCCTCCATGGTAAATCTCCCGTTTAAGAAGAGCCCACAAGTTCTCAATAGGGTTCAAGTCAGGTGAGCAAGGGGGCCATGTCATTTTCCTGTCATCCTTAAGGCCTTTATTGGCAAGCCACGCAGTGGAGTACTTTGATGCATGTGATGGAGCATTGTCCTGCATAAAAATCATGGTCTTCTTGAAAGATGCAGGCTTTTTTCTGTACCACTGCTTGAAGAAAGTGTCCTCTAAAAACTGGCAGTAGTTCTGGGAGTTGATTTTCAGTCCATCTTCAACCCGAAAAGGTCCAACTAGCTCATCTTTAATGATCACCTGATATGGTCAAATCCAATAAGCACTCAAGTTTATATAGCTTGGAGTTGGAAAATATTCATACAAATGTTGATATGGTCAAAATACTCACTTGCCTAAGAATTGTGCACGCAGTGGTTTACATGTATGTAATAGGAAATGATACATTACTTACTGTTCTCTTTATTGGGAACTGTCCTAATAAGGGTAGTTAACTTTGTTCAGTTAAGTTCAACTTTATTGTAATTTATATAATTATATAATGTATAATGTATAATTATAATGTAGTGAAATACAGTCGGAACTAGCCCATCTCACATGCTGTGATTGGCTAATCCATTGCTAGGCCAACCACCCGGCCAATGCTGGCCAATATGACTTGAAATCATATCACGGATATTTCAAACGTTTGTCTCGATTTCGATTAATGAATAATTGTATTTGTAAAATAGTCAAAATAGCAGGTAATCAGACTAATCAATTTAGTCAATTATAAAAATATATTAGAATGTTTTCATGTCGTTCTTTGATCTATAATAATAAAGAAGAAGAAGAAGAAGAAGAAGAAGAAGAAGAAGAAGAAGAAGAAGAAGAAGAAGAAGAAGAAGAAGAAGAAGAAGAAGAAGAAGAAGAAGAAGAAGAAGAAGAAGAAGAAGAAGAAGAAGAAGAAGAAGACCCTTGTCTGATATTGATGATGTAACGACAGATTTACATCATTGTTAATGGGACATTGGTATGGAATGAAAGCTTATTTTGAGCTATAATCTCATTCATCTCTTTTGTGTGTGTTGTTTTCATTTTCAATGACATAGGCTACAAAGAACATTTCAAACAAGTAGCATGTATTGCAGAATAAGAATAGCCTTGGTATTGATGCAAAAATATCCTTTTTTGATAATAGTTTTTATACACAGATTTGTATTTTTGATTAATTGCCTTGTACAATGATGATGCCGGACTGCGCAGTGTGCAATGTGTCCATTAGCTTATATGTACAAATGATATAATGATTGATCATAAATAAAACAACTTGGTGTTGTTTATGGTCCTGAGAATTTTGGTGCATAATAGACTCAACACACAACAATGTAAATAATGCTGTACAGTTGCATTTTTCAAAACTGAGTGATTATAGACCCTAATCTATATAATGTCCTAGTTAAAGCTGGCCACTATGTAACTTTCCTCTTCAACCCCTGGGGAACCCCATTTGAACCCAGGTCTTCTGTGCTGAAGTGCTGACGTTTTACCATTGAGGACAGGGCAGGTATTTTATACGGTGTTGGAGACAATGTCCAGGTCTCTCCCCTTCCCCTGATTATCTCTGATTACCTCCGATTCCACCCTCCAACCAGCACTGTCTGCAACAGAGAACAGTTACACAGCATAGCCCTGGCAAAGGCCCCAGTAGGGGCCATCACAAAATGCTATGTCATGCATGCTATCAAATAAATACAAACTAGAGTGTATTTATTGTATGGGTCCCATGATTGTATGGGATCAGACCCCTATGGTCTGTTTTACAAACTGTACACAGACTTATGAAACTATTTTATATTTTCACTTCTTTCTTTCACTCTAATCGATAACAAAAAGAAGAAGTTCCATTTTTGTCTGCCCATTTCTTTCTTTCAACACTTCCAATTTCACTTGTTTATCCTAATGGGTATTGAGTCATCTCTCCTGACTGGATAAAATTGGTATCCAGATCTGAAAAAGTATTTTCTGTTTAGGCTAGCTGTAGAGAGTAGTGATGGCAATTGATATCCTTTTAAAGCTTTAGTTATTACTAGTTGGTATTATAATAAGAATATGCGATTGCTTTAATTACTATTGTTTCATTGCTGTCCTAATAAAGACTAAAAAGAATATATTAACAACCAATGTAATCATAAGACCTGGATCTGTGTCATTTTTAGATTTAAGCTAAAAAGCATTATTTTACACTTTGGGCTATTCAAAAATAGCAGATCTACAAGCTCGTAGCACGGCACCGAGTGCCGCGCTACGAGCGTGTAGATCTGCTATTTTTGAAAAATCGTGAAAATGTGTGCAAATCTTCTGAATATATATATTTTTAAAGCGAACATTTTTAGCGGCGCTGGCGCTCTATACTATGTATAGAGCGCTCTATACTATGTATAGAGCGCTCTATACTATGTATACTATGTATAGAGCGGTCCTGCTCTATACCTGGCTTTTCCGTCAACGTTCTGATTGGTCAGGTCTGTCAACGTTCTGATTGGTCAGGCCCGCCAAGGTTCTGATTGGTCAGGTCCGTCAACGTTCTGATTGGTCAGGCCCGTCGAGGTTCTGATTGGTCAGGTCCGTCAACGTTCTGATTGGTCAGGCCCGTCGAGGTTCTGATTGGTCAGGTCCGTCAACGTTCTGATTGGTCAGGCCCGTCAAGGTTCTGATTGGTCAGGCCCGTCAAGGTTCTGATTTGTCAGGCAAGGGGACTATTCATGACATCACTATGATGTCATGAATATAGAATTAGATGTCTATATAAACAATGACTAAATAAACAATGAGTAATATCTAGAAATATTTAGTAATTTCATTTTATTATTCATTTGGCTAAAGTCTCCTTCTAGGTAAGTTTTTAGCGGCGCTAGCCGCTCTATACCTTTAGGTATAGAGCGGGTCCTGCTCTATACCTGACTTTGTCCGTGTTCACCGTCAACGCTCTGATTGGTCAGACCCGTCAACGCTCTGATTGGTCAGACCCGTCAACGCTCTGATTTGTCAGACCGGTCAACGCTCTGATTGGTCAGACCCGTCAACGCTCTGATTGGTCAGACCCGTCAACGCTCTGATTGGTCAGACCCGTCAACGCTCTGATTGGTCAGACCCATCAACAAAGTGATTGGTCAAGCTTCACGTGACACATGGCTATAAACACATTATAAACACATATCGATGACAAAATGTATCAAAGGCGCCGCTACCTTCACACAGGGTGTGATTTTTAACTCAAATCTTTGCTTCTGGGGGTCCCTGGAACAAAGTATTTTGATGGGGGTCCGCGGCCAAATACATATAATGTTGGGGGTCTTTGACATGAAAAAGATTGAGCACCACTGATATACAAACATACGTTTTTCAGAATACTGTTGAGATTTAGGAGACATGTAGAATCGGCTTCAGGTCTCAATGGGTTAAGACAAATATAATAAGTGTGCTCATGATTGTCGTGCACTTGAATCCATTTAATGAAAAGGTTATCTCAGAACAATGGCAGTGGAAAGCCCCATGTATGATTTAAATAGTAACTTATTTATAATAATAAGTGTGGCTTAACTTACAGAAATATAGAACTAATAACAGGATTTACTTTGAAATGTCAAAATATCAGATGGCCCGGCCGTTGGGGTTAGGAGAGGGTCATCTGTCTGTACAAGTGTCTGCATTTGTGGTGTCTGTTCCTTTCTGTACTTCTCTAAATCTTTAAGATGCAGGTTGCTGGAAGTTCCCTACAGATGGCTTGCAGAGAAATGCGGAATCAGATGGCGAGGGGCAGACAAGGAGATGACGCTCCCAACTGGAAGAACCATGCATTGCACCATTGTTATGCTATGTATTAATAAGGCTCCAGGGACATTTTAGCGGGGTTCTGACTTTGTGAACTGACCTCAATGCAACCTGTTTGCTGGTAAGGAAAGTTAGAGTGGGAGCCCAGAGAATTCTCTGTTAACTACATTTCTATATTCAATCTGTATTTACTTTTAACTTAATGCTTAATTAATAAATACACTTAATTTTAACAGTCTTGTCTGCTATTAATTTCACCAATGCAACGAACGCACGGAGTGCGTGATCCTGAAGGGTAACAAATTATTACATTGCACAATTTGTCTGTTGTTTAAATAGCCCTAAATCTCCAACAGTAGCCTACACATAGAAGACCCCTGTTACTGAACAAACACTAAATAACAGTGATTGATTCCTATTGGAATATAGAGCTATTTGACGCTTATTTTAAAAGAAACATATCACTTCTACCACCTTTAACACTGCAGTTTTAGTTTTAGGCCTGAAGTTCAGGTTCATTTAGTATATAGAGGAAAAAGCCCAATCACTGTACTATGCGGCAGAGGGCGCTATAAGTCCAAACAATTTCAGCAGCGGTGTTAGGATTGACTCTTGCAAACTTTGTTGTGCAGGGCTGGCTGGCTGGCGATGCCATGCAAATAAATAAATTCAATTTTAACATTTAAAAGTATCAATTAATTCATTAAATAACAACAGTGCTTTTAGTAACAAAGAAGTACATTTCGTTTTTTGACACTTATCGCCACTACATTTCAGAGACAGACAATATTGCACCTTAAACCCCACTACATTTCTAGGAAGGAAAAAAGTACAGTAAGACTGTATATTAAGGTCAGATCTGTAATACATTGTAAGCGCGTTAATAATGCATTATAATGTGTTTATAAGGCATTATAACACTTCTTATAAATGATTATAATCATGTATGACAACTTCTAAGAATGTTTATGAAGTGTTACATGTGCTGGTCATAATGCATTATAAGCTCAGCGGAACAGCACATTATACATTAACTACCAGATATCACTTTACATAAAGGACGAGTCTATAATGCAATATAACCACATTTATAATGCATTATGATGCACTTATAAGACTTCATAACACTTGTTATAAATGTTTAAAATATGCACAACAACTTATAACAAAGACACTTCATAACTGACTAAGTTATGGTAGTTATAATGTGATGTTCCACTGAGCTTATAATGCATTATGACCAGCATTAATAATCATCATATAGTTGTTATAAGTTGTCATACATGATTATGAACTTTATATCGAGTATTATAGAGAGGTGTTATTATAAAGAGGCACCAGGAGACAGTACATTAAAATGTTTTCTTTGCACATGTGAATTTCATGAGGTTTGGCAAAAGCTTGTCTAGAACAGTTGCCTTTAATTGAAAGATGAATAGCAACAGGATGTAATTCAAAAGTAAATGTAGAATTGTGACACATCTTTATACATGTTCAAATGATCTATGCTTACCCACTAAATATTAAGACTCCGATTTGAAAAGGACCTCATTCTTCAATTGACCTATTGCCAACATTATTTTCAGTCCATTACATGTCATTAAAGTTTAACATATTATCAGAGTATATTGTGACAGCAGAAAAATAAAGACATAAACATTCATTTTTTAACCACAATCTACTTGTGTGAAATATCTTAAAGTTAACAGAATTAATATCACAGTGACACTGGTTACTTAAAAAAGAATCACTGTAGACGCCTTGAAATTGCTGAAACCATGGATTTGATTTGAGAAATCTTATTTCAAATGGTCTGTAATGTATCCTCAGTGTGTGTTTACACTGAATGTTGTATAGTTAGACACCATTAGATAGCGATCTGATTACTCTATCTAAAGTGTCAAAAGACTCTTAAATGTTTCAATGTGATGTGAAAACCTTAAGGTCAGCATTTCTTGTTCCAAGTTGTCAGCAAGTTTCATTCCAGGAATAGCTAATTCCGCTTTTTCAATTTCTTGAGGGGGGGTGGGGGGCTTATGCCCATATCATAAAAATGCTAGTCATCACTGTTCCCTCCGATAACCTTAAATGCATGACCAAGAGGAGGATATTTCTTCTCATCTATTATCAGCTCTCCAGGTCCAGGTAATTGATTTGTTGTCTTTTCATTTGAGATTTATTTGATCAATTCAAATGTATGTCACACATAATCTAGGTGAAAGAAAAATGATCATCTCCACCTAAACTCCAGCCCAAGCGCTACCTTGACGACCATGGATGTGGATGACAGTCAGAACAGCTACAGGCCACTTACTGCAGATGGAAGCAAGTTTAAGCTAACGGGTAAAAAAAAAGATTCATTCTAAAATGGAATAATATTAATAATAATAAAATAAAAAATCACAATTTGGGAGACGACAGTACTCATAAAATAAATACCGAACAGAAAGCAAACCACAATATGGGAAATAAAAAACATGTTCAAAACTTACAAACAACTTACACACCTACATACATTCAAAGGAAGATATTTCTGTATGTTTCAGTCTAATTATTTTATTTTTCTATCTTTGCTCTGCTTCCTATATGGTCCAGTTTATGAGTTGAGAAAGAGACCTTTCAGGACTGCAACACTGTGTCTTGGGCTGATGTGTGTTCTCCTGCTGGCTGGGGTCATAGGGCAAGGAGTCCATTGTAAGTCACCTACTGTATATTAACCCCCCTCGTTACCTCAGCATGTGACTGTTTTTTAACTCACTAGCTTTCTGTTTGGGTTTAATTTAGTTATTATGTATTATATCGGTTTTATGTGCTGTTGAGCTTTTTTGTGATCTCGGCAGCATTGCCAATGAGGACAAACCTCAATTCTTATACATTTTTTAAATTAATACTAGGTAACTTTAAAACAAAAACTAAAGTAAAATTATATATCTTTTGTGAGTGGCAAATGTTTCACAACACCCACTCCATGAATTTCACCCATGAAAGCCTTTTATAAACATACTTTCTATTGAAAGTTGACAGGGACGTGTTTCCCTCAAAAATGACGTCATCCGGCGAAAACGGAAACGGAAATGCACCGGTTTCCTGTTTGGCCAGGAACTACTGCACCGGTTTCCTGTTTGGCCAGGAACTACCGCGCTAATAACAAAAAGGAATCTCGCGCTGTTTTTAAGAGATTATAGGATTTGAAGAAAAAAACAACAGCAACAGCAAAAGAAAACACAGCACACGGAAACTAATGCTCCACTGGCTAAGAGAAACGATCCATAGATAGTATAAAAAAAATAAAAGAACGCTTTTTGAAACGCTTCCGTCTTCCGGTGAAAACAAATGGAATTCTGGGTAATGCAGGCATCCACTACAGGCCTGCAATGACGGTAGTGACCAGCAGAGGTTGCTAATATCGTTATTTGTGGACCTGCCTTGTATAACTTTAAACATACACATGGAGTATATTTCTTACACAGTATGCTGTCTCTTTTTTTGCAGTCAGGAAAGCAGAACAACATCAGCAAAACAACTACAACGCCTTAACTAAACAAAGAGATAACCTGCAGACAAACCTGAGCGCTGTGCTCAAAGAGAGAAACGAGCAACAGAAAACTCAAGCCCACTTGCAGAGTAGCAACGGTGACTTACAGAGAGAGAAAGACAGAGTATCGGCCGAAATCAATGCCCTGAAACAAAGAAACGATGCCCTGACAAATGAAAGAAACACACTTAAAGGTAGTGAAAAACAATTGCAGGCTGACAAAAGTGTTCTAACTAAAGAGAGAGACCAGCTTAAAGCCAATGAGGATCGTTTACAGACCAATAACGATGCCTTGACTAAAGCCAGAGACCTGTTGCAAACCAATTACAATTCAGTGGCCAAACAACGAAATGAGTTGCAGACCAGTTACAGCTCAACAATTAAAGAGAGGGACGTGTTACAGAACAAGTACAACAATGTAACCAGAGCCAGAGAGCAGTTACAAATCAGTTATGATGCCTTGCTTGTTGAGCTTGGGAAACTACAGGACATTCACAACACCACTAAAAGCGAGAAAGAAAAGTTGAAGAGTGACTCAGACTACAGGCAGACTTTCATGAGGTTTTGTACAGCCGCAGTAAATGTGTTACAGTCTAGTTACAAAGATTTGATAGGAGAAAGAGACTTGCTAAGAGTTAGTTATGACAATGTAACTACTGACAGAGATCAGTTAAAGAGCACTTATGAAAACTGCACGCTAGAGAGAGATGAGTTACAGGCCAGACAGAACAACCTGACAGCAGAGAGAGACCACTTACAGCAGGAAGTTGAGAGACTCAATGCCACGAATGCAGGTAAGACAAAAATAGAATGCATTAACATAAATATATGAAATGAAAGTAATTCATTCAGAATTCACGTCATTGTCATGTGTGTCCTGAAGAAAATGAGAAAAATAAAGAAAGAAGCTAAATCAGTATTTTCTGTGGTTAAATAATGTCAGAAAGGTGTACTGTTTGTTTGAGACAATCTGGGGATTGGCAGCTCTTATTCCATTTACACTTACTGCATTACTGCACACACTCTCAACAATCAGGCCAACATTTACTTTAAATTAATTGTATAATTTTGCTGATTCCCCCACCCATCCTTGCTGTCTGCTGAAAATCAGTAGCTAGTTGTACTTGTCTGACAAGAAATCATTGAATTGGTAAGAACAGTGACATTAAAGGCTATGTTTTGCTTAACCACTTTGAACATGATTTGGGCATGTCATTATTGGGGAACATTCTTGAAAATATTTTAAAAATTGGTCTACAAGCTCACAATACATCGCATCACAGTGCATTGTGAGCTTCGGCTATTTTCAAAACATTTGTAGAAAAATATTTAAACAATTTCAACAGGTAAGATATGTCCTCCCGGCTTCCGGAAGTTTCAGCAAAGCTGTTATCTCATCCCTATTGGCCGTAAATCCTGGTCGGAGAGCAGGAAAGATTGTCAAAACAAAGGGGCAGACTTGGCAATCATCAACAGCACAGAGGAAATGGTGTGTACAGTATGTGTGTGCGTGTGTATTTATGCATTTGTGTGCACATTTGTACATGTGAATGATGCTAAAGCCTTTAACCTGTTGTTTCTCCTCCCACAAAGGAATTCATCGATAGCTTGCATTCAGCAGATTCTGCAAGCTGGATTGGTTTGACTGATATGGGGATAGAGGGACATTGGGTATGGGTGGACAGTACACCACTGACCACAAAGTAAGAGCATTATTAAAAGCTTCTCTGTGACGGCAATTAAATTCTTTGTAACCTGTAATAAATTAATGCATGTGTTATGAATCCTTAATTATCTATATGAATGTTTGATGCTTATTGACAGCTCTTATACATCTCTCCAGGACAACAATCTCAAGGGGATTACAAGATTTAACAAAAGGTTAAATAAAAAGTTATGGAAAAAGCTATATTATTTTCTGTTTTGGCCTCTCCCTTTACACTGCAGGTTTTGGGGCGATGGACAGCCCAACAATCATAAGGGGACCCAGGACTGTGCAGAATATATCTGGAAAGAAAAAGGGAGCGGGTATTGGAATGATGACAAATGTGAGAATAAAAACAGCTGGATCTGTGAGATGTAGCTGTCATATAGAAGACCATCAACAAGACTGGGTCAAAGCCCAATGTGGAACTGGTACGGGCAATGTCTTAAATGGTGGGGAAATTGTTAGTTAGAGGTATACTGTGATAGTGTCTACATTAATACTGGGAATGGCTGAATATGAAATGTTCATCTGTAATTTAATGTAGTGGTCCTAGTAATATTGAACAACAAAGTGTACTGAAGTATCACATCACATGACATAGTTAAGCTGTTGATTACAAAAGGTTATACTGACACTGTACAGCATTACCTCTCTGGAATACACATTATAGACACTCCCATTGATTATTCCTCTCTAACATGTTGCCCATCATTTCACGCATTACCCATGCAAGCTCCAACCATATAATGGGGTTTGGCTGATCAAATGAGAGGTTTATTGAACTGCTGAAGCACAGAACAGACCATAATAATCTGGAATGAGTGTGACAGAAAATAAGAAGCAATCCTTAGACTTTGGATAATTAAAATAAAATGTCAAAGTAGCATGTTCTTTCTGGTACACATTTCTTTCCTATAATTTACCATTTTTTGCCATCTGGTTTCCAATTACTAGTACAGTACGTACTAGGCATTTCTTATGGCTACTTTTCTAATAACTATATTTTGTTACCATCTAGTTCACTTGTAGGTTTACATGTACGAAATAAGAAATTATACATTACTTACTATTCTCCTTATTGAAAACTGTCCTAATAAGGGCAGTTATTTTTGTTCAGTTCAGTTTAACTTTATTGTAATGTGTATTATAATATAGTGTAATACTACAGTCTGAACTAGCCAATCTCACATGCTGTGATTGGCTCGTCCGTTGCCAGGCAAACCACCCGGTAAATGCTGGGCAATATGACTTGAAATCATATCCTGAATATTTCGATTACTGGACAATTATCTTTTTAAATTAGTCAAAATAGCTATTTTTGTACGCCACCATTGAACAACGAAGCATAATACAGGTTTAAGTGGTAATCCATTTAATCAATTATAAAAAACGTTTTCATTGTCAATGACATAGGCTACAAAGAACATTTAAATTTAAACTAGCATTTATTGCAGAATAAGAATAGCCTTGGTGGTATTGATCCAAAAATAATTAATAAACTGTAAAATGCCTTTTTTAGATAATTGTTTTTACACAGATTTGTATTTTTGATGAATTGCCTTGTACAATGATGATGCCAGACTGCGCAGTGTGCAATGTGTTGTGTCCATTAGCTTACATGTACAAATTATATAATGATTGATCATAAATAAAACAATTTGGAGTTTTTTATGGTCCTGAGAATTTCGGTGCATAATAGATTCAACACACAACAATGTAAATATAATGCTGTCGAACAGTTGCATTTTTCAAAACTGAGTGATTAAATAGACCCTAATCTATATAATGTCCTATTTAAGTATGCAGATGATATGGCCTTAGTTGCCCTGTTACTTAAATCAGACCCCCGTGGTGTAGATGCCTACCTGGCTCACACGGTAGCACTTGAAGGGTGGTGTAATACCAGCCAGCTAGAAATTAATGTAGGCAAGACAAAGGAGTTATTCATGCTTAAACCAGATATTACTATACTGCCAGTCTCGCTGGATGGCCAACTCATAGAATCTGTGGAGGACTTTAAATATCTAGGAACAGTTCTAGACTCCCGGATGAGCTTCTCTGGTAACACAGAGCACATCTATAAGAAATGTTCCCAGCGACTTTATCTACTCAGAAAGCTAAATAGCTTCAGAGTTAGTCAGCGGGTCCTAGAACTTGTGTACAAGACCATGATTGAGAGTGTTTTGACATTTCACCTTTCTGCCTGGTTTGGTCACCTAAACTGCAAATTACTGAACAAACTGTCTAGGATTGTGTCAATGGCTAGCAAAATCATT
The DNA here is from genome assembly GCF_963454915.1 of Gymnoscopelus microlampas. Classification (NCBI taxonomy): domain Eukaryota; kingdom Metazoa; phylum Chordata; class Actinopteri; order Myctophiformes; family Myctophidae; genus Gymnoscopelus; species Gymnoscopelus microlampas. The sequence continues at coordinate 29,923,232 of NC_139939.1, forward strand.
GGCAAGCCCCAAAAGGCCTTGAGCCTATTGTACAGGGAGAGAGTGAGGAGGAAAGCTCTGAGCATCACAGCCGATGGCTCCCATCCTCTTTTTAGAGAGTTTGAGCTTCTGAACTCTGGCAGGCGCTACAGAGTTCCCCTAGCGACCAAAAATATTTATAAGAAGTCTTTTGTCCCCAGAGCAGTCAGCATTCTTAACTCGACAGAATGACCTGCTGCATGGTGGTAATGATGATGATGATGATGATGATAATGATGAAATGAGGGCGATGATGATCATGAAACAGGTTCCTAATGTGGGTCTACTCTCCTTTTCTTTCTTTTATTAGCGATGGTGTTTTGTGTATTTCTATGATGTGATCCTCACTGCTGTGCTGTACCTTTAATGTTGTTTGTCTATGTCTGTATAGTGTCTGGTGAGCCAAAGACAAATTTCCACTTGTGGACAATAAAGATCTATTATTATTATTATTAAAGCTGCACTATGTAATTTTCCTCTTCGACCCCGGATTTGAACCCAGGTCTCCTGCGCAAGTGCTGCAAGAGCCTGCCTGCTTGCTCAGGGGACAAATTTAATCTTGAAGTTCAGGTCAAAATGTATGTCAAACCAGAAACAGGACCGTGTCAAAGGTCATGACTCACTTAGACACAGGATCTAAATGTCTCAATAGTGCGTCAATGAATCCATTTGTAACTCAAACATTCATGTACAAATGTAAATGAATGGTGACAGAGCTGGATCCCTGAACGAGCATACCGGGCCCAGGTCCAAGCCCAGGGGCCCAAAGGTGTTTCCCTTTTTTCGTTTCCTACAAAAATAAATATTATTTCAAAAGATTTACAAAAGTTTAAACAAAAATAAGTCACAACTTTTCATCAATTAAAAACAATTTCAACCTTTTTCAAACGTATTTCATAAATACAATAAAAACAAAACACATCAATCAGCAGATTAGTCAGTCTATCAAACTAAAGATACAGTGCAAAAGCTTATGAAACTAGCTTATTTTGACACTACTTGCTTTTCCCCCCTCTATTGGAGGGCACAGATGGCAAAACGATTAAAAAGAGAAAAGTATGACTGAGATTCAAAAGTGGTCCATTTTATCATCAACTTCATAATTAAGGGGCGGACTGGAAACAAAAATCAGCCTGGGAATTTAATTTACAGTGGCCTTCATTTTTCTTGTTATACTGTTATGGCCCGGCTCTAAAAATAAAGGGAAACACATGGAGGGTTCACGAAAAAGTGGCAATTTTTATGAACAAAATTTAAATTTTTAAGTAGAGCAAGGAATATAGTTTCCAACACACAGGGAGGGAAACATGCAGCCCAAATTAACTGAAACTAAACAAACACAATCAAACAGAATGGCTCTTTTGTGGCCGCTCCTGTGGCCCAGGGAGGAATGAAGATACAGAAACATGGACAGTACAAAGGCAATGTATTTTATACTGTGTTGGAGACAGTGGCCAGGTGTCTCCCCTTCCCCTGATTACCTCCCTCCACCCTCCAACCAGCACTGCAACAGAGAACCGTTACACAGCATAGCCCTGGCAAAGGCCCCAGAAGGGCCATCACAAAATGCTATGTCATGCATGCTATCAAATAAATACAAACAGTGTGCACCAGCATGATTGTATGATCAGACCCCTATGGTCTGTTTTACAAGTGTTTAAGTGTACACAGACTTATGAAACTATTTTATATTTTCACTTCTGTCTTTCACTCCATTTTTGTCTGCCCGTTTTCTTTCCTTTATCCTGTATAATGTATGGGTTTTGAGTCATCTCTCCTGACTGGATAAAATTATCGCATCTGAAAAGTGTTTAGGCTAGCTGTAGAGAGTAGCCTACCCAGGGCAGCCAACACTCCTGGATCCCACATGAGTCTCCTTGGTGTTTGCCTTCGTCTCCTGACACTCTCCTTCTTCTGATTTTCTCCTGGATTTGGTATCAAACTCCCAAAATTCACCAGAACACAGGAAATTACATACTATGTTAAAACGTTTCTGGGGGGGAACCCAGACCCCTCGGTTCGGGGGTGTGGTCAGTGCATGCCATCATATATTATTTTCCTATGCTAGTAAAGCGAGCCTGATAAAAGTATCAAACTCACAAAATTCCCCAGACCCGCCGCTAGCCACGCCCCCAAACAATCTCCTCTCCTGGATTCTGACAGTCCAATGTTGGCAACGTTAACCCTGCACATAGAAGACCCCTGTTACTGAACAAACACTAAATCACAGTGATTGATTCCTATTGGAATATATAGCTATTTGACGCTTATTTTAAAAGAAACATATCACTTCTACCACCTTTAACACTGCGGTTTTAGTTTGATTTTTTTTATGGCGTACGCCTGAAGTTCACTGTACTATGCGGCAGAAGGCGCTATAAGTCCAAACAATTTCAGCAGCAGTGCTAGGATTGACTCTTGAAAGCACCATTTTTAAACATTTAAATGTATCAATTAATTAATTAATTAAATAACAACAGTGCTGTTGCTCGTTGATTATTCCTGATTTCTTATCAAACGGTGGACATTTCTTTGAGCATTTGTACTTTTTCAACTGGAACGGAAATTATGATTAATAACTAAGGTCTATATTAAAAACAAATTAAATCAATCAATCAATCAATCAATCAATCAGTGCAGGAAATCTAACAGTGTAGGCCTAACTGATGATTTGTTTATATTCGGTAAAAAGAATGTGAAACATCACAGTTACATATATAATACTTTTGTCTAAAATGTCCGTCTAAAAAAATCCTTACGGACTTGTTTCCGTTGGGGTACTTTACTTGAATAATCATGCTCATTCTGCAATCTAGAGTATATTCCGCTTGTCCTTGAGAATAAGAGGCGTAGATAGCTATTAAAGTGCCTACTGCACCTGCAAGTTAAAGTAGCCTACGATTTCTCTAACGCTCTGCCACAGTGTATTTCACATACTGATGTGCGATGTTTAAACTGTATGGTCAAAATAAATCATATAATTTCGCCACTCACCAAAACAAAAGGGTAGTTTACGATGTTGAAATCCTATTCTCTGCGGTGGGAAGCATCTCAGAACCCTACCCTTTTTTAATTTTATTAGCCACAAAACATGTTCACCAGAAAGAAACTTTGATTTAGGCTACAGAAGTGCGCCACCTACAGATATGGTTAGTAGCATTTTTCTTTTGACCAGATCTCTAGGTGGCGAAATGCAAACGATATCATTTGTTTTATTGCAGTTATAGACATCGGAAATCAGAAATTAACAGTTCCTGAGCATTAGAGAGAAACTCGCTCCGGACCTGAGCCACAAAGGAGGTAGGCTATGTTAGAACAAAAGCCTTCACTACAGTCAGAACTCAGAAGAACTGACAAACTGAGCATACACAAGTAAACTGTGTTTATTGCTTCGGTCGGGTACCATGGATAATGTTTACCTCGGCTCGTCGTTCAGGGTTCAGGTTCCTCATGATCGGGATACGGTATTTAGGGGGATACGGTATTATTTACATGCACCGCATAAACTGACCAATCGTCCTAAAAGTCGTTAAGGCCTACTCTATAAAGCACTGGTCCCGAAACCATTTATTTCAAGACCCAAAAGAGAAATTTGACTTTTGCCCGGGACCCAAACTAGTGAAAATAGCAGATCTACGAGCTCAGATTCACAATGTGAATATTTTCACTACTTCTTAGTTAAACCTTTTTTTGTATTTATTCATGGAAATTAATATACTTTAGGAAAATGTTGGAATTGTTTAAATTGTTTTGAAAAGTCGTGATTTTAAAAAGTTTTAAATCTTTTGAAGATATATATACATCTTTAGGCTATATATTTTAAATATAGGAAACTTAAAAAAGGGTATATTTATTAGCGACCACAAATGGGTCCCGACTCCGGATAACGGCGAAATCTGGGAGCAGGGCTGCGAAAGGAGCGCTACAACATTGAAACGCACCGGGCGGTGAAGCGTCCCTTCACCGAACCGGGTCCAAGCACCGGGCACCACGAAGGGTTAATCCACCCCTGACTGGACCGCGAACGGCCTTTTTGCATGTAGTTTAAGCGCAAGGGGGCGGGGGGCGGGGGGGGGGTGGGGAGAGAGTCAGCGCGCTGAAGTCAAGGCACAGAATACGGTGTTGTTGACGGACAACGGATGCACGCTTATGAGAAACAACAAAAATAAAACCTGGTGAAACAGTTGCGTGCATTAGCGCAAGATGAGGATAAAGGAAACATTCAGTCTAAATGTCCAGTTTGCTAATAATTCACAACTACTGTGCCAGATAATCACCAAGAGAGTTAAAAAAGAAAAAATGTTTCAGTCATTCAGTCCGACTTCACTGTAGCTTATAGTAGCCTTTTCATAAATTATGTTTGTACTTAGGCTGTCCTGAGAGTTTATAATATTTAGAGAAATAAATGTAAAGTTTCAAATACCAAAGTAGTGGGAGTAGTTGCGAATTACTGGACATTTAGACTGAATGTTTCATTTATCCTCATCTTGCGCTAATGCACGCAACTGTTTCACCAGGTTTTATTTTAGTTGTTTCTCATAAGCGTGCATCCGTTGTCTTTCAACAACGCAGTAGTCTGTGCCTTGACTTCAGTGTGCTGACTCTGTCCCCACACGCCCCCTTGCGCTTAAACTACATGCAAAAAGGCCGTTCGCGACTGGACCGCCAGGCCCTTTCCGTTCCCTCGGTTCTACACCATCTCCTCCTCTTCCGTTTTACATCACACTCCACTGCAGTGCTTTAGTTTATCTCCTGCTGCTCACATTTAATTTCCTCCCCTCATCTCTGTCATTTCTTCCAGTAATACACCAAGGAAGGACCACCACTACCATGGTTGTAGCACAAGTCTGGACTCTCCGACACCACTTTGTGGGTTTGCCTAAACTCAGTGACTTTGAGCTGAAGGAGGAGCAGCTTCCTGACCCCAAACAAGGAGGTCAGTACACACAGCCTATCTGTATATATTATATGTTTTAATGACGAAACACTTAAGTCAAGTATGGTATAGCCATGTGCTTGTGACTAAAGTGTAATCAGAGTTTTATAACAGAGATTTATAGTATACTATACCAGACTGAGTGTAGCAGGTATGTGACCGACCCAAAACAAAGACAAATCTTAACTAGGTACAGACTCAGTGAGCACAGTCTTGCGATCGAGAAAGGTCGTCACAGGCAGACCTGTATCCCGAGAGAAGACAGACTATGCACCCACTGCACACAAAATGAAGTGGAAACCGAGCTACACTTCCTAACCGTCTGTCCATTGTACCAAGACATCAGAGACACATACTTCCCACAGATTACAACCACACACAGAGATTTTGAAAACATGACCAATGACAAAAAACTCCCATATCTGCTGGGCAAAGTACAACAATGTGCAAACACAGCAGCAAGATTCGTGAGTTGCTGTGATAGGAGAAGGATATCAAACGGAACACAACCACCCTAAAGACTAATCATTGTGTATATTCCTGCACTATACCTGCACCCAGTGATCTTGGTACATAAAAATTGATCTATTGAAGATTCTGACTTTCAAATGTACATATTTTTTGTTTTGATTGTATTGCTGTATTGTTGTATTGTGCTTTCTGCTTTGGCAATGTAAACATATGTTTTTTCATGCCAATAAAGCCCATTGAATTGAATTGAATTGAATGTGGTCATGTGGTTTCAGAAGTCCTTTTGGAGGCTGTGTTCCTGAGTGTGGACCCATATATGAGGTTTGTCTATGTACTGCAATCATTATCATTATAGCCTGAAGATACACTTAAACATGTTTTATAGTCTGCCTGTCAAAACCCTGAGTTAATGCATGTTTTTATTCCCCAGCTGAACAATTAGGCAACTGAGACAAAACATAACTTAAAAATATAGCTGCAAGCAGCGATAATATGGGGCCAGGAGAGAGAAATGATAATTCCTTTAACAGGTCAGTTCATGAAAGTCCTTGCGGTCTTGTTTCCAATGAGTGCCTGTGAGCAATTAGGGGTTAAGAGTCTTGCTCAGGGACAAATTTCATTTCATCGACACATTTGCTGACCTGGCCTGGAATCGTACCTGGGGCAACCAGAGTCTCTGGCTCCCTAGGCGGGCTCACTAACCACTCAGCTATGGCCACCCCTCAGAGAGAGAGAGAGAGAGAGAGAGAGAGAGAGAGAGAGAGAGAGAGAGAGAGAGAGAGAGAGAGAGAGAGAGAGAGAGAGAGAGAGAGAGAGAGAGAGAGAGAGAGAGAGAGAGAGAGAGAGAGAGAGAGAGAGAGAGAGAGAGAGATAGATAGATAGATAGACAAATGGAATAGATTGAAGAGACAGAGACATGGAAACGGAATAGATTGAAGAGAAAGACATGGAAATGGAATAGATTGAAGAGAGAGAGAGAGAGCGCCATGGAAACGGAATAGATTGAGTCATGTTTTTTGCATTTCAACTTAAATGAGTCTGCATCAAGTGAGGCTTGAACCGGCAACCTTACGGTCATGAAGCACTCTTAGGTAGCTGCAACACTACCTATAGTGCTATATCTTTGTCCAGGCTGATATTGTCTGTTGAGGATCACAAACTCTTGCCTTCTGTCATGACCCAAGCCCCTGTTTCACTAACACTAAGATCACTCGTTCACAAACCATTTACCAATGAAGAAATTGTACATCTCCTCAGAACCAAAATTAGTGAAAGTAGCCGATCTACAAGCTCACAAACCATTAAAAGTTGTCAGATTGTACATTGGCTATTTTCACAATGAAGTATGTTATACATTGAAAAAACATACTCTCATTGCTATCTGAAAAGTTGTGAGATTGTAGATCAGCTGTATGTAAAAAACACTCAATTAAGTATTTCATGTTATCTTTAACAATTGCAGATGTATTCATTGATAGTCATGTTGTGTGAAATGCAACTCAGATGAAGTCTGCACCAAGTGAGGCTTGAACTGGTGACCTTCAGGTTGTGGGGCACACATTTAAGCGAGAAGCCACCAACAGACAAGAACCTGTGAAAAAGGAGATCACACAGATCATACAGTTTCACGCAAATAGCTGAAAAAATCCTGGGTTTAAGTGTTTTTCAAACTGCTCAAGATTGCGGACAATCTAAGGGCGGTGCTTACTGGTCAACGTGATAGATGTGTTCCTCATTAGTCAAGGCACATGTGTAAGCAGGTCTAATGGCTGTCGGCCAAACGAGGCATGACTTTTGCCTGTTTAAAGTTTCAATTTTCAAAAAATTGCTATAGCGCCCCCGTTTGACCAATTGGAGTAAGATTGGTTTCAGTGATATTTGGAATGGCCCTTTACATTTCTGCAAAGTTTCAAAGAATGGTAAGTCTGCATGTATGTGTTAGGGGCAGATGAATAATTGTCATAAAACTGCAATATTCATTGGCTCATTAAAGCTTCATTTTTTCACTTATGGAAGATATTTTGCAAACGTTTTTTGGTATAGGTCCAAAGTTCATGTGTAAAAAGTTTCGTGCAGATTACTCAAAAATCCCAGGAGGAGATAGGTTTTAACTGTTTTTCATATAATTCAAAATGGTGGGAGATCTAAAGGTCAGAGGTCAAAAGTCAGAGTGTGAAAGTTGTTCAGCATGAGGAGACGCATGTGTGCATCGAAGTTTCATGGCTGTAGGTCAAACACGGCATGAGTTGTACCTGTTCAAAGTTGGCATTTTTCAATTGAGTGCTATAGCGCCACCTTTTGACGAAAGATTGTGAGAATTATTTCTTGATCGTTTTTCATGACCATCTATCATATGGCCGAGTTTCATAAAAAGCGACTGCACGGTTCAGCCAGAACTGCCAAAAGTGGCAGAAGAAGAAGAAACGGAAATAATGCGAATAACAATATGGGTCCATGCTGGAAGCCTGGCCCCATAAAAAAAAAAACTTGCCTTCTTTTCTGTCTGATGGGTAGTCTCTAGTCTGTTGTTCCCCTTGATTGCATTGTGTCTGTGTAGAGTTCATATAGAGTTCACTATGGGAGAGAAAGTGTTCTGTGTTTGTTTGATGAGGTAGGCCATATCTTATCAGTGGTGTTTTGTCCCCTGTTATGGCATGTATGGAAATTACAGCCACTTTTTGTAATAATACCGTAGTTATGTGGTCCAATGCAATCATTTGGGATTGGATTGCTTGGAATGTGACTCAAGCACTGCACACCCTAGTGAGTGAGACAGACCATGCCACACACACACCTAACTGGATGAAAATGTTGATTATGGATTAACTGGGTTTGCTCCTTCCTGTATAGGCCTTACAGCAGAATGAAAATGAGGGAAGGGGATGTAATGATTGGAGCTCAAGTTGCTAAGTAAGTCACCAACCCACAATACATAACAACAATATCAATACAACTTTGGTGACCCATTGTGCGTGTATGAAAAATAACGCACGCACGCACACACAGTTTACAACAGTTTATAAATGTTTGAAAACAAAACAGGGAGGTTAAACCAAGGACCACCTTATGAAATCAGCTGTAGTGTTACTCGGGTAGGCTAGTTTGAATAAATAAATCAATCAACTTATTAATAAAATAAATCTAATCAGTCAGCTGTCAGCCAGTCAATCGGTCGGTCGGTCGCTCAGGCGGTCACCGGTCAGTCGGTCAGTCAGTCAGTCAGTCAGTCAGTCATTCATTCCGTCAGATTTATTCCATCCACTATTCTGTAAATGTTTTTCGCTGCAGTTCATTCCTTCTGACCAATCCGGTCCTCTCTGTTTCTCAGAGTGATCCAGAGTTGCAACCCCAGTTTCAAAGTGGGGAGCTATGTTGTGGCAATGTGTGGATGGAGAAGCCACCATGTGTGCAACGGGAGTGGGCTAACCCCTCTGCTGCCCGACTGGCCCCAAGACCTCCCTGTGTCCCTGGCCCTGGGGACCATAGGTATGCCTGGGTATGTGAAATGGATGTAAGGTCAAATGGTTGGATGGGTGGATGTAGCACTGAACAAAGGGATTTTATACTTAGTTGCACATCGGTGTTGTGTACAATGCAATGTGTTTGTTGCATGTGACACCATGCGCAACAGAGTATAGCCTATCAAGTCCTTAACTCTTGACCCTACATTCCCAACATTCTCTCAAATGACTCACTTTCTTTCTTTCTCCCTCCCTCTCTGTTCAGTCTAACAGCTCTTTTTGGACTGGAGGAATTGTGTGAGATTAAGGAAGGAGAGACTCTGCTGGTCAACGCTGCAGCTGGAGCAGTGGGGTCTGTGGTGGGACAGATTGGCAAGATTAAGGCATGGCACTTTCAAACCACTACCAAATGTGTCAATTATATTCTAAAATAGCTTGCAAGCTGAATTAAATGTTTCTGAAGAGTGGGTGAGATTTCTCTGAGGCTGCTTTATAGCATTCATTATTACCTTCACACTTTAATCGATTTTTGCTTCATTTTGCATGCAGCAGTGTGTATAAATGTTATAGCTATGTAGGGGCTGACATTCAAATATTATATAATTTCAAAAGATTATGTAGTACTTTGGATAAAAGCTTCCACCAAATAGCAAATGTTGATGATACTGTTGATGTGGATTGTGACCAAGCCACACAGTACATTATGCCTCTAAATAATTCATGTGTTTCTTCGACATTTTTAACAGGGTTGTACAGTAGTTGGCTGTGCGGGGACTGATGCCAAGGTGGCCTATCTGAAGGACTTGGGATTTGACTACGCTTTTAATTATAAGACAGTCTCTTCATTGGTGGAAACACTGAGAAAGGCTGCTCCCAATGGATATGACTGCTACTTCGACAATGTGAGTCTAATTCTTGGAGAGAAAGAGAGATTGACAGTGGATCAAATTTCACTGATCACAGATCACAGTTTTCACACAATTATAGTAGGATGGCGTGTAGCCTATCTACATAGTGCAGTATTATGGAAAAAGGCCATCCAGGTCCAGCCATCACTCTCCCCCCCCCCCCCCCCCCATCTCTGTCCCTCTAACACTCCCTCCTCTCTCTGTAGGTAGGTGGTGGGTTCTCTAGTGTGGTGATGCCTCTTATGAGAGAGTTTGGCCGTATTGCTGTGTGTGGTTCCATCTCCACATACAATGAAACCTCTCCTCAGAAAGGTATCGCAGTGATAGATACTTTATGGAATACATGCCTTTTATTCGTGCTTTTTGGCATGAATCCATGTCGCACTTCTGTAACTTCACTCTTTGGCAAGTTTCACAATATTCGTCTTTTTTTAGCAGTTACAAAATATAATTAATAATAAAAGTGTGACAGATTTTTTTTTCTGGGGGTTACCATTTAATGCTCTCATTATTATGTGTTAGGTCCATATATTCAATCTGATATGGTCTTCAAGCAACTCCGAATGGAAGGATTCCTTGTCACGCGCTGGGAGCACAAATTCCATGAGTCTCTTCAGAGAATAATGGCCTGGATAAAGGAGGTAAGGTTGGACTTTTCAGGTTGCAAAGTATTGACCCATATACTTTAGATCTAGTCAGTAATTCTCAAAAATCACTATGAGGACCTTTTGAAATAATGGGTAAACATGGTATTTCTAAACTATGTTATGTGTTATAAATCACATTCCCTTTTCCAAAATCTAGCCCCTGCTGCTTGCAAAGAAATGATATAGTTAAATTAGACAAATGAAAGAGATAAATACATTCTCAGGTGAAACCTCATATACAGGCAGGTCTTACATTGGTTAAGAAAGACTGTACCATGCCAGTCAATCAAAAGGTTTGATGATTCACACATCATACTGGTCATGTTTAACAGTATTTGTTTTCCTGCGTGTCTGTGCATCTGTTTCGTGTTTTTCCTCTCAGGGTAAACTGAGCTGGACTGAACATGTTGCAGAAGGCTTCTCCAACATGCCTGCTGCTTTCATGGGAATGCTGAGGGGTGACAACACTGGCAAGGCTGTTATAAAGGTCTAAGAAAAGGAGAGTAACATACTAAGAAGTGTGGTTTATAGAAACAATTCCTTCCATTTCTAGTTTTGAGCTAAATCATTTGGAAACACTTTGGGTATGTTACCGAAAAGGTGTATTTGGTGTGATGTAACGTTTATTAGATCCCGACCAATGCCAGAGTTTTTGGGTCCAATACTGATCCCAATTATGGAGAGCCCTAGAGTCCTAGACCACTGATGTTCTAGTCTCGTGGCCAGACGATCGGATATCTCCTCCTATCTCCGCCGTACCAAGTGTCTGGAAACATACAAATGAAATTTAAATATCTGAATTGTTACCACCCATCTCTAGCCCACACAGAATTAGAACATCACCAGACTTATCAGTAGGCGAAGATGTCTGAAAGTCTGGCTATGTGAGACGACCAATGTTTTGACCGATATTTTGTAAAACAAAAAAAAAGAATAGCAAAATATTGAAATAAATTTGATAAACTTTATTAAAGTTTCTATTTGAGATAATTTTAACTTATATATAATATATTATATATAAATATTATATATACAATATATAACAATTATAAACAGCATATTGTTTATATTATTTTAATGATAATAATGTTTGCAGAATCTAGGATCATGAATTATAATTATCTTGCTTTAATATAGGCTACATGAGTTCAAGTGTGGGCTTATGTTATAAGCTACGGTAGTGCTGTGCAATGCAGATAGTGATCAACATCACTGTCACATAAATAATCACTGGCTGTAGCTTTTTCACAATCATAGTGTATCTCTTTTTACTGTATCAAGCTATATTGAATAACACTATTAGTAGCCTAATTACACATTTCTAACTTTTGTTGCTAAAATGGCAGTTGCTTATACTGTAGCTGATTAGTTTGTGAGGAACTGTAGCTTAAACGTCGTACTATTGTGGAAGGCTTATGGTTTTAGCTAAATGTGTGACCATTTTAATAAATCAGCATTCAGTGTTTTAGTGTTTGATTATTTCAGACATCTTCAATGAGTCACAATGTTCAACAAGGTATAATCATTCAGCACTGTGGTAAGTGTAGTATCACACTTCCATAGAAATGACACATAAGCACACCTTATGTAAAAAAGAAAACAAGAAATGGTTGCTGACACGATGCAGCATGGTGAGTAAGTTCAAATCAAACCAAACCAAACAGTATGAGGATTTGTGATCGGATTTGTGAATGAATCCAACTCAATGAACGGAGCTCCATGTTATTCACTTACATACCAAGCATAGTACAGGCTCCATTCCATACAATTATCAGCCCCTGAGGTGCTAGAGAAAGGCATCTCCCAGAACCTGAAGGACACAAGTGGGTTGAGGTGAGCATGTGAATACAATACAATACAATACAATACAATACAGATAATATTGCACATTAAACCCCACTACATTTCTAGGGAAGGAAAAAAGTACAGTAAGACTGTATATTAAGGTCGGGTCTGTAATAAATTGTAAGCGCATTAATAATGCATTATAATGTGTTTATAAGGCATTAAAACACTTCTTATAAATGATTATAATCATGTATGACAACTTATAAGAATGTCTATGAAGTGTTACATGTGCTGGTCATAATGCATTATAAGCTCAGCGGAACAGCACATTATACATTAACTACCAGATATCACTTTACATAAAGGACGAGTCTATAATGCAATATTACCACATTTATAATGCATTTATAAGACTTCACAACAACTTATAACAAAGACAATTCATAACTGACTAAGTTATGGTAGTTATAATGTGCTGTTCCACTGAGCTTATAATGCGTTATGAACAGCATTAATAATCATCATATAGTTGTTATAAGTTGTCATACATGATTATAAAGTTTATATTGAGTGTTATAATGCCTTATAAGCGCACAATAATGCATTACAAATGCGCTTATAATCATTATAGACCCGACCTTAATACACAGTCTTACCAAAAGGACATTATGAATGAACCACTTAGGCCCCTTTGAATTGGAAATAGCTTTCCAGTGAAAATGTATTTACTGTATGTTATATGAGACTGTTATTATTAGTAATTATGACTAATTACAAAATCATTTTTACATTTAAAAATGAGGGGGAAAAAGGGAATTACAATCTGCTATTTTACAGCATTATAATAACAGTATCTCCTGGTGTTTGTGAGTTCATACTGTATACTACAGATGGTAGCAGAGATACAGTAATTGCATTACACATGATAAAATGCCATGTGCCATGAGATTATTTTCCTTTTCTAGAAAGGTGAAAAAGTGGAGACAGTGTGATGTGTAATGCTAGAAGAACACAGCCCCCCCGCAACACACATACAAGCTGATTTATTGCAAAATGACACGTAAAGTCATGTTGAATAACCTTAGCAGATTCTAAATCATCTTCAACTGCACAAGCGTTGAAGATGAGGAAGTGGGACAACAAAAAGAGGAATGAGAATCATGTGAAATAAAAATACAGAGGCGGTTTATATCAAAACAATAAGCAGAGTTGATTCAATATCATCTCTACGAATGAATTCAAATGGATTTGGAAGAGGCACCATGAGACAGTACATTAAAATGTTTTCTCTGTAAATGTGAATTTCATGAGGTTTGGCAAAAGCTTGTCTAGAACCAGTTGCCTTTAACTGAAAGATGAATAGCAACAGGATGTAATTCAAAAGTAAATGTAGAATTGGGACACATCTTTATACATGTTCAAATTATCTATGCTTACTAACTAAACATTAAGACTCTGATTTGAAAAGGACCTCATTCTTCAATTGACCTATTGCCAACATTATTTTCAGTCCATTACATGTCATTAAACCTATTATCAGAGTATATTGTGACAGCAGAAAAATAAAGACATAAACATTTATTTTTTAACCACAATCTACTTGTGTGAAATATCTTAAAGTTAACAGAATTAATATCACAGTGACACTGGTAAAAAAATCACTGTAGACGCCTTGAAATTGCTGAAACCATGGATTTGATTTGAGAAATCTTATTTCAAATGGTCTGTTATGTATCCTCAGTGTGTGTTTACACTGAATGTGTTGTATAGTTAAACACAATTTGATAGCAATCTGATTACTCAAGACACTATCTAATGCTAAGCGTCAAAAGACTCTTAAATGTTTCAATGTGATGTGGAAACCTTAAGGTCAGCATTTCTTGTTCCAAGTTGTCAGCAAGTTTCATTCCAGGAATAGCTAATTCCGCTCTTTCAATTTCTTGTAGGGGGGGGGGGGGGGGGGGGTCTTATGCCCATATCATAAAAATGCTAGTCATCACTGTTCCCTCCGATAACCTTAAATGCATGACCAAGAGGAGGATATTTCTTCTCATCTGTTATCAGCTCTCCAGGTCCAGGTAATTCATTTGTTGTCTTTTCAATTGAGATTTATTTGATCAATTCAAATGTATGTCACACATAATCTAGGTGAAAGTAAAATTATCATCTCCACCTAAACTCCAGCCCAAGCACTACCTTGACGGCCATGGATGTGGATGACAGTCAGAACAGCTACAGGCCACTTACTGCAAATGGAAGCAAGTTTAAGCTAACGGGTAAAACATAATAATTTATTAATAATTACATTATTAATAATAATAAAATAAAAAATCATAATTTGGGAGAAGACAGTACTCATAAAATAAATACCGAACTGAAAGCAAACCTCAATATGGGAAATAAAAAACATGTTCAAAACGTAAAGATAATCACCTACATACATTTAAAGGAAGATATTTTTCATTCAGACACACACACACACACGTTTCAGTCTAGTTATTTTATTTTTCTTTCTTTGCTCTGCTTCCTACGTATATGGTCCAGTTTATGAGTTGAGAAAGAGACCTTTCAGGACTGCTACACTGTGTCTTGGGCTGCTGTGTGTTCTCCTGCTGGCTGGGGTCATAGGGCAAGGAGTCCATTGTAAGTCACCTACTATATATTAACACCCCTCATTACCTCAGCATGTGACTGTTTTTTTTTTTTAACTCACTAGCTTTCTGTTTGGGTTTAATTTAGTTATTATTTCTTATATCGGTTTTATGTGCTTTTGTGATCTCGGCAGCATTGCCATTGAGGACAAACCTCAATGCTTATACATTTTTTAAACATACACATGGAGTATGTTTCTTACACAGTATACTGTCTCTTTTTTTGCAGTCAGGAAAGCAGAACAACAACAGCAAAACAACTACAACGCCTTAACTAAACAAAGAGATAACCTGCAGACAAACCTGAGCGCTGTGCTCAAAGAGAGAAACGAGCAACAGAACACTCAAGCCCACTTGCAGAGTAGCAACGGTGACTTACAGAGAGAGAAAGACCGAGTATCGGCCGAAATCAATGCCCTGAAACAAAAAAACGATGCCCTGACAAATGAAAGAAACACACTTAAAGGTAGTGAAAAACAATTGCAGGCTGACAAAAGTGTTCTAACTAAAGAGAGAGACCAGCTTAAAGCCAATGAGGATCGTTTACAGACCAATAACGATGCCTTGACTAAAGCCAGAGACCTGTTGCAAACCAATTACAATTCAGTGGCCAAACAACGAAATGAGTTGCAGACCAGTTACAGCTCAACGATTAAAGAGCGGGACGTGTTACAGAACATGTACAACAATGTAACCAGAGCCAGAGAGCAGTTACAAATCAGTTATGATGCCTTGCTTGTTGAGCTTGGAAAACTACAGGACATTCACAACACCACTAAAAGCGAGAAAGAAAAGTTGAAGAGTGACTCAGACTACAGGCAGACTTTCATGAGGTTTTGTACAGCCGCAGTAAATGTGTTACAGTCTAGTTACAAAGATTTGATAGGAGAAAGAGACTTGCTAAGAGTTAGTTATGACAATGTAACTACTGACAGAGATCAGTTAAAGAGCACTTATGAAAACTGCACCCTAGAGAGAGATGAGTTACAGGCCAGACAGAACAACCTGACAGCAGAGAGAGACCACTTACAGCAGGAAGTTGAGAGACTCAATGCCACGAATGCAGGTAAGACAAAAATAAATGCATTAACATAAATATACATGAAATGAAAGTAATTAATCCATAATTCATGTCCTTGTCATGTGTGTTCTGAAAAAAAGAAGAAAAAGAAAGAAAGAAGCTAAATCACTTTCTGTGGGTAAATAATGTCAGAAAGGTGTACTGTTTGTCTT
Source organism: Gymnoscopelus microlampas (assembly GCF_963454915.1). Taxonomy (NCBI): domain Eukaryota; kingdom Metazoa; phylum Chordata; class Actinopteri; order Myctophiformes; family Myctophidae; genus Gymnoscopelus; species Gymnoscopelus microlampas. The sequence goes on from NC_139939.1 coordinate 29,939,345, forward strand.
ATTCCATTTTCACTTACTGCATTATTGCACACACCCTTAACAATAAGGAAAAACATTTAGTTTAAATTAATTGTATAATTTTTACCACTTTGAACCTGACATCCCAAAAATATTTAAACAAAATAATTTTAACAGGTAAGATATGTCCTTCCGGCTTCCACAAGTTTCAGCAAAGCTGTTATCTCATCTCTACTGGCCGTAAATCCTGGTCGGAGAGCAGGAAAGACTGTCAAAACAGAGGGGCAGATTTGGCAATCATCAACAGCACAGAGGAAATGGTGAGTACAGTATGTATGTGCATGTGTCTGAGCATGAGCCACCTTGCATCTTTGTGCACATTTGTACATGTGAATGAAGATAATGCTTCTAACCTGTTGTTTCTCCTCCCACAAAGGAATTCATCGATAGCTTGCATTCAGCAGATTCTGAAAGCTGGATTGGTTTGACTGATATGGGGATAGAGGGACATTGGGTATGGGTGGACAGTACACCACTGACCACAAAGTAAGAGCATTATTAAAAGCTTCTCTGTGACGGCAATTCAATTCTTTGTAACCTTATATAAATTAATGCATTATGAATCCTTAATTATCTATATGATAGTTTGATGCTTAGTACAACTATTGGCAGCTCTTATACATCTCTCCAAGACAACAATGTCAAGGGGATTACAAGATTTAACAAAAGGTTAATAAAAAGTGAAGTCATGGAAAAAGCTAAATTATTTTCTGTTTTGGCTTCACCCTTTACACTGCAGGTTTTGGGGCGAAGGACAGCCCAACAGTTACAAGGGGACTTCCCAGGACTGTGCAGAGTTCTGGAAGAAAGACACAGGGAGCGGACATTGGAATGATGACAAATGTGAGAGTAAAAACAGCTGGATCTGTGAGATGTAGCTCTCCTATTAAGACCAATAACAAGACTGGGTCAAAGCCCAATGTAGAACTAGTATGGGCAATGTCTTAAATTGTGGGCAATTTGTGAGTTAGAGGTATACTGTGGTAGTGTCTACATTAATACTGGTAATGGCTGAAGACAAAATGTTCATCTGTAATTTCTATGTAGTGGTCCTAGTAATATTTAACAACAAAGTGTACTGAAGTATCACATCACATGACATAGTTAAGCTGTTGATTACTAAAGGTTATACTGACACTGTACAGCATTACCTCTCTGGAATTCACATTATACACTCCTTTTGACCACCCTTCTCTAACACATTGCCCATCATTTCACACATTACCCATACAAGCTCCAACCATATAATGGGGTTTGGCTGATCAAATGAGAGGTTTATTGAACTCATGCTGAAGCACAGAACAGACCATAATAATCTGGAATGAGTGTGACAGAAAATAAGAAGCATGTACCAGGAAATACATTTCTTACTGAGTATACATATAGGCTAGTCTATCTTTAGACTTTGGATGATTATAATAAAATGTCAAAGTAGCATGTTCTTTATGGACACATTATTTCCTAATGACAATGTTTTGCCTTCTGGTTTCTAATTACTATCTCATTCATCTCTTTTTTGTGTGTTGCTTTCATTTTCAATGACAACATTTCAATTTACAAGTAGCATGTATGTATTGCATAATGAGAATAGCATATTGATGCAAACATAATTAATGTAAAATGTGAATGCCTTTTAAGATAATTTGTTTTAACACAGATTTGCACTTTTGATTAATGCCTTGTACAATGATGATGCCAGACTGCGCAGTGTGCAATGTGTCCATTAGCTTACATGTACAAAGTATATAATGATTGATCATAAATAAAACAATTTGGTGTTATGTATGGTCCTGAGAATTTTGGTGCATAATAGACTCAACACACAACAATGCAAATATAATGCTGTCGAACTGTTGCATTTTTCAAAACTGACTGATATAGACCCTAATAATCTATATAATGTCCTAGGCTAGTATTAAAGCTGCACTATGTAACTTTCCTCTTCAACCCTGGATTTGAACCCAGGTCTCCTGGCAAGTGCTGAAATTTTACCATTCAGCAAATAGAGCCTGCCTGAATCTTGACATTCAGGTCAAAATTCATGTCAAACCAGAAACAGGACCGTGTCAAAGATCATGACTCACTTAGACACGAGATTTAAGTATCTCAATAGTGCTGCTTCAATGAATCCATTTGTAACTCAGAGAGTGTACAGATGTAAATGAATGGCGAGCATACATATATTAAAAAATATATGTTATTTCAAAAGATTTACAAAAGTTTAAACAGGAATAAGTCACAACTGACTTCAAACAAAAACAATTCCAGCATGTTTCAAAAATATTTCATAAATACAATAAAAAAAAAACCAAATAATTTCCATAAATAAATGAAATAAAAATGTTTAAGAAGTAGTTTGTAGATCTGCTAATTTCACTAGTTTGGGTCCTGGGAAAATGTCTAATTTCTCTTTTGGGTCTTGAGCTAAAACGTTTGGGAACCACTGTTCTAGAAAATTGGGCCAACTGAAAGGCATTCAGGGACAGACTGGAAAGAAAAATCATCCTGGGAATTTTATTTACAGTGGTCCTTAGTGTTATTGTTGTATATTAAAAAAATAGTGAAACCACAACAATCAGCAGATCAGTCAGTCAAACTAAAGACACAGTGCACAGGCTTATGAAACCATCTAATATTTTGACCTGTCTTGATTTGTCCTCCCCCACCCCGACGGCAAAACAAAAAGAGATAAGTATGACTAAGATTCAAACATTTTATGAACTTCATAATTCAGGGGCGGACTGGAAACGAAAATCAGCCTGGGAATTTAATTTAAAGTGGCCTTCATATTTCTTGTTTATATTTTCTGTTATGGCCCAGCTAGCTCTAAGGCCAACACAAATAAAGGGGAAACACACACCAAGGGTTCACGAAAAAGTGGCATTTGTTATGAACAAATTATGACATTTTTAGAGCAAGGAATATAGTTCCCAACATACAGGGAGGGAAACATGCTGCCTAAATTGACTGAGACTAAACAAACACAATCAAACAGAATGGCTCTTCTGTATCCGCTCCTGTGGCCCAGGGAGGAATGAAGAGACTAAACAGTGGATAGGGCAGGTGTTTTATACTGTGTTGGAGATAGTGTCCAGGTGTCTCCCCTTCCCCTGATTACCACTGATTACCTCCCTCCACCCTCCAACCAGCACTGCAACAGAGAACAGTTACACAGCATAGCCCTGGCAAAGGCCCCAGCAGGGGCCATCACAAAATGCTATGTCATGCATGCTGTCAAATAAATACAAACTAAAGCGCACCAGCATGATTGTATGGGACCAGACCCCTATGTTCTGTTTTGCAAACTGTACACAGACTTATGAAACTATTTTATATTTTCACTTCTTGTTTTTTTTTCACTCTAACCTATGACAAACAGATAAAAAAAGAGAGAAGTTCCATTTTTGTCTGCCCATTTCTTTCTTTCAACACTTCCCATTTCACTTGTTTATCCTTTATAATGTATGGGTTTTGACTGAGTCATCTCTCCTGACTGGATAGAATTGGTATCCCGATCTGAAAATGTATTTTCTGTTTAGGCTGTATAGTAGCCTACACATAGAAGACCCCTGCTACTGAACAAACACTATATAACAGTGATTGATTTTTTATTGGAATATAGAGCTATTTGATAATTATTTTAAAAGAAACATATTTAACATAATCACTTATACCACCTTTAACAGTTTCTTTTGTTTAGTTTTATGGTGTAGGCCTGAAGTTCATGTTCATTTAAGGAAAAACCCATTCACTGTAGGCCTACTATGTGGCAGAGGGCGCTATAAGTCCAAACAATTTCAACAGCAGTGCTAGGATTGACTTGAAACTTTGTTGTGCAGACCAGGGCTGGCTAGCGCATGCCATGCAAATTCCACTATTGGTGCAAGAAGCACAATTTTTTAAACGTTTAAATGTATCAATGAATTAATTAATTGAATAACAACAGTGCTGTTGCTCATTGATATTGTCACTCCCTCCAGTAGTCATAAGACACAGTGGTTCTGCATACTGACAGTTTTATTAAGCACCTTTCTGGCTTAATGCACCAACGTCGAACTATACATAAAACAAACATAAAACAAACAAACACTTGCATTAACAACAGAAACGTGACGTAAACATTGTACAAATAAACATACATAACAAACTAAAGCAAATACAAACAAACACACCTTGCTGGCTGCATATAGACTTGTAGGGGAATGAGTCCTTGTGCCCACGACAACTCACAGCAACACAAACTGCAATAAAATCAATACAATTAACCCAACATTCAAACCATCATAATATTGACTTTGACACAATTCAAGAACAAACGAACCTTTCTCTGTCCTGGCACGTTCAAACATAAGCTCCGTCTGAGCGGAAGTGCTGGTGTTGCACACTTGTGTGGCTCAAGGAAACTGCACAATATAAAGGGTTCCGAGTCCCAGCCATACCTTATAAGGAGTTTGGGCATTTAACTTAGTTTCTGGTACAAAATAAATACTTCTAATAACCTCGTTAAACAAATGGGCATGAAAAATGGGCATAAATAATTATATTAAATAAGAACAAAAATAAGAAATAAAATGATTACTCCGGCAGTTACAGATATATTCCTGATTTCTTATCAAACGGTGGAGATTTCTTTGAGCATTTGTACTTTTCCAACTAATGAACCGAAAGTATGATTAATAACTAGGTCTATATGTATATTTCTGTATTTTATCTCTATATGCATATTTCTGTATTTTATACCAAGAAATAGGATATCCAAATAATCTCCCCCATCATGTAGCCTACTGCAAGCAGCAAATGGAAGGCTTTTATTACAGCAGGAAATTAAACGGTATAACTGATGATTTCTGTTTTATAAACAGTATATCTTTTTGGTAATCATGCTCATTCTGCAATCTACAGTAGCCTATATTCCGCTTGTCCTTGAGAATAAGAGGCGTAGTGCCTACTGCAGCTGCAAGTTAAAGTAGGAGTTCTCATGCTCTGCCACAGAGTGTCACATTGACTGTAATAATGTGCGATGTTTAAACTGTAGTAAAAAAATAAATAATATAATTTCGCCAAAACAAAGGCTAGTTTTATGATGTTGAAATCCTATTCTCCGCGGTGAACCCCACCTTTTATGAATAAAATCCACATTTTATTAGCCAGAAAAGAAAACATGTTCACCAGACGGAGAAACGTTGATTTACTCAAGTGCGCCACCTAGTGGTGAATGGCGAAATTATATAATTCATGTTTTATTGCAGTTAGACATCGCACTTTACAGTCAGAAAGTTCCTGAGCGTTAGAGAGAAACTCGCTCCGGAGTCCGGACCAGAGCTATCGGTGACGGAGGTACCGTATATGTCAGAACAGAAGCCTTTACTATGGTCAGAACTCAGAAGAACTGACAAATTGAGCATGCACAAAGTAAACTGTGTTTAAATGCTTCGTAGGTTAGGTACCATGGATGTTTACCTCGTCGTTCAGATTCCTCATGATCGGGATACATTTAGGGGATACGTTATTATTTACATGCAGCAACTGACCAATCATTCTAAAAGTCCTTTACTATGGCATACCTTAAAGCAGTGAGTGGTTCTGGTTCCCAAACCATTTAGCTCGAGACCCAAAAGAGAAATTAGACTTTTGCCTGGGACCCAAAGTAGTGAAAATAGCAGATCTACAAGCTCACAACACGTTGTGTGACCTTGTAGATCTGCTATTTTCACAAATCTTTTGTAGGCTGTTTATTTGGTAATTGTTTGAATTCCTGATTTTATTTATGAAATACTTTAGAAAAATGTTGGAATTCTTTGAAAGTCGTAACTGTTTAAACTTGAAATAATATATATATGTTTTTATATATATTTTATATATAAATATAGGAAACGAAAAAAGGGGGGATATTTATATAGGCTACTCGCGACCCATAAAAATTGGTCCGCGACCGCGACCCACAAATGGGTCCCGCTCTGTTTGGGAAACAGTGCCTTAAAGACTCGCAAACCCAGAGAGTTTAAGCATAATACATCAGACTAGTCTGCACACTGATGATGTAACACACTAGTCTGGACCGCCTGGCCCGTTCCGTTTCCTCGGTTCTACACCATCTCCTCCTCTTCCGTTTTACATCACACTCCACTGCAGTGCTTTAGTTTATCTCCTCCTCCTGCTCACATTTAATTTCCTCCCCTCATCTCTGTCATTTCTTCCAGTAATACACCAAGGAAGGACCACCATGGTTGTAGCACAAGTCTGGACTCTCCGGCACCACTTTGTGGGTTTACCTAAACTCAGTGACTTTGAGCTGAAGGAGGAGCAGCTTCCTGACCCCAAACAAGGAGGTCAGTACTATCTGTTATGTTTTAATGACGAAACACTTAAAGTCAAGTATGGTATAGCCTGTGCTTGTGACTAAAGTGTAACCAGAGTTTTATAACAGAGATGTATAGCATATTATACCAGACTGAGTGTAACAGGTATGTGGTTCTGTGGTTTCAGAAGTCCTTTTGGAGGCTGTGTTCCTGAGTGTGGACCCATATATGAGGTTTGTCTGTCTACTCTAATCATTATCATTATAGTAAACATTTTTTTCAAAGTCTGCCTGTCAAAACTCTGAGTTAATGCATGTTTTTAATTCCCCAGCTGAACAATTAGGCGACTGAAACAAAACATAATAATTTTATTTTAACTTCTTTTCTGTCTGATGGGTAGCCTGTTGTTCCCCTTGATTGCATTGTGTCTGTGTCTGAGTTCATATAGAGTTCACTATGGGAGAGAACAGCGCTGTGTTTGTTTGATGAGGTAGGCCATATCTTATCAGTGGTGTTTTGTCCACTGTTATGGCATGTATGGAAAAGATTACAGATTACTCTTTTTGTAATAATACCGTAGTTATGTGGTCCAATTCATTGGGGATTGGATTGCTTGGAATGTGACTCAAGCACTGCACACTCGAGTGAGACAGAACATGCCACACACACACCTTAAGTCCTAGGCTGCTAAATTCAGTAACATTCAAACTTATCACACACATTGCATTATTACCAGCGGATGAAAATGTTGATGGATTAACTGGGTTTGCTCCTTCCCGTATAGGCCTTACAGCAGAACGCAAATGAGGGAAGGGGATGTAATGATTGGAGGTCAAGTTGCCAAGTAAGTCACTCACCCACAATACATAACAACAATATTAATACAACCTTGGTGACCCATTGTGCATACTGTATATGGTATACTGCATGTAAGAACAAAAAAGAGGTAAAAAAACACACACGCACATTTTTTTGTTAAAATAAATGTTAAATTGCTTTATATTCTGATTGAATACTAGTACTGATTGATGGTATAGAGTGTTTGTTCAGTAACAGGAGTCTCCACGTCCCTCCAGCTCTTGATTAATCAGAAAATGCATTTTGAAGTCAGGATACCAATTTTATCCAATCAGGGTAGAGAACTCAACCATGATACAGATTAACCCATTTAGACCTGAGGCCGATTCTAAAAACGCCTTCTAAAACCTATCCTAAGTTTTCTGAAAACGTTCAAATTCGTACTAAAACAATAAATAATATATATTGCTATATGTATAGCAACAACTAACGAGACACACGTGGCTCCCGGATTGAAAGGTATAACAACATATAGGTTACAACAGGTCTAAATGGGTTAAACAAGTGGAATTCGAAGTGATGACACAAAGACATGAGCAGACAAAATTGGAACTGGAACACTACAACATTTAACCTGATAAATGGGTACTTTGTCCCGATTGGCTGAAGATTGGCCACCCACCTGAAATTGTATTTTCTGTTTATTAAAGATCTGGAGAGATGCAGAGACTTTTGCTATTGAACAAACACTCTATAGCAACAATAATTACTATCACAATATAATGCTTTAACCTTTTTAATGAAAAAGTTTTTGTTTAAATCAAAATATATCACTTACCCTACCTTTAACATTCATAATAACATTACATATAGTAGTGTCTCCAGAGGTCCACAAAATTAGACAAGAGGTTATCATGTCACTGGCAGCCTCTGAAAATTGGTTATGCAATGTGAAGCAATGTGATCTGAATTGCGTTTAGGAAGCACTTGTCAACATGTCAGTTGTGAAATCATAACTGACATGTTGAACAGGAAACATCGGCCAGACACACACACACACACACACGCACGCACGCACACACACACACACACACACACACACACATACACACACACACACACCCACACCCACACCCACACCCACACCCACACACACACACACACACACACACACACACTGCTGTAGTGTTACTGGGGTAGGCTAGTTTGAATAATTAAATAAACTAATTAATAAAATAAATCCAGTCAGTCAGCCAGTCATTCGGTCGGTCGTTGGTCGTTCAGGCGGTCACCGGTCAGTCAGTCAGTCAGTCAGTCAGTCAGTCAGTCAGTATGCGGTTACCCTGACTCAGAGATTAGACGCCTCTGCCCTGCACAGTCTAATAGAAAGCACAAAGCTTTAAAAAATAAGTCTGCCTCATCCAGGCAGTTGGCCAGGAGCCACTTTGAGTGGTAGTTGGGACAAACGCAGTCAGTGGAGCAAACGCAGTCCGCACCAAAACTATTTACGATTCTGTCCTTATCGGTACATAACTCGGACGGCGCTGATTCGACTAGCAGACCATCGGCTGGTCGACGCGGGCACTCGCGCCTGGGGGCGCTCGGGCGCGTCTCCTCAGCCTCAAGGTCTGCTGAGTCGGCGCGCCTCCGTCATGGCCCAAAACTCATAATTATAAATTATAGTGAAAACACATCCTTAAATGGAATTAAGAAATGGTTTTACCTTTAATCTAGGTAAACTTAATTAATTGCAAAACACGACACCCCTTATTCAAAACAGATGTCGAATGCATTCTTCTCTTTATAGGGCCTACACAGGTAATAAAATTGCCTGTGAGACCTTTATGAATTGAACCTCACAGTCAGCAGTCAGTCAGTCAGTCAGATTAATTCCATTGATTGATTGATTGAAATTGTTATTAGGCAAAATAATGTAAAACAACACAGTTACATTAATAATACCTTTGTCTAAAAGGTCCGACCAAAAAAGTCCTTGCGGACTTGTTTCCGTTGGGGTCCTTGAATTAATTTCATATATAGTAGCAACCAAACAGTTCAAAAATCAACATAAAAATACAGAGAAAAAATACCACTATGTAAAAAAAAAAAAGCATGAAAAATAAAAAATATATACAAAAAAAAGGGGAGGGGGGTCGTCTGTCTACAGGGAAACTGGTACTAGCTTCTCTTTTGGCCTCCAGAAAGATGAGTTTTTAGGGCTGAGTTTTTAGGGCCATCCACTATTCTGTAAATGTTTTTCGCTGCAGTTCATTCCTTCTGACCAACCCGGTCCTCTCTGTTTCTCAGAGTGATCCAGAGTTGCAACCCCAGTTTCAAAGTGGGGAGCTATGTAGTGGCAACGTGTGGATGGAGAAGCCACCATGTGTGCAACGCGAGTGGGCTAACCCCTCTGCTGCCCGACTGGCCCCAAGACCTCCCTGTGTCCCTGGCCCTGGGGACCATAGGTATGCCTGGGTAAGTGAAATGGATGTAAGGTCAAATGGTTGGATGGGTGGATGTAGCACTGAACAAAGGGATCAAACGGCTGTCTTTGGACTTTATACTTAGTTGCACACCGGTGTTGTGTACCGGAAATAGTCGATCTACAAGCTCACAATGCAATGTGTTTGTTGCGTGTGACACCATGCGCAACAGAGTATAGCCTATCAAGTCCTTAACTCTTGACCCTACATTCCCAACATTCTCTCAAATGACTCACTTTCTTTCTTTCTCCCTCCCTCTCTGTTCAGTCTGACAGCTGTTTTTGGACTGGAGGAATTGTGTGAGATTAAGGAAGGAGAGACTCTGCTGGTCAACGCTGCAGCTGGAGCAGTGGGGTCTGTGGTGGGACAGATTGGCAAGATTAAGGCATGGCACTTTCAAACCACTACCAAATGTGTCATTGGGGTTATTGCGCGTCCTGTGGTGTGTGTCCCCCCGGTCCCGTCGCAACACAGACACACACACAAACTCTCTGTGTGCTTGTGGCAGACAGTGGGTCTGTTGAAACAATACAGGGGTTATGAGTTGGTGTGACATTAGCTCTGTGTGGAATGAGTGGTCTACCTTAAGTCAGTCTGTGGTGGCGAAGCGTCCCCCCCCCACACACACACACACACATACAGATCCGTAAGAATGTTTTCTTAGTGTACTCGCGCGTAAATGAAAGTCCTTTAAGTTTAAGCACGTTGTCTGTGTGTGTGTGCGCTTGAGGCAGGCGAGGCAGGCGGCAACACTGTAACAGAGTGGGTGTGTGGATTCGACGCATGCGCAGTTTGATCTCCCGTTGTTTGACACAAAAACGCTAATAAACAGTTGAGATTTGGTGAAATCGAAAAACGGGCTTCGCAGTTGCGTTCAGATGGTAATGTTCAATGGCTGTGTGCAAATTCAGATCAATTGCTCCAGCCAATGAGGAGAACCGGGCACACATTTTTGCTCTCACCACGGTCGACCACAGAGGTTTGTCAAATTATAGGAGGATGTATGGACTGACATTAAAACATAATTTAATTCCAAAAGATTATGAAGTACTTTGGATAAAAGCTTCCACTAAATAGCAAATGTTGATGATAATGTTGATGTGAATTGTGATCATACAGAGACCAAGCCACAGTACATTATGCCTCTAAATAATTCATGTGTTTCTGGGATTTTTTTAACAGGGTTGCACAGTAGTTGGCTGTGCGGGGACTGATGCCAAGGTGGCCTATCTGAAGGACTTGGGATTTGACTACGCTTTTAATTATAAGACAGTGTCTTCATTAGTGGAAACTCTGAGAAAGGCTGCTCCCAATGGATATGACTGCTACTTTGACAATGTGAGTCTAATTCTTGGGGTGAAAGAGAGATTGATAGTGAATCAAATTTCACTGATCACAAATCACAGTTTTCATGCAATTATAGTAGGATGGCGTGTATCTACGTGGTGCAGTAATATGGAACATCAAGGTCTTCCAGCTACAGCTATACCTCTCTTTTTAGGACAGCTCAAGCGAAGCGAGCTGTCCTCTATGGAGAGAGATGAAAGGCATCTGAGGTATGTGGGATGTAACCTCTGCAGGCTTATAAAGAGAGGAGGTGGCTTAGGCGAAAAAGGGGCGTAACGGGGCGTGATTTGGTCAGGGACTCTCTGTTTGTGGGAAAAAGTGGGCCGGCTTGCTAAAAAAGGGTCTGGTTGCCACCGATTGGTTGCTGCAACTTGGATTCATGCAGGGAGACGCCCCCTCTTTGCTCCAAACACCGATTGGTTGCTGCAACTTGGATTCATGCAGGGAGACGCCCCCTCTTTGCTCCGAAAAATTTGGAACGGCTGCCTGTTGTCACAGGCACTCAGGCACTGCAGAGAAGTAGACACAGTGGTGGAAAAAGTACTCAAATTCTTTACTTAAGTAAAAGTACCAATACTGCAATATAAAAATACTCCGTTACAAGTAAAAGTCCAGAATTAAAAATGTACTTGAGTAAAAGTACAAAAGTATTGGCATCAAAATGTACTTAAAGTACCAAAAGTAAAAGTACTAAATATTTGAAAATAGCCGATATACAAATATTTGAAAATAGCCGATCTACAAGCTCACAAGGCGTCGCGATGCGACGCGTTGTGAGCTTGTAGATCTGCTATTTTCAAATAGCCTATAGGTATGAAATAGGGCTAAAGTGGTTAATGTATATTTCATTATATCATAGTTTATATCTGAAAAGTAACTAGTAACTAAAGTTTTCAACTAAATGTAGAGTAAAAGTGCAATATTTGCCTCTGAGATGTAGTGGAGTAGAAGTAAAAGTATTGTAAATTGGAAATACTCAAGTAAAGTACAAATACCTCAAAACTGTACTCAAGTACAGTACTTTAGTAAATGTACTTAGTTACTTTCCACCACTGAGTAGACATGTAGACTATAGACTATGGAGGCATCAGAATTTTGTATTAAATTATAGAATGCACCAAAACATTAATAAGTGTTGACTTGAATCTATTTAAGCCACAATAAAGCCCCGCTTTTATTTTTGATTTTTATTTGGGGTTTATTTAGCATAGTTTTAGATGATTTTCTGTGCACATTTCTTCATTTAAGCATCGCGAGCTGCGAACGGCCTTTTTGCATGTAGTTGAAGCGCAAGGGGCGGCGGGGGGGAGAGAGTCGCAGATAGACAGCTGGAGAGTTGAATAACCTCCTCTTCAAATAACCAGATTTATTTACCAAAGTAGCCTACAGTGGGTGACCATTGACTTTGTCGTTTTTTTTCATTCTTCTCATGCGTTTCATGCAGGGCATGTATGATTTCCACTCTGTGCCACTAGGGGCAGCAGCGGTCTACTGCCTACAGCTGCCTACAGCCCACAGCAGACAGCAAGAATATATTTGTTACTAGTTACTGTATATCCTCTCCAAACTGTACATACATTACTTTACACTTTTGGATTATGTTTTGACACTTGCTTTGGAAAATGTAAACGTATGTTTTATCATGCCAATAGCTCATTTGAATAGCAAAATTGTTTGTTTTGGGGTTTTTAGGCACTGTTTTTCCTAGAAAGACAGAGAAAGATCCTGTCTGTTGCTTACAGTACAAGATGTGACATTTATATTAAGCAAAATATTAAGCAAATAAAGTTATATAGCATGATGCTGCGCTTAACATTAGTTTAATTTTAACGTCTTAATTGATAAAACGAGACGGGAAAATAAACGTATTTTTTTCTCTTGCCAATAGCTCATTTGAATTGACAAATTGTATTTCTGTGGTGGTGGTTCAGTGGCACTATATATATATATATATATATATATATATATATATATATATATATATATATATATATACTGGGGTCATACGTTCTGTGCTTTCTGTGTGTGCACTTATGCCGTGTGTCTCTTTCTTTGAGCGGGGGGGGGGGGGGGGGGGGTCTATCAAGGCAGGCTATTTGTTCAGATGCAATTTCAGCGTGGCTATTAAATAGGCAAAAAAAAAGCTGATCTACAATCTCACAAAGAGTCGCGATGCAACTCTATTTTCTAACATTTTAGTCTATTTTTGGCGGAGAGAGAGAGAGAGAGAGAGTATTGATATTTTTACTTAAGTAAACTGCAAACCAAAAAACTCTTCAACGACATGTGCTCCTTGTCCAGTCTATTCATCGCTAAACCGGTTATGTTAATTATCTCTCTCTCTCTATACAAAGACAAAGTCTCTTTTTTTTATCCAGATGCGCTCTCTCTCTCTCTCTGTACAAAGACAAGGTCTCTCAGAGAGAGAGAGAGAGAGAGAGAGAGAGAGAGAGAGAGAGAGAGAGAGAGAGAGAGAGAGAGAGAGAGATGCATCAAAGTAGGGGTTCTCAATCTTTTTCAGGCCATGACCCCCCAAAATAACCATATTGGGGACCCCCATTTTGCGTGTGCGGCTTTCATCATCAATTTAAAAATAAAGATGATCGGATCATCTGTGAAGCATTTTATGAACATTGAACCTCATAATAACATCACTCCGTTCGCGACTGCATACAGAACGTGTGTCGGCTCTGATGTTTATTAGACAGCATGGACCTCCGCTCATGGACCTCCGCTCAGGTCCTGGAATCCAGAGCCTTATGTCAAGACTTGGCTGCGAGCACATCGCACGGCAGAAAGCACAAAAACCAAAGTGGCACAGCCTGTCATGTCAGATAACCCCGACCCATTTTGGCAGTTTTATAAGACAGGGGTTATTGGCGTCTTTTTGGTTTGTTTTATTTTATTTCCTCGTTTACACTTATTTCCTCCTCAATATTGTTTAAGAATTAATGTGCTATCCATGACATGCTGTCACCAACCAGTTCACTGTCTGTTATTTAATGATGATCGAATATTGGCTAAATGTTTACAATTTCTTCTGTCCAAACAATGAAAAGCACTAAGAAAAGGCAAGTGAGTCTCTCTTTAATTAAGCATGATGAGCCATGTGTTTTCCACAAAACAATTGAATATCATTGAATATAATTGCACCCTTGTCATACTACTATGTTATATAGCTTTCAGTTGGCCACCACAGGCACAGACAGTGCGTTTATAGCGCAGCGCGGCCTGGCGCAGCGCAGCGGAGTGGTTGCGTGCGGGGGGTCGGGGGGCTTTCGTGGGAGGGGGGGACGGGTGGATCAGAGCTTAACCCTAAAACCGAAATAAAGTAACAACAAAAAAACTCCAATCCGCTCAAGAACCGCGCTCCCCCACTTCCAAAATTAGCACTAGCCTACAACACTGGCCCAGTCTCTTGCCAAACCGGTTATGTTAATGATATTCAGCCTATTCCAAATAAGCCAAGTGAGGAACTCTGCTATCAGGTTCCCCCTCCCCCCTACAGTACCCGGCTCTGTAGGCCTATCTCTTCTATCAAAGTATTTGTTCAGATACAAATTCAGAGCGGCCAATTTTGATATTTTTAATGCGCCTACATGAAGTTAGAGGGATGGGCAGAAATGGTGGCCAGTGGTTTTCAACCTTATTCCCATCAGGACCCCCAAATTGACACATATTAGCCCAGGGACCCCCATTTGAAAAGATATGCCAGGGACTCAACCATTTAGATTTCTTGGGCGTCCCAATCTACACTGTATCATCATCATCAGTGTTAATCAGTATTTAACTCTGAGAGTGTACAAATGGAACCAAATGGACCCTGACGGGTCCATTTGGTTCCATTTGTACATTAAGAGTTACAGACACATAAGGGTCAATTTGGTTGCTAACTATTAATTTGGCTGGGGACCCCCTGGAACCCCCTCAAGGACCACTGGTGGTCCCCGGACCACTGGTTGAAAACCTCTGGTGTAGGCTATTTTCAACTGTTAATGGGTTTTTCTTTCTTCACAAATGAATTCTACTTTGTTGTAACAGTGTCCCATAGCCGACTGAAAACGCCACCCCTGCGTCTCCGTGTGTACAACCAAATACGCATCTTTCCTGCACCGATGACGCTTGGGGCTTTTACAGCGCTGCTCCTACACTACCACCGTCAGCAACAAGTGGACATGGAGTAAATGTACTTAGTTACTTTCCGCTTAGTTACTTTCACGTGCATATAAATGAGCCACGCGGTCTTATAAGAATGAAAACAAACGCCTCGCTGTTGGCCATGGATCACATGACGGTCGTCTGTTACGGTCATGGATGAACTCAAAATGTTACTTGAGTTCAATCAAAGTAAAAGTACAAACGTATTGGCAAATATACTTAAAGTACTGAAATGTTTGAAAATAGCTGATCTACAAGCTCACAATGCGTCGCAATGCGTTGTGAGCTTGTAGATCGGCCATTTTCAAATAGACTATGTGAAATAGGGCAAATAATGTATGTTTTATAATGTAATGATTTATATCTGCAAAGTAACTAGTAACTAAAGCGTTCAAATAATGGTAGTGGAGTAAAAGTACAATATTTTCCTCTGAGATGTAGTGGAGTAGAAGTAAAGTAAAAATAACAGGTCAGCATGCTCATAGCGTGGGATTCGAACCCGGGTCGTAAAATCATCGGACATTATTTTTAACCGCTATACTAACTGGACTACTTCATTTACAGAGGAAAGAGGTAGCATCCTACTATACAGAAATTGATGCGAGAAAAAAACAACATATAAGACGTCTGTCTGTCTGTCTCTATGGACTTTTGAGACAGACAGACAGACAGACAGACAGACAGACAGAAACCAATGTGTGTCTGAACATTTCTAAAATGACAGAGATGCGTTCCTGACTGCCCGACGCTGAACAGAAAACCCAATTTAAACGCTCTAAGCACACGTAATTATTGCTAGTTATTATTATTATTATTAATAATAATAATATAAGACATCTATCTGTCTGTCTGTCTGTCTGTCTGTCTGTCTGTCTGTCTGTCTGTCTGTCTGTCTCTATGTCTGTCTGTCTGTCTGTCTGTCTGTCTGTCTGTCTCTCTGTCACAAAAAAGTGACTCCAAAGCGGCACCTTGTGGTAGTATTTGGAACTTAAATTTACTGCAAAGCGGGTGAGGCAAATGAGTGAAGTGATTCTCTTATGAAAAGCGACAAAGTCAATGGTCACCCACTGTATGTAGGCGACCTACATGTTTATGTTTTAGCTTAGACACGGGTAGCCTACAATAGTTGGTAGATGATTGGTAAATTATTAACCATGACAACGACTCAAAGACTTTTATTTTGTACTTTCTTGAACCACAAGCATATCGCTGCACCAGTAGGCTACATGAGAGAGAAAAAGGGGGGGGGGGGCCACTTGATACACAAAAACAAAGCTGGCAATGTATTGCTAATATCCAGGGATGCTTTGTTAGGCTACAGAGTGCAAAGCACTACATTTAGCCAGTGAGAATTGCAGTGTACATAAAGTGCGCTCGGAAAGGTTTATTTTAGGAGCGCTTTGTGATGCACCGTGCAGTCAAATCCGCGGTGTCAATAAATTCCACTGCCCGCTCTTTGATGAGTCCTCCATCCTCCATGAATCGAATACAAACTGCAACTAGTTCCCGTTTGGAAAGCGGGAAATCTTTATACGCGAGTAGGCCTATTGCAAAATGTCCACTGAGTTCAGCCTTTATTTTACCAAGCAGGACTGATGCTGCAGCCTGAAGCAGCTTGCCCTGAAAGTGGTTTAGGCGACCGTTCGTTTAGGCGTCCTCGCGTCGCTGAGTTTGCTCTGGACAAACTTTTTTTTTACGCTGGTGCCATTGCTGCCTCTCTGCTGTCTCAAGAATCAAACATGAAGAGAACGAGGCCACTCAGGCCAGGACATGTGTGTGGTGTTTATATTGTGCGCTTATGTCAATAAACCGGTTCTGTGAATGAGGGACACAGACAGACACATTTCACACTCGAGTGTGAAATGGGATTCTGAGAATACACATTGGCTCAATTGCTCAAAAGACCCAACATCCTCCAGACACGCAGGACGTAGAGAGAGAATGGATGTGTATTACGTTATTTGTCAGCCTTAAGTATAGGGGCGATATTCATAGTAAATACACAAAAAGCTGTCTGGCGGAGTTAAGGCACAGTGGCCCTCATTTATCAACGCGGTGTAGCCCGAATAATGAACGTACGGCGATATCACCGCACCTTTCGGCATTTATCAATATATCCTGACGTGGGCTTCATCCTACTTTACGCTGAGATCTCACGTCTGGTCGAGACCAATTGTTGACGTTGGCTGCGCCCGTTTATTCCATTCTAGACCTGCGGAGCAGACGGTCTGACAGGCATCTGGACACATATATCCACTCCAAAATGTATATCTACACTAATAAATAATCCCTGTGAAAATATAACATTTTATAAAGTAATTTAAACAAACTGCTTTAACAGTCATTCGGTTAGGCTTGCAGATCTGCATGGCTGCGTTGGCTATTTGAAAATAGCAGATCTACAAGCTCACAACAGGTCCCATCACTACGCGTTGTGAGCTTGTAGATCTGCTATTTTCAGCGCAGCAGCGATTCTGCGAGATAATTTTCGGGAGCCCCGAGTCCCCGACATTCTTTTCATGGACAGTGAGGTCCAGAGAGAGAGAGAGAGAGAGAGAGAGAGAGAGAGAGAGAGAGAGAGAGAGAGAGAGAGAGAGAGAGAGAGAGAGAGAGAGAGAGAGATAACCACGATAACGCAATGGTGATTATGAACCACGTACCCAAACCCGTTAAAGGCTGCTTTTCCCAAGCTGAACTATACTATTGTTCAATGAAAAGCATTGTAATCCGATTAGTGGCCATTTTTTCATAATGTATTCGAGTGCAATACACCTACCAACCGATAGGGTCACTCTGTTAAAAGCATATGGCCACCGATCAGATTAAAATGCTTTTTATTGAACAATACGGATGATACAGGTACTTTTGAGAGCCCATATATACATGTAACCTCCGTCGCCATGGGATAAGCACTTTATCTTTGAAATATGAACGTTTATGTAGATGTACGGGTCATAAATGGAGAAAGTGCAAACACTAGGTTGAAGTTCATCCATGACGGTCGTGACAGTCGACCGTCGTGTATCCGTGGCTATTACTCCCTCTAACATTTCCCATGTTTTTAGCAGTGGTGGAAAAAGTACTCAAATTCTTTACTTAAGTAAAAGTACCAATACTGCAATATAGAAATACTCTTGTTACAAGTAAAAGTCCAGAATTCAAAATTTACTTGAGTAAAAGTACAAAAGTATTGGCATCAAAATGCACTTAAAGTACCAAAAGTAAAAGTACTAAATATTTGAAAATAGCAGATCTTCAAGCTCACAACGGGTCGCGATGCGACGCGTTGTGAGCTTGTAGACCGGCTAGGTATAAAATAGGGTTAAAGTGGTTAATGTATGTTTCATTATATCATAATTTATATCTGAAAAGTAACTAGTAACTAAAGTTTTCAAATACATGTAGTGGAGTAAAAGTACAATAGTTGCCTCTGAGATGTAGTGGAGTAGTAGTAAAAGTATTGGAAATTGGAAATACTCAAGTAAAGTACAGATACCTCAAAATTGTACTTATAAGTACAGTACTTGAGTAAATGTACTTAGTTACTTTCCACCACTGGTTTTTAGTGTATTGAAATAATGTCATGCATATTTGTCCAGTGCATAGCCTACTGCAGGCCTTGTTGACTAGATTTAGAATAGATTTTTAAGCTCTTGCTCCTGAAATGATCGATTATTTTTTAAGGGGAAACGCCATCATTTAACATGCAAGTCAATGGGTGAGAAGGACATTGCCAGGCACAAGTGTAGGTAATTAATGTATTTGTGCAAGATGACCCTGCTACTGTATATAAAATGTGTATATTACTCGTTCATCATGGTTCATGTTCAAATAGCTCAATCCAAAATATAATGCTGTAGGCCTAAGTGTTAGGCTGTATTTAC
Organism: Gymnoscopelus microlampas; assembly: GCF_963454915.1. NCBI lineage: Eukaryota > Metazoa > Chordata > Actinopteri > Myctophiformes > Myctophidae > Gymnoscopelus > Gymnoscopelus microlampas. The sequence continues at coordinate 29,958,332 of NC_139939.1, forward strand.
GCACCTGCTTAATTGTAATTAATGCTTAAATATAGTTATGACCGGTATTTTTTATCAGATGTCTGATACATTTGATTCATTCCGGACATTGGGACCAGCAGGTTACAATCCTATATCGTAACCCCTGGTATTGACCACATTGCTTAGCAGAGTTCAGTGATGCAAATGCATGTCAAGTTGATCAACAGATTGTATTATTCTCCAATGCAATAACAGTACTGAAATGAAGGCTATAAGGGCAATAATGGGAGCCCTTTCTTTTTTAAAGTAACTTCAAAGTTACTTTTCACAGTAACGCATTACTTTTTGGTGTAAGTAACTAGTAAAGTAACTGAGTTACTTTTACATGACAAGTAACTAGTAATGGTAACTAGTCACTGGTTTTCAGTAACTAGCACACCACTAGCACAACACTACAACGGTGTCTAACCGAGAGTTATACTTCTCCAGTACAACGGTGTCTAACCGAGAGTTATACTTCTCCAGTACAACGGTGTCTAACCGAGAGTTATACTTCTCCAGTACAACGGTGTCTAACCGAGAGTTATACTTCTCCAGTACAACGGTGTCTAACCGAGAGTTATACTTCTCCAGTACAACGGTGTCTAACTGAGAGTCCATGCAGATCACAGTTGACAAATGTTATATATTATCGGAGCTATTATTAATGTTATCGGTTTTATCGTGATGACGTCATAATTCCTGATATCGAACCGATAATTATCGGGCCGATACTTATCGTGCACTAATAATTTTATCGCAAATTATTGTCTCCGCCAGGCCGAAGGCATGGCGAGAGAGTATGTTTTACCCCCTGTCCGTCCGTGTGTCTGTGTGTGTGTGTGTCCGTGTGTCTGTGAACAGCTAATCTCTGGCACCGTTGGCTTGATCGCAGTGAAACTGTGCACACACACTCCCTGGATGCCAGAGCAGAACCTCTGCCCCAAATTTTTCACATGGGCCTTTTATAGCGCCACCAGGAGGCTGATTTGTGCAAAAGACATTTTTGGACAGTACTCCTACAGATTTTATCCAAACATCACGCAAATCGGTGCACAGTATCTCTATAGTCATGTGATCAACACAGATCTGCCTGATTTTCCATATTCCATCCTGATTGGCTAAGGTTGGCTTCCAAAGTTTGCAGGATTGGTCCATTTTGAACTAAATGCCTCAAATCATGAACGCAGCTTGTGATTTATGTGAAATTTAACACGCATGTTCCCACTAGGCCGAGGAAGAAATGCCATTTGAAAATGTTCAAATCAGCCTCATGGTGGCGCTATAAAAGGCAGATTTGTGTTTTTAACTATCTGCACCGATCTGCGTGAAACTTTGCACACATACTCCCTAGAGGCCAAGGAAAAATATCTGCCCTGCATTTTTCACATTAGCCTTTTATAGCGCCACCAGGAGGCCGACTTATGTAAAACTTTTTTTTTTTTAGATTAAGCCTTCACATTTTTTCCAAATTTCACGCAAATCGGTACACATGATCTCTATAGTCATGTGATCAAGATGCATCTGTTTGATATTTCATATTCCATCGTGATTGGCTAACATTGACATCTAAAGTTTGCAGGAGTGGCCCGCTTTGAACAAAATGCCGCAAATCATGAACACAGCGTCCAATTGTGGTGGAACTTTGCACGCACATTTGCACTACGTTGAAGAACAAACGCCACCCTTTTAACATTGCCCTATTATAGCGCCACCAGGAGGCAGATGTTTCATTTTTATATTACTTTTAATTTTGTCCAAACATGCAAATCAGTACACATGATCTCTATAGTCAAGTGATCAAGATGGATCTGTCAAATTTTTTATATTCCATCCTGATTGGCGAATTCCGAAAATTGCTGGCCCACAATAACCTACCTGACCTGGCGGAGACCTGTGCTCCGAGGAGCACTTTTTCTGGTTTTTATATTTTTCTCTGTTGTTGGTGACAACTCTAGTGCGACGCCACGACGGCACGACGGTGTCATGAATGCGTCCTTTCACAATATTGTGCGTCAGCGACGCAGGACGCAGGCCTATGAGCATCTCTGCTCAGTGCGGCTGCAGAGTTCATGTGCAACATCGCATGGCTGTGGCTTTACAGTTTTCCTTCGCCGTGTCTGTAGGTCACCCCCAGGGACCCCCAAGGGTCTCCAGGGACCCCTAAGGGGGGGGGACGACCGCGGACCTCCTTTTTTTTTTTTTTTTTTTTTTTCATCCCATGCTTTTGTACCCCCAAAACTATTTTCTTTTTTTTTGGGGGGGGGGGGTCCTGCGCTGTCCATCATGACATCTATGTCATTCTTTCTTGTTTCTGTTTCTCTCCATCTCTGTCCCTCTACCACTCCCTCCTCTCTATTTAGGTAGGTGGTGAGTTCTCTAGTGTGGTGATGCCTCTTATGAGAGAGTTTGGCCGTATTGCTGTGTGTGGTTCCATCTCCACATACAATGAAACCTCTCCTCAGAAAGGTATTGCAGATTCTTACACATATACAATACACACCTTTTATTCATGCTTTTTGGCATGAATCCATGTCGCACTTCTATAACTTCACTCTTTGGCAAGTTTCATAATATTTGTCTTTTTTTTTTTCTTTTGTTCTTTATTTACCCAGGGTAGTAGCTGAGCACAAGTGCTCATTTTCAGCAACGCCCTGCACATAGAAACACACAGACAGACAGACACATTAAAACCTGGGAGCTGACTAGTACAACCACATCTTATGCTGTTGGCCACTAAGCAGCTCCACTGCAGTTGGGGTTCAGTGCCTTGCTCAAGGGCACTTCAGCGGTGTTGGGGAAGTGGTGAACATTCACTTCCCCACCTGGCAACGAGGGCGCTCCTCTAACCTTTAGGCCACCACTGCCCAAAAGTAGTTACAAAGTATTATTTATATTAATATAATACATTTTAATCATTATCCTCTTTGACAATGAGATTACATCTATGGAACATAGTGTGACAGAAAAAATAATACTGGGGGTTATCATTTAATGCTCTCATTATCATGTGCTAGGTCCATATATTCAATCTGATATGGTCTTCAAGCAACTCCGGATGGAAGGATTCCTTGTCACGCGTTGGGAGCACAAATTCCATGAGTCTCTTCAGAGAATAATGGCCTGGATAAAGGAGGTAAGATTGGACTTGTCAGGTTGCAAAGTACTGTCCCATATACTTTTTAGACTGAGTCAGTAATTCTCAAAAATTACTAATTTTAGGACCTTTTGAAATAATAACATGGTCTTTTTAAATCATGTTATGTTTTATAAATCACATTCCAATTTCCAAAATCTAGCCCCTGCTACTTGCAAAGAAATTATATAGTTAAATTAGACAAATGAAAGAGTTAAATACATTCTCAGGTGAGACCTCATATACAGACAGGTCTTGCATTGGTTGTTAAGAAAGACATACTGTGCCATGCCAGTCAATCAAAAGGTTTGATGATGAATATGAAAAGTTACTGGTGATGTTTAACGTTTTCCTGCGTTTCTGTGCGTCTTTTTTGTGTGTTTCCTCTCAGGGTAAATTGAACTGGACTGAACATGTTACAGAAGGCTTCTCCAACATGCCTGCTGCTTTCATGGGAATGCTGAGGGGTGACAACACTGGCAAGGCTGTGATAAAGGTCTAAGAAAAAGAGAGTAACATACTAAGAAGTGTGGTTTATAGAAACAATTCCTTCCATTTCTTTTGGAGTTTTGGGTCCAATGCCGATCCCAATTATGGAGAGCCCTAGACCACTGATGTTTTAGTCTCGTGGCCAGACGATCGGATATCTCCTACTATCTCCGCCGCACCAATTGTCTGGAAACATTTAAATTCATTGCATGGGCTTGGCCAGCCGGTGAAGGCGACCGGTAGGGTTTTTTAAATCTCTGAATTGTTACCACCCATCTCTAGCCCACACAGAATTAGAACATCACCAGACTTATCAGTAGGCGGAGATGTCTGAAAGTCTGGCTATGTGAGACGACCAATGTTTTGACCGATATTTTGTAAAAAAGAAAGCAAAATCTTGAAATCAATTTGATAAACTTTATTCAAGTTTCTGTGTAACTATTATGCAAACAAACAAATAAAAATAAATACATCACTTTTTGATAGATAGAAATATTCATAATTATAAACAGCATATTGTTTATATTATTTTAATAATAATGTTTGCAGAATCTAGAATCATAAATCATCTTGCTCTGTGTTTAATATAGGCTATAAGTTCAAGTGTGGGCTTATGTTATAAGCAAGGGATAATGTATGGGGAGGTAGTCATTATTGAAATTTAAAGCCCGACAGGGTGATTATCCACAGACGTGGAGCGGAGGTGGATAATCACCCTGAAGGTTTTTAAATATTCTTGCGTTGGTGCGCCACGATAAACAAGGAAGTGTAGTGGATCAAATACAGTAGAATCACTTTTTGGTTATTGCATCGTCTTTTTCTCACTTCAAATGTTTTCAAAAACATTCTTCAGAGCAACGTTTAGTTGTAAATGACGTTGCTTGTTTTTTACATGGCTGTCATGTTGGATTACAGCATAAAACCAAGCAGCGCAGGTTGACATGAACAGGTGCTCTGATTAGACAGCGGTCCGTTATAGAGCTCATCGGTCATTGGCACCCCAATACATTGCCGACCTCCTCCACAACCATGTCCCCACCCGCTCCCTCAGATCCAGCGATGCCAACCTCCTCACATTCCCCACCAAAAAAACGAAACGCACCTGGGGTGATAGGGCATTCTCCGTAGCAGCACCCACCCTCTGGAACCCACTCCCACCTCACATCAAAGCCAACCTCCCTCAAAACCCACCTCTTCAGAACTGCTTTCCCCACCTAACTGATCTCCTACCACCCTAGTCTCAACTTTTGTTTTATTCCCTGGCCCTCTGTAGCCTTTTAAAACTTTTTATTCTCTGTATTTTCCTATTAAAGTTGTTTTGTTTTGCTTGTGTTCCACTTAGTTTAGTTTTGTAAAGTGACTTTGAGTACTCAGAAAAGCGCTATATAAATCCCAGGTATTATTACTCTCCGCCAGGAGAGTATTGTTATCACTGCGTTTTCACTTTCTAAACATGACACACCGATTGGTCAAGCCTCACGTGACACGTGAAATACTGTGATCTGATTGGCTAGTGACGCCACCGGGCCTATATATACATGGCATCACTCTGACAGTGTCTCCGCCACTGTCAGAGTGAGGTAAGACGGGAACCATGAAATGGCTGCATGGCTGATACATAATTGGCAGATAGGACAGATAGGACATTTATATAGACAGGAGGGATATGACATAGGACACTTATACAGACAGGAGGGATAGGACACTCACACAGACCTTCGCAACCTTCGAACCAACACAAGTCTTCTGGCGGAGAGTTGTGCTCCGAGGAGCACTTTTTCTAGTTATTATTATTATTATCAAGAAATAATGACCGATGACTGACCAATCAGAATCAAGCATTCAACCAAGCCGTGTAATAAGCTACGATAGTGCTGTGCAGATAGTGATCAACATCACTGTCACATACTGTAAATACTCACTGGCTGTAGCTTTTCACAATCATACTGTATCTCTTTTTACTGTATCAAGTTATATTGAATAACACTATTTCTGAAGGTGATTAGTAGCCTAATTACACATTTCTAACATGTGTTGCTAAAATGGCAGTTGCTTAGCTGATTGGTTTGTGAGGAATTTTACTGAAGCTTAAAAGTCTTACTATTGTGGAAGGCTTATGGTTTTAGCTAAATATGTGACCATTTTAATAAATCAGCATTCAGTGTTTTAGTGTTTCAGACATCTTCAATGAGTCACAATGTTCAACAAGGGATAATCATTCAGGAGTGTGGTAAGTGTATCACACTTCCATAGAAATGAAGTATTATTCACAGGGGTAACTGTCCTGTTTTTCATGCTTACTGCAGACTGATCTAGAAAAAGTGCTTCTCGGGGCACAGGTCTCCTCCAGGTAGGTTATTGTGGGCCAGCAATGTTTGAAATTCAGTCATGACTAGACATAATGTGTTTTGTGTACCGATTAGTGTGATATTTGTATAAAATGTGTAGGAGTATTAAACAAAAATGTTTTGCAAAAATTGGGCTCCTGGTGGCGCTATAATAGGGCAATGCGAAAAGGGTGGCATTTCTTCCTCTGCCTTTCACGGCAATCGGACGCTGAGTTCATAATTTGAGGCATTTTGTTCAAAACGAGCCACTCCTGTACTTTAGATGCCAATCTTAGCCAATTATATATGAAAAAACGGACAGATCCGTCTTGATCACTGACTATAGAGATACTGTGTGTGTACCGATTTGTGTGATGTTTGCAGGCGCGGAGATCCCGGGGGGGACGGGGGGGTTTTGTCCCCCTAGCTTCAGATTGGACCCCCCCCCCCCCCAAGTCATTTAGAATAATAAAAAGAAATGTTAAAATCATTTAAAATACTTATTTAATCGAACCTGAACCCACTTTTGAAATCAAAAGGGGGCGACCCCCCCATCCTCAAGCCAGATTTCCGCCCCTGGATGTTTGGACAAAATCTGTATAGGAGTTATAGCCAAAAATGTGTTTTGCTAAAATCATCCTGCTGGTGGCGCTATAACAGGCCGATGTGAAAAATGTGGGCAACTGGTTCTGCTCTGGCATCCAGAGAGTGTCCGTGCCCAGTTTCACGCCTGATCGGTCAAATGGTGCCGGAGATTAGCTGTTGACAGACAGACGGATGAACATGCACACACGCGGACGGACAGGGGGCAAAACTGCATGTTTGTTGTGGAAGACGTGCTTGCTTGACATGCTTTCCTTTCCTTTTATCACCAAATAAATTCATTCATTCATTTTTCAGGAATATGAACTTCTTCAAGGGGCTGACTTGCTTCGCGAAGCATGGTACTCCAAATTCAAAATGAATGAATTTATATTTTCACTCAAATTTGTGTGTTGTTGGAGATGGGGCCCAAACAAACGACTGAGATCAATTTCTCCATCTCATGGACCCAGAGACAACGGTCAGAATGAATCATAGTCCACTCTGTGGGAAACCTGTTTGTATACAATTCCCATAAGATCACTACTCTGGGTGGAACTTGAAGTGAACCAAGTATTTGTGCACTTGCATGCACATACCTGACGACACGCATTTATGCATGTATGCATGCACCCATGCACACATGTTCGCATGTTGAATTTTGCAATGTACAACAATCTCTTCCTTCTAACTGCCCTCTCTTTTCATTTACTGCATGCCATAATGTACGAGATAGTGCAGTTGAATATACTGTAAGTTGCCAGTTGAACAAATAAAATAAAACCTCTCAGAATATGAAATTGTAAAAATGAGTGTCAGCAACAGCTCTTATTCAAATGATGAGTTTGATGCATTTCATCAAAACATAATAATGTTTTAATCTTTCCAAGCTTAGGCACTGGGGAAAAGCTTTTACGGTTCTCCATCACCACCTGAGATCTGAGTCATGGTTACACAACATTCACTTTATTGCAGAGGCAGAGTTCAGCTGGAATTGTGCCCATGAGATTGGAGGCAATGTGTAACCCAAGTTGTCCGCATGCATATTTGTACCTAGTCAGGCGGTATATTGAGAGGATGAAAACGTTTCATATGGTGACCACTCCTTGTTGCATCCGTTCTAACACTCAGCACTGGCTATCTCAGCATGAGACTCATTCAGGTACTTAACAGAACCTTGTTACGGGGCCAGAGCTCAGCTCTGGACCTGTTTTATTTTAATTATGTTTCTATTTCATTTATTTATTTTTGTGTTGTGTCAATGAGTTTAAAGAGTTAATGCATTTGCACTACTTTGAGGCTAATTTAGACTTTTGTCTAGTAGCTCATACTGCATTTGAATGAAAGACATATTTTCAAGAACTCTAGCCAGTAGAGCTATGTGAGTGTATGTAATGCAATACTGCAAACCAAGAAGAACTGATGGCGAAGAGTATTGCATTCTTCCTTCAACTGCTTCTCACTCATGAATTAACTGACATATTACTAATAATAGAATGATACAGAACATATTAATCTCAATGTATCTTGTTCTTTTATTTCATGATAAAGGTTTGATGGTTATGACTCAATACTTATGGGGTAATTTCTACCTCAGTGTGCTTGATGCTGTAACGTCTCTGCAGGTTGTCTCTGAGCTCACGGTCCAAAGGTGGAGCTTGTTCTGAAATGATATCTGTGTGTACAAAGACCTTACACAGACATCCAATGCAGTAGATTTTTCAGAAGATGGCAGTTTTTGCAGACAATTAGAGCTAATCTGATGAATGTCAAACAGGTCTTTCCTGAGGATAAATAATGTGTGTGCATGCTTGCTATTTAAACCTTCATCTTTAGACTGGAAATGATCAGCATTGTCTCCATAACACCATCTCACAGCTTGTAGATTGGCTACCATATTTTGGTGAAGAGATTTGGCATAGAGGGACCCCTGGTCAACAAAGTATACAGGGATTAAGTTGTTATGTGTTATGTCACATGTCCGTTTGCATATATTCCAGTGAGGTTGTGAAGAGACTGATGCCAATATTCACAGGTGATTATGTCAGAAAAGGATACAAGGGATGTTCCTAGTCTTTCCAAAGGCAAAAAGTAAGTAAGGAGAACTTTGTATATTATTATATTACTATAATATTATTATTATTAAAATTGCATTGATTGTTTTTATGATCAAAATCTTTTTCAAAATGTCTCCAGAGTACGTTTTTTGTTTTATTTATGTATTTATTTATTAGTTTATTTTAATGAAAATTGTAATACCTTGAAATACCTCAGCTATATTTTAATTGAAATAAGAAAATTAATGGTAAAATATACAGTTGACAATCAAGATGAAAACAATCAAGATGAGAATCATTGCCAAAGTGGGCAAAATCTGAAAATGACTTATCATTATTATTCGTCAAATATTCGGAATCGTCAGATACTATGAAGCCGCACAACAGACATTTTTGTATTTGCACAATTAAATAAAACAGTGTTACATAAAAACTGAACAAAGATGAAAGGTCTTGTTTTTCATTCTTAGCTCCTCGGGCAGGAAGATCAAAGGTTATGAGCCTAAGCAGCAGCAAATAATGATGTATTGTTTCATATTCATACTAGTTTGTCATCATGTTTAACTACTGCAACTCTCTCTTGTTCTTCCTCAATCACAAGTCCCTTTCATATCATATAATTTCATAATGTATTTGACATTTCATATCATTGACAATTTCAGAGGTCATGACCTGAGACAGAGACCCATGTCTATGAAGAGTGATGGTTCTATTGCAGACCCTCCATATTTCTGCAATGAACCTCAACCCACCCACACAAAGTAAGACCACTGATTTATCTTTTAACATGTTTTAATCTTTTAATCTAATATACATACTGACGGAAATGATCTACTATTGCATGTATCAGTGTGCATGAATGATGCCATCTGTATTAGGGTTTAACACCGGGATTCCCGGGATACGGTTAAAAAAAGTTATTTACCGTCCCGGGAACTGACTTCGGTTCCCGGGATCCCGTTGTTTTTTCTTGTTAGAAATTACTACTAATTAGTAGAAAGGCCTATCTGCACGGAGGAATTACTATTATATAGCCAAGTTACTTGCGGCGTTGCCGACCAGGGCAGGGTCCCATGGTCCCGTTTTGAACCATATGGGATGCACTGAATTTAACAGTAATGAACACAATAAAACACAAGGAGAAGAAGGCCAGTAGTTTGTCGTAGGACCCAGGTTGGACCTCCTATGCCATATGTTCAGTCTGCGCCGCTTGTGCTGCACGCAGCGACGGGTGAACGGTAAACGGAAGACTTGCCCCAAAACACGTCACCCCCATTTATTTCGCAAACAAGCGGTTCTTGTATTCTTCTATTTGTTTTACTGAGGATAAGGTTAGGAATATAGTTTTACTCAGGTTAAGTGTAGAAATAAAGTTAGGTGTTGGCACCGTTTTACTGAGGTAACATTTAGGAATAAGGTTAGGTTTAGTTTAGGCATAGTTTACTGAGGTTACGTGTAGGAATACCAGGTGAATGCCCCCAGATTTGCCCCGGGGCGACAATGCAGCAGCAGTGCTGGTGTCACACAGGTGGCTACCCCAATCACCTCCCGATATATATGGTATGGAACATCTTGTTCTAAATCTGATCCTTTTCTTGCATATTTAATTGCAAATAGTCAATGCTTACTAGGGATACAGTATAGGTGGTTACAATAGGGACATCTGGACACCTCAATGTAAAATTGGCTATTTAAGTATCTACATATAAATGCATTTTAGTGGGCACTTTTATTTTATTTTTTTTACCCTTTAACAGGAATTCCCGGGAAGCCCGGGAAAAGGGCTGAAAATTCCCGGGAATTAAAATGAGCTATTTCCCGGAAAATGTTAAACCCTAATCTGTATGACTGTTAGAGACAAATTATGGCATTTGCATAATAGTGATGTAACTATGATTTGATTTTATTATACATTATTACAAATATATATTTTAAGCCTGGCTGAATATAAATAAACTCTCAAACACAATGAGTTAAATGAAACTTCCAGACATGCTGATTTCAGAATAAAGTCTCAGTTTCAAAGTTAAAAGAAAAGTTATACATCAAGAAAAGTTATATTAGTCTTTCTCCAGCTGGTTTGATGCCAAGGCAACATGTTAGCATGTCTAAACTTTTTACCAGTTAGATATTAGACTTAATAACTTAATAATATGATTCCAGTGGATTTTTTTTATGATAAGACGTCCCAGCTCCATTACAGACCTCTTAATGTCCTGTTAGCTGGTGTGAATCCTGACATCTTAAGACTTCTGACTGGTCACTAAAACTACAGCTACTAATTGTAACAGTACAGCCAGGCATGAAGCGACGTGCACATCCGCCTGTGTGGCAGAAGGAGTGAACAATGAAACAACAATGATAGGATATCTTCTGAACAGAGATGACAAAGCCAAGGTGGAAAAGAGCTTCCTTGGGTTAGAGGCAGAGGACTGCATCTTAGCACAATAAAAAGAGGACTTAGAAGTGGATAATAAGAAGGAAAAGGCAAAAGTGAATGATAGTAATATGACTATTAGGCTACTACCAACCACTGCAAATTCTACAACCACTGCTATATAATTAAAACTACAATTGCTACTACTACAACTTCTTCTATTACTACAACTAGGAATCAGTGCATAACAGATACATTTTTAGATGTTATCAAATATTCAAGTTTTTCTCTCTTTCTTGTCAGTATTAGCTCCTCAGGCAGGAGAGTCAAAGGTTATGAGTCTGGATAATATGTAGTGTTCAATATTCATACTTTTTGTCATCATCTTTAGCTACCCAACTCTCTCTCTCATTCTGTGTTAATCAGACGTCACTTTGTATCCCTAAACATTTTTACAGAGGTCAAAACCTGAGGCAGAGACCTGGGTTTCCAGCACCCGTGTCTATGAAGAGTGATGGTTCTATTGCAGACCCTCTATATTTCAGCACTGAACCTCAACCCGTCCGCACAAAGTAAGGCCACTGAAATATTGTTTTGTGTTGTCTGTTGCAGCAACACAAAACGGTTCATATAAGTGTCTTCTGTGGTGTTTCACCTTTTTAGTGTGAGAGTTGGTACTGGGAACTAGCTGCAAATCCATTAAAGTCAGGTTGGTAGCTGCTCGTTGCAAGGTGGTAATCTCTAACTTGATAAGTTCTTTGACTTGAACGCCTTCATGTGAGAAAACACAGATTCACGTGTGTGACTAACAAACAACCTTCACGGCGATATCCAGTATCATCCTTCACATTCAGTATAGTACAAATTCCTATGCTAAAACGTGCTGCACTGCTCAGCATTGCCACTTTTGTGACTGTAGAATGTGATCACATGTCTTCCTTTCAAGTCCATATTCCAGGCTTCCAGGGAGAAGTAAAGTAGTGACATTGTTCTATTCTTACCCCCTTTCCTGAATAATGCAAATTATAGGAGCTTGTACGACACATAATTACACTCAAATCTTTACACCTGTAAACCTGTGATGTGACAATAATATTCAGTTCATTCCTAAATGTCTAGGCAAGAAAGGTTTTTATGTGTTATTGTAATGTATACATGTAATGCTATTTAAACTTTACTTACACACAATGATCACTTATTGACTTATAATCACACTATAATGTAACATTGTATGTTTATAATGCATTATAAAATTATTATAATGTGCTGTATTACAACTATGACAGTTAGAATACACTTATAGCCAAAAGATCATGTGTCATGATTATTGATAAAGGATTTCGAGCATCTATGCGTGCTTATAACTATAATTATACAGTGTTATAAGCAGATTATAATGCATTTTGTATTTTAGACATTGGCTTCACACAAAGTGTTACTAAAATCTCATATAAATTAAAAACATATGTAAATTAGATTTTATTTTTTAAACAACATTTAATTTTCTTGACTTTCAGGTTAAAGACACCAGTCCATACTTATTGTGTGACAGAGAAGCCTGATGATAGGTACAGTAACATTATATCCTTACATTTTGAGCCCCAAAAACATACATGATGATATTACACATACAACAACTGGCTGGACTTTCTGTACACCCTCCTGAATACTGTTCTGATTTTGGTGACCCCATTGACCCCCCCAACCAAGACAGGGTCCAAAAATGGCATGGTTCCAATATGGCTCTCTGACATCATACTGATGATGAAGTTAGTCTTGCCAGAATATGGAGAGATGGTGAGAGGTCGACGGGACGTTCTTCATCTATCTTTCCGTACTTTTTGATTTGTAGAGAGGCACTGTACTGTAGGCAACACAATTGGACATTTCTTGTGTATGTGCCTGTATTGACAATACGGCATGGCTCTGTAAGAGATACATAACAGTTGCTCACATACACACAGCTTTTAATGTATTTATGGCATACTAGAAGTTCGGGCCGCTATGCGGCCCGAACGTCTAGCGTGACGCGTCGTTCACTTTGCAGTGCCACCTTACAGGCACCTCACAGTGTGAGAGAGAGTTTTGTGCTCTCCTAAATCCACGGCAGGCTTTGAAAGTAGCCACTTCAGAAAGAGGTGACGTGCATCACCTCTCCAATGACCAAAACCCACTATGGAAGCCGTCGAACTGGTGCGATCTGACGGCATCCTAGAATTTATAGGTAGGATGTGATGTCATTCGTGATGTCATGCTGTCGTGAGATTACGTCACACTGGCGTTGTGTCCATACCGTCTCATCGTGATGTCAGATTACGTCACACTGGCGTGATGTCAGATTACGTCACACTGGCTACATACGTACATACTGACAACCGACATGGCGCAGGATTCAAATTGTATATATAGACTAGAAGTTCGGGCCGCTACGCGGCCCGAACGTCTAGCGTGAGGCGTCGTTCACTTTGCAGTGCCACCTTACAGGCACCTCACAGTGTGAGAGAGAGTTTTGTGCTCTCCTAAATCCACGGCAGGCTTTGAAAGTACTCGCTTCAGAAAGAGGTGACGTGCATCACCTCTCCAATGACCAAAACCCACTTTGTGATTACTCAGACCTGGTATGGCAGACCTGTGGGGAGTGTGCAGTGGTGTACAATGTGAAAAGATAGTTGAAATCGCAGGAGATGAAGTTAGCAGTTTATTTGTGTAAAGGGTGGATAAGAATGAAATGGTGTGAAAGACAGTGGCGACGTCGTCAGGTCCACAGGTTGTCATGGCAGAGCCTGCAGAATGGGAGAAAAGGAGAAGGCAGGAGTCAAGCAGACAATGTGAGAAGTCCACCATGGATCATGTGATAGTGAAGGCAGTGATTTTTGTGTGAAGTTGTAGGCATTGTTGGTTATGTTGAGCAATGAGAAATGACACATGGAAGAATGCAACAGCCTTACCTCAGTGGGGAAGAAGCACTTTTGTGAAAACCACGTTTTCCGTGACGTTTTCAGTGTGGTTTTCCTGCTGGTGTATGGCATACTTTAGGCGTGCTGGGTCACCCGTTCTTGAGCTGGCAACATATAGTTGTCCGTGAGTGAAGACAGGGGATCGAAGCCAGACCCCAACTGTTGTAAGTGTCTGGCCTTGTGATTTGTTGATGGTGGTGGCGAAAGCAGTGCGGACTGGAAACTGTCGCCTGGCCCAGTCAAAAGTGAAAAGTCCAGCATCTGGGATGATGACTTGAATGATGCAGATTTATGCAGGCTGCATATTCTGCTTAAAGAAGAAACAAACAAAAAGCGACAGAGATATATGCCATATATGGGCATAAAAGGACACATACAAACAGATACATAGATCCCCATATATGGGCATGAAAGGGAAACAGACAGACAGATCCAGAGATCTCCATAATAAAGTCAAAACGGGTCCAATGTGATGTCATGCTGTCGTGAGATTACGTCACACTGGCGTTGTGTCCATATTCGGGACGACCGTCTCATCGTCATCGTCGTCTTGGTAACAGGTTGGTTTGTTGTGATGATGTAGTGTAAAGTTTCAGACAGACAGTAAGAGTGATGCAGTGTTGCATCACTCTTGCCAGATTGCAACGTACATACATACATACATACAACGGACAACCGACGTGGCGCAGGATTCAAATTGTAAGGTAGATGAATGACGTCATATTGACGGTGACGTCAGTCATCTCCAAATTTGGGTTCAGCCTGATATGAATTCTATTATAAAAAGAAAGTTAAATGTTTTGTAAAAAGTGGACAGACATCCGTCCACCCGAAGTTAATCTCGCGAATCTCTTGCAAAATTTCGTATTAGGCCAATTTAGTAGTCCACCTTTTACAAAATATTTAACTTTCTTTTTATAATGGGATTCATATCAGGCAAGCGGGCAGGCGGGTGGACGCACGCACGCACGCACGCACGCACGCACGCACGCACGCACACATAGACCATGTTTATAGACAGCTAGCATCGTTCAGCGCCATGCCCTAAAAAGATTATGTAAAAATAAAAGTACTAGCTGAATTGTCATAGGATTTGCTATTGCACATTCATGCTCCCCCTAGACAATGGCCTATACTCATTATAGTGACCCAATGGCTGCTTGTTTAGTGCCACCATTGGGCCAAAATTTCTAATTGCGCTCACAATATCTCAAAAGTTAATAGGCAGATGCACTCAGCAAGGATGAGCCCTACTGATTTTGGTGACCCCATGGCTTTCCCTCTATGGTCATCGGTGTAAGAAGCAGCACAGGTTGTAGGAGCTACTAGTATAGGCTATTAGACTCTGTCTTGTTTTTTAATTTATTCATTTTTTCAAATCCCTACAGAACATTTGCTTTTGGAGTGCCAAAGGCCTGGGGTAGACAAATGCATGGAGAACCACACAAGTAAGAGTAGTAGTACTGTACCTACTGTATCTCATGTTGCATTCTGAAAATGCTTTTAAAATATGTTATATTATGAGGGGGGATTATAATTTAATATAGTATCACAAACATGCATGCCTGATCTGCACTCTACACATTAATATGTGTAGAATGTGTGTGAACATACTGTACACCCCATTCGGATACATTTTATTACTATTATTTGATACCTGCTGCTTTTTGATACAGTCTCTTTTTGCACATGCACGCTTTATGTACAGTATATGTTTATGGATATTTGTACTATTTTTCTTCTATGTACTTCTATGTACTCTTGTACTATAGCTCTTGTAAAACAATATCATACTGCATTGGTACTCAACCTTTGGTCCGGGGCCCACTGGTGGGCTGTGAGGATATTGCAAGTGGGCCCCCAAATAATTTACAAAACACTGACCACGATTTAAAATAATAAATAAATGAAAAGTCATATGTTTTCTTTAAAACCATTGAGAGGTTGAGAACTACAGTTATACTGTATATTCAAAGTACAGTATATGAACGTTCACCTGTGTGAATGCTAGGCATTCCATGTAAATCGTATAATTCACATTAGGCACATATTACCCGGATGACAAATGCTGTTCAAGATATATTGCATACTGCTCCTCTATTATTCAAGCCAGGATCTTTGCATATCAGGATGTTGTGTCCTTTGTGATTTCTTTCTGAACAAATGCTGCAAATTTGGGTGCAATTTTTGGGTAGATTGAATGAAAAAAATTTTCACCCCTCTTATACACTTGGAAATGGGATGTGACAATAAAGTGAAGTTGAGGTAGCTTAATGAAACTGTACAAAATGTACAGTATGTTATTTAAAATAAAATAAAAAGCAGCATCATTAATAAGGCAAACATGTGAGTTTCATACTTTGAAAACTCTTTCCAGATTATTATAAAGTGTGTTTTTAATCTGAAGATTGGAGTTTGTCATTCTTATACAGGGGGAAATCATCAGAGGTTACACACTCTGGTTATGAGTCAGATAGGTCTTCAAAAGACATCCCTCTTCATTTCAGAGAAAAAAGGTACAACATTATCTTTTCGCTAATACAGTAGCTGATTTACAAAACATGCTTTTACATGTAAGAATGTAATGAATTGTAATTGTTTCAGAGAGAAGATACCAGATGATAGATACTCTGGTTATGAGACACAGATATCATCGAAGGATATTCCTCTTCATTCCAAGTAAGAATGAGAACCTCAAGTCTTCTGTGACTTGAGAATAGTTTACCAAAAAATGAAAATTATTCCAATATCTCATTTTATCATTACTTTAAAACATCTTTTCTTATTCAACTTGGACTTATATTCATGACTTCAGTCTGGTAAATCTGATTCCATCTTTTTCAAATGTTTCATAACTTTCAGGCTGAAGAAAAAGGGGTCTCCAACTGTGAGGGGATGTTCTGATGAGTCCAGAGAAGTGCCAATTAGTTTAATCAAGAAGCAGTATGTAAACTCTACATACAATATTATTATTATTATTAAATATGAATACAGCATACTAATTATAATAAAACCGATTTTTCATCATGAACACTAACAAGAACGCAACAAAATGTCTGCCATTGGTATTTCTTTGTGCAGTGTTTTCCAAGTATCCTTGCAATATTATATATTGAGATATAGTTTAATATGAGAATAAACAAAGGTGGCATCTGGCTCAGAGTCCACAAGCTCTTATTACAGGAGTGATTTACCTCTATGTTTCACATACAGAGAGTACAACTAAAAACGTAATGGTTGTGAGACAAATAGCCATGTGTAATTTAATTTGCATTACTCTTTCAGCCATCACCTACTACGCCTACACAATTCTTACAAAAAAAAGAAAGAAAGTAGAAAAGTAGTAACCAAAGCCATAGGACACATTTTCTAGTTAGACACACAGTAAATATTCTCAAACACCATGAAACATAGCTACTGTAGCTATACCTTACATTTCTTTTACCACTGGTACATTTTCTTGTTATGCCTGATAGCAGATGATAAAGTATATTATATTTGTCAATAGCTAAATATGACAATGGTGCTGCTTTACTTTCAGGGACCATTTGGGACGTGCAGAATCCACACACTCTGACACATCTAATTATTCATCAGGGGACTACCCCCCTTTTGGAGACGGCACACTTCCAAAAATGACGTGAGGCACATTTTCTACTTCACTACTGCACTATGACACATTGTGCTGCAAAATGACATTTGATACAAGAAAAAAGGGATCATTCTACAGGAAAACTACATAAGATAATAATTAGCAGAAGGTATTTATATTGCTTATTCACACAGCAGAGTGCAATTCAATGTGCTTTTCATCAGAATTTAAGAAAAACAGGAAAAGAAATAAAGTGGCAGAAAAGAAGAAAGATAAAATAACTAAAAACAAAAACAAAAGGGCGATGAAACATTTGACATTAAATTAGTTCCTATGCAAAAACAAGTCTTAAAAAGTGAGTCCACTGTTTCTGATGCTCTCAGATTCACTGCAGGATTTTTCAGAGTATGGGTGCCTACAGTATGAACTAAAAGTAGTTTCATGGCAGGGTTTAGTTCTAATCTAGACCATGGGCTGGTTAACGTGAGGGGATCAGAGTACAAATATAAACACAGTATTTTTAAAGCAGATCTGCAATGTAAAAAATAAGTACAGTAATATACTTGGAATATGTCACATTAGGTTAAATTGTTGTTTTGTTGTTTGAGAGAGTCATCATTTAACTGTAAGGATACAATTTGACACTCTCATAGTTAAATGAACACAGGATTATACTGTGTAGTCAGATGACCTCCTTGACCTCAAATACCTTATAAACCTTACTCTTTAGGGAGGTGATCTGTGATGTCTGCTGCCAGTCGAAAGCAATGAAAACCTGTCTGACCTGCAACATCTCCTACTGTGAATATGATGTGAGGCAGCACTACAAGGTTGAAGCCATGCAGAGGCACAAACTGTTGGATGTGACATCAGACGTTGAGGGGAAACACTGTCAGCACTACCACCAGCCTCTAGAGTTTTTCTGCATGACAGATCAGATGCAAATTTGCAGCATTTGTTCAGAAGGAAATCACAAAGGACACGACATCCTGATACGCAAAGATCCTGGCTTGAATAATAGAGGTGCAGTATGCAATATATCTTGAACAGCATTTATCATCCGGGTACTATGTGCATAATGTGAATTATACGATTTACATGGAATGCCTAGCATTCACACAGGTGAATGTTTATATGTACTTTGAATATACAGTATAACTGTAGTTCTCAACCTCTCAATGGTTTAAAAGAAAACATACATGACTTTTTATTTATTTATTATTTTATATTATTAAAATCGTAGTCAGTGTTTTGTAAATTCTTTGGGGGCCCACTTGCAATATCCTCAGAGCCCACCAGTGGGCCCCGGCCCACAGGTTGAGTACCAAATGCAGTATGATATTGTTCTACTGGCACAACATAATTTTCTGCTCTCTTATTTTGGTCAGTGGTGCCTCCCCCAGGCGAGATCAGGTTCCTGGCGGTGAAGCCCGACTCTGTGACTCTGAACTGGGGCAGTCCGGAGGGACTGGAGGGACCCAAGTCGTTCCGAGTGAAGTGGAGCTCTTCTGAAAGCGATGAAGTCTGCACGACAGTCACAGACTGTTTCAACATTGAAATAACGAACCTTAAAGTTGGCAGAATGTATTACTTCAGTGTGGCCACAAAGGAAGATGATGACACTTTAAGTGCATGGGTCAACGCAACTGTATTCACAGGTAATCTATAACTTCCTGAGACGTTTCAAATGTCTTTGATTGAAATATGTTCACATTGAAACGACTCAACACTACATATTCTGATGACCAAAATGATGTCCTTTTTAAGCGGTGCCAGCGCCTAGACACCTGACTATAGAGCATTCAGATGCCAATTCCATGTCCCTCAAGTGGACCAAAGGAGACAAAATGGAGCAAATTCGACATCAGTTCCTCATGACCGTCAAGAGCCCAGGAAGAGAGCCACTAGCAATACACACTGAAGACTGTTTCAAGATCTTCTCCGACTTAGAACCTGACACAGAGTACAATATCTCTGTCTCAACTGTTCTGACCAATCAGAGGCAGAGTGAGACGATCACCACAACCATCCGTACAAGTAAGGCATCATACAGTACCATGGTTTTTGAATTGGCCACGTAAGATGTTTCAAAACAAGTCAAGTAATAACTACAACTGTGAATGTTACATCTCATCTGACAGAATGTTCAGGTGCACTCTGTCATGCAGTATATACATTGTAATATTGAAAGTGTCACACCTGGTGGAATTCGCAATTTCAAATGTGTCACAAAGATGTCCTTCTCTTTCTGTAAGCATATGCTATCCTATGCAAATGGTTCTTTAGTGATTCAGTGGATTTTTGCTCATGTGAACTGAAAATTTGGATCCTGTCTTGAACTGTGTAGAGTGCATACTTTTAACATACTGTGGCACATGTTTGTTGATTCACAGAACCCTGCCTCATGGAGGTCTTATCCAAGATTGGGCTTGAAGACCAATATGAAAACAAGCTCACATTGAGTGCCATCCTTGAGATTGATCGAAATGACATATCAGGCAAGAAAACTGACATCATGGAATCACTGCCAGGTGGCTTTTTGAAAAAACTTATGATGGCCAATGTGAATGCTAGATGTGTCAGTTTAGCATCTAGTGATGCTGACAATAGTAGTGATGCTGGCAGTGATAGCTACAATGCCATTAATCCCCTAGACCTGACAACAGCAGTGTTTCTGTGTTCAGATGCTTTACTCCAGCAGGCATTAGTCCTGAAAATGTCACTCTGTCAATTTGCCATTCCTCTCTTACTGCCCAACCATGAAACAAGAGAAATCACAATGATGCTGTGGTCCATGCGTGACATAGTGAGAAAGTTTAGTCCTTCTTACCATGCATTCACTAAGTCCTTCATTGAGGACAGACTTGTGCTCTCTCAAATGCCTTTGGTGTCCTTTGTCAGGCAAGGGAAAAGCAACTTGTCCAAGTCTTTGATATTGAACAAACTCCTCAGTAACTCTCAAACGTACCATGACACATTTTGCCATCGTAAAATGACGTGTTGCGACATTCCTAGAAGGATTTCGGGTGGCCTAGTTGAAATCACCTGGTACCTACCATGTGGAAACAGGAACATAGATAGGTTCACTGATCCTGTGGCTGTAGCAAACCTCAGGGGAGGCATCAGGGTCTTTGACAAACAGTTCTCCTTTCTCTGTCAGACATCAGCAGCTGTTTATATTTTCTGCGATGATACACAGAACATCAAGATGTTGGAAGGAACAGATATGAAGGCAGAGGTCTTCTTGGTTACCACCAGTTTACAGGGGAAGTTCTTCACGCTGAAAAAGATGGTAACAAAACCAAGCTTAAAGACAACTACGGTGAGTGAAAAGAAGAGGTCTGAAGATGACTTGGTAAAAGCCCTCCAGACATCAGTAGCGAAGGTGCTAGAATGTTGTCCTATCAAAATTTCTGTGGAAAACATGGCAAAATCAGCTCGTAGTTCTGGGATCCTTGTTGATGAGGACAGTGAGGAGTGTCAGAGTGCCAGAAAGAACGCAGGCAAAATCACCAGGACCATAACGACGGTGGCGAAATTCAAAAGCAAACAGCTGCTATCCCAGGGACCTGTCTGGAAAGGACTTTCCTGGTTGGAGAAAGAGTGTTGCAGACTGCGAAAAGCTGACAGGCAAAACATTGATCACTATAGGAGTTATTTGAAAACACAGGAGAAAGAGCTCAGACGGAAACAAGAGAGATTCGAGAAGACCCCTCCAATGGCAGACTTCCTTCACGGGGTGGTGACTTCAGAGGCACAACGATCCCATTTCCTCAGATGGTTGGAAATGGATTTAGAAAACCTGTCCCGGCAGAACCTAGCAGGTTTAAGGGATCAATACGCAGATCTCCGCCAGAAATCTCCCCAAGCAAAAGAAAGGATAGCAGAGATGGATAAGAACATCTCTGATTGTTGTTTAGGTCTGGAGCACTTTTTTCGTGAGTGTGGGCAGCTATATAACTATACATCCTATCTGCCAGAATACAGCCACCAAAGAAAAGTCATGGAACATCTCCCTGCACACTGTGCTCAGATGCTGGTGGATGGTTTCCCCATTGAGCTAATCGATGGTGATGCATCAAACATCCCAATGAAATGGATCACTGATGTACTTTCTGAGCTTCACAATATCATGCATTCCAAGAGCAATATCAAGGTTGTTACCATCTTGGGAGCTGAAAACACGGGTAAATCAACCCTCCTCAACACCATGTTTGGTCTCAGGTTTGGTGTTAGCAGTGGAAGATGCACCCGAGGTGCTTATATCCAACTGATCAACATCAGTGAAGATGTCAGGAATGAACTAGGGTGTGACTGCCTCATGGTGATTGACACTGAGGGCCTGAAACCACATCAGATGAATCAAGAGGACGACAGTCATGAACGGGACAAGGAAGTAGGAACACTTGCTGTGGGCCTCAGTGATGTCACAATCATCAATATTTCAGAGGACAGCTCCGCAGAGATTAAAGATGTCTTGGAGATTGTGGTTCACGCTTTCATTAGAATGCACAACAAGGGCAAGAAACCAGTGTGCCATTTTGTGCACACAAACATGTCAGACATGCCTACTCGTGAGAGGAAAGAGAGAGAGACACAGTTGTCAACACAGTTGGAACAAATGATTTTAACAGCATCTAGGGCAGAAAGGAAGCTCAAGATCACAAATATCTCAGATGTGATTGAATATGATGCGGATGCAAACAATTGGTACCTGCCAACACTTTGGCATGGTACTCCACCAATGGCCCCATTGAGTGTTAGCTACAGTGAAACGGTACACGTCTTCAAAAGGAAATTGATGCGAGACCTTAAACGACACCAGGAAATATATGATTTGACAGATTTCATCAAAAGCACACAAACCTTATGGAAGACTATAATGTCTGAAGAAAGGCCATTCGGTCACCAAAATCAGTAGAGTTTATTCTGTAATCTGCCCATTCGATATTAAGATGTCTATGTTGCAAGTGGACATTTTTGGCATAAGGATGGCACTAGAGGAAAGGCCATGAGCCCCCAAGGTTTATTCTCCGGAGAGCATGAAGGTGCATCATTTCCATGGCAATCCAGCCTGGGACCAAAGTGACTACACACAGGTTGCATGGTTTAGCTCCTTGCCAGATAACCTCAGTGTTGAGTATCATCAAAACAAATATTACACAAGAGAAGGAGGATGCATGATATTATAGGGATGGGTTTTGACTGTCATCAGATCAGGTGTTTTCACTTAACCTATTTTGTTTCTACCAGTCAATGGTGAGACTGTGTGTCCTATATGCTATTTGTGTTCGCCGATTTCCTCATTCATTCCTGAAGAAGACTGTTCATGATCAAAATGTTGAATCTTTTTTTTCTCTTGGGTTTCTCTTGGGGGACACATTGAAAAGCAGGAAATACATATTGTAATGATTAAAATAAAAATAAAAAAATAATAAAGATAAACACAAAATTATCTTATCAATTTATTATTCGATTATTCCAGTCTGCATCTTCTTCTGTTTCTTGATTTATTTTGCTGATGCATATTATGACGTAAAACCCAGAATAATTAAATTAGAATGTGTATGCAGAATATAATGTGTTGTGGACCAGTATTACAAAGGACAACAATTGTATCTGAAATAAGATGTATTTATTTGTTTTCTTTAAACTATGAGAACATACAAATAAAACATTTAAATATGATTTAAAAAAATACTATATTCACACAAATCAATCCATGTCCACCCTAACAGGGAGAATTGAGGTACAGTATGAACAAAACTGATTCTGGCTGTAATTTTAACAGAAAACATTTCATTCTGAAAGTAAAAGACACCACAAAGCAGATTGTTTTATTGCCATTAAGTTTGTATAAAAAAAAAACTCTATTTGTATTATAGCTGAAAGTGAAATTATCCCACTAGTCCATGACAGCCTAGGCTGATATTGTAGTTTGTTTTCCACTTCAGGTGAAAAACTACAGCAGATTAAAAACATGGCAGACCAGTAAGCAACACAGCTGCACCAAACAAATTCATATTAGTGTTAGATTTCCATAGGTGTGTCCAGAGCCAAGGGCATGCCAATGTGCAAGCATGAAAGACAGTATAGATACACCTACTGTAAAATCGAACGCACCCATTATTAACTTGATTAGCTGTAGCTGTGTTACTTACATCTATACTATAGTTTTTCACCTGAAGTGGAAAACAAACTACAAAATCATCCTAGGGTGTCATGCAGGCTGACTATATAAAATCCTCCAAATATCACATCTTAAATTGATGTTACCATAAGATTATTCATTTTAATCACGGAGTTGCATTACAATATGAGGTTGGGTTCCAAATTCTAAATAATTTTGTATTTTGTGAACTGCATCTATATGAGCAAGACAACATGAACTAGAACTGAATATGAAATAACAAATCCAAAATAATAATTTGACTGATTTCATGATATGCTTCTTCTAAATTCAGTGTCTGTCATAACAGACATGGAAACTGACATCATATCTTGGAGGGGGGCTTTAAAGGCCATGGTACAGGGTCAAAATTGGGTCATGGAATACACTGTACAGTATTGTCCATGTTCACAGTGCCTCTTTTTAATGTGTTAAGCCATACCAAATGTTTTATCATTTTGATTTATGCAAGCAGAGTAAAATAAACCGTTTCTACAGTATGTGCAGCTTCAGCTTGGGACAGGATTTGGACTACATGGCCTCAATTAATCCACTAAGCCACAGAGAATGCTCTGAAAATACCATCCACTGATGTCCATAATATAATATAATGTTACATTAGTCTGAAAATGTATTTTGGCAGAGATATTCAAGTCATTGACATGATACCAGATATGATACTACATGATACAAATTTTAAAATGTATAGTTTTTCTATCTTTCCTTCTTTTTGACAGATTTCAGATTGACAGATAAAATACAACAATAGATATTATCTTATATTACTGTATTTTATTCTTTAATTAAAATGTTTAATGTATTCTAATAACATTTAGTAATTGACCATTAATTCCTCAATTATGAAAATGACCCACACAATGGAACTAACTGTTACTCTCCAGGACTAACTCTCTTAATAATCTCATTATACAATACATACAGCAAGTACATTCCTAAAACAGCAGCATACAGCACATTGAAGGGTTCTTTTTTTTATCATAGAGAGATGAAATCAAGAAAAAGAAAATAACCAACATAAACATCATTACATCTTAGTGCATTGGAGGTTTGGTTGAATGCAATCAGGTTGAGTGGAGTGGACTATCAACGAGACATCATTCGTACAAACTCTGTGGAGAAAAGAATAATATTGAGAATAATATTGTTTGGAGAAGTTGTACTGGCTTCCTCTTATTTATCTCTTTTCCGCTTCCTCCCTCCTTTCCCCTTTCACAGTCCTCAAAGACAATGTGTCGATCTATGGTAAATGTCAACGATATTTACCTTTAGCAAGTCAAGTCCAAGAAATGGTTATTGTGGGAAAACAAGGACAGATATCTAATTCATGTTTGAAAATGTCCATCTGCCTCAGCTTTGTCCACAATTATTCGCCCTCCCTCCTACCTCCCTCCTTGCTACTTTACTTATGCCTCTGCTCCATCGTCTTTGCCCCGTTGCTTTGTTTCACTTCCACCTTTCCTCTTTCCCTCCAGTTCCTTCCTTCGTTAGCCCACCCACCCCATTGTATTATATTGTCCCCCGTCTCACCTTCGAAGTCCACCTGTCCGTCTCCGTTCAGGTCTACATCCCGGAGGATCTCATCGATCTCGTGGTGGTTGAGCTGCTCCCCCATCAGCTTCTTCATCGCCTCCCTCAGCTCCCCGATGCTAATCAGTCCATCACCGTCAAAGTCAAACTGGAAAGAGGGAGGGATAGCAGAGGGCAGAGCGAGGAAGAACAGATCAGAAAATAAATGTAGTGATGAAGTAAATGAGAGCTACATATCTAGGCTACACTTATGAGCTGACTTGTGACAAAAGGTTATCTGATTAGTTACAATTCTGACACAGGTCAGAGCTCAGAGCGACATTATTATTTCCAAGCATGACATCCTTGCAAGGAATTTGTTTTTGCACATTGTGCACCCTGCACCCTGCAGTTATGCTGTTGATGTTCCCAACAAACATGAGGGCTGCATGTTTGGACAGTCTTTGATGTTGATATCAGCACTGCTGACCTCCCTGAAGGCATCCCTCAGCTCCTTGACTCCGATCATGTCTGCCGTCTCAGCCAGCATCTTTGGACCCATCAACTCCACAAAATCCTCAAAGTCCACTCTGCCACCACCTTGTGGGCAAGAAAAGGTATGACCCAGTGAGTGTGGGCATTTGAGTCTACTACAGTGCGTGTAGGCCTAAAGTACCATAGATGTAGAAACCTAGATGCCTCATTGGCCTCTGCAGTTCGTTGGAGCGACCTGTTTCGTATGGTGGCCGCCATATTTCCGGAGGGCACGGGCACTGGCCTATCACAGCGTGTTGACTACTGGCCAATCACAACGCATCTTATCCAGGACTTGTTGTCCCGCCCCCACCTGCCTCTGATTGGCCTACTGAACGCCCTTTCTGTGACGCACACGAAAATTTCCAGCTGCCCCCCCGGAAGCGGAAGCGCGCCCACCATACAGACGCTTCAGAGCCAGAGGAGCCGTCTACCTTTATATGTCTATGTAAAGTACTGTACCATAACATTTTTAGCGTGCATGCGTGCGTTCGTGCATGCTTGCGTGCGTGCGTGTGGTGGGGGGCAGTCAGATATACATGCAGGGCTCACACTCACAGATATTTTGGCTGAGCTCTATCAGTTCCATCTCTGTAGGCATGTATCCCATGGTCCTCATGCACTCGCCCAGGTCTTTACAGCTGATAAAACCGTCCTTGTCTTTATCAAACTCCTTGAATGCCTCACGGAGCTCTGTCATGGGTTTGTGAGGTGAGGGAAAGACAGATTATTATAGCAAGACACCTACCACAAAAACCCATTTTAAACTTGTGGCTAGTTACAAGAGTGGTCACCTTTTTTTCTCTTTCGAATGTGTTTTGAGGTATAACATACATTTTCTTTGCTTCTTTGAAATCTATGTACTTCATTTTACATTTTATCATCTTATTAGACCATCAAAGTGAACTGTTCCTGTAAAAACAGATATGATAAGAAGCTACAGAGCTTGTTGAAAATGTATTAGAGAAAAGGAGAGAAAGTGGGAGAAGTGTGAGCAATTCTACTCTACCTTCCATTTCCTCTGGTCGTAGATCTCTATCCTGTAGCAAAGAGAGCACGCACGCACGCACGCACGCACGCACGCACGCACGCACACACACACACACACACACACACACACACACACACACACACACACACACACACACACACACACACACACACACACACACACACACACACACAAATTAACAGTCAGTTAGTTTCTATCTGTCAATTCAATACATATTTTAATAGACTATTCGGATATACCCTCACTCTAAAGGGGGTGTAAGTGATACATATGTTTTTGTGAGGAAAAAAGAGCAATACAAATTAGACACTGAACAGGTTGGTGCCTTGCATGGCTCCCTATGAGTGTGCGAATGGTTGAACGTAATGCACATATTGTAGTGCTTTGGATAAAGACACTAGAGAAATGCAGAGCATTTAAAGTTTCCGCACATCCGTTCAATAACAGCCAATCAAAGTGTACTACAATTGTTTGGCAAAATAAAGAACCATCTGCACTCTCACCAAACATACACATTTAGTGTGTATTGGCGAGCGTGCGTGTGTGCCACACACACACACACACACACACACACACACACACACACACACACACACACACACACACACACACACACACACACAGAGTTCCTTTTGCAAAATTCGTACAGCTTGAAAGCACAATAAACTACGAGTATCAGGTGACACACGTTTTATAAGAGTGAAACATTCACAACTCGGCTCGCTTGCTTACTGTGATAGA
Organism: Gymnoscopelus microlampas; assembly: GCF_963454915.1. Classification (NCBI taxonomy): domain Eukaryota; kingdom Metazoa; phylum Chordata; class Actinopteri; order Myctophiformes; family Myctophidae; genus Gymnoscopelus; species Gymnoscopelus microlampas. Next base: position 29,985,832 of record NC_139939.1, read on the forward strand.
CTGTTTGTGTCTTATGGTAGGGTGACTCACGGTGCGTTTACATGCACAATATTTATTCATTCAGAATGAACTCATTCCGAATAGAAATGTTTACCCAACTGTTTACATGGCACCTGAATAAAAGTATTCCTGTTCCTCAATCGTTTACATGAGCAAAGCATTCATTCGGAATAGAACTCTGGTCATGCGCAGAGTGCTTCGGATATTTTTGTAAACGGATATTTTTGTAAACGGATAAATAAGTGAAGGTTTTCCAAAACATGCGTTTCAGTGGATCTGTGTGGACATGTAATCCGGAGCTTTTGAGAAACGATGACGTCATCGCGCATTCGCACATGGTCATTATAATAATAAATAGTACAATAATACATAAACCGGACCGCTCATGGTCATTATAATAATAAATGAAGAGAGAGAGAGAGCAACACTTACAGTCTATGAAACAAGGCACGCTCATTTATGGCTAAATAATGTCATACTTAATAATAAGACAGTGGTGGGAAAAGTAGCTCATTCACTGTGTGACGAAAACCCTCTTTCTCTGCGCCAAGTAGAACACACGGCGCGCACACAGATTGAATGTGGGGTCTGTCGTCCTAAAACACAATCGCCCCGGTGCCGAGAGTCCCTGCTTTATAGTGGTGTTCGATGTTTTTACATTGCCAACTCTCACATGTACATAAACGTTCAGATTTCAAATATAAAGTGCTTACCCCTGAGCCACGGACGTTATAAGGCGATCCGGGCCGCGATAAGTACCCGTATCTCCCGTATTGTTCAATAAAAAGCATTTTAATCCGATCGTCGGCCATTTTCTCCAAATTTTCTCCGATGCTTTCAACCATGCGACACCAATGGTTGGAAGGTGTATTGCACTCTGATACATTACCAAAATAAAAGAACAGAAAAAGAAAATGGCTGGCGATGGGATTAAAATGCTTTTTATTGAACAATACGGGAGATACGGGTACTTATCACGGTCCGGATTGCCTTGTAACATCCATGGCTCAGGGGTAAGCACTTTATATTTGAAATCTGAACGTTTATGTACATGTGAGAGTTGGCAATGTAAAAAAAAAACGAACACCACTATAAACCAGAGACTCGACAGCGTCATGTGAACCATGGCTACTGTTTGCGCTGCAGCTGAGCCCTAATAATGTTGTTTTCGTTTATGTTCACGTATGCTGTTCACGTATGCTATTAAAATAATGCAGCTATTGCAGTATTGGGCCTTAACATGTGATTACAAATGTATTTGTATTTGGCCCCTCATATATATAATTATAAAATCAATGTAAATATAAAATCTGATATAAAATTGAAACATGCAGCTGATCGATGCGTTTCTGCGTGTACGTGTGGACAGGGATTTTTGTTTATCTTTGTCATGTGGCCAGGGATTCTTTTTAAAAACGGAGGACTAAAATATCCGTTTAGTAAAAGATCCATGTACGTGTAGCCAAGGCCTAAGTCACGGCTGCCAGAGAGAAATAATAACAAGCCACAGCTCACACTCAATCAAAGCTGCCAGCTATATAGGTAAATGAGGAAGAAGAGAAGAGAGACAATAAAACAAGTTAAGAGAGAGAAGGTAGAGAGAAGGTTTGATAATGGAAGCACACCGCATCCTGGCTACTAGTCCAGGGGCCAAGCCATATTTTGGTACCACCTAAGGTGACCGTAAAGTTTTTGTATTTTTGTCTTCCTACATGTCTCTAGTTTATATTTTGGTATGATAACCCTTCCAATCTTGTAGCTTAATGGCAGTTATCACTACCTACCGGCTAATGTATCCGGTAGGAGACACAAAGTAGAATCTTTGTGTCTCCTACCGGAAATACACCCGGGCATCAAATTATTGCGACAAAAAACAAAATATATCCATGTATTCAAGGCTTCATGGGGTGTCTAATTGATAGAAAATAAATCATTTTTTGGGTGAACTCCTCCTTTAAGTTTCCCAGGGGGACTCTCTACCCATTCAGCTATGACCACCCTAGACCAAAGGAGGGTCAACTTTTACAAGCTTATGGAAAGCAATCTTTTTGCAAACACCAAAAATCTGAGAAGTTATCAATTGCACACCCCATGAAGCCTTGAATACATGGATATATTTTGTTTTTTGTGGCAATAATTTGATGCCCGGGTGTATTTCCGGTAGGAGACACAAAGATTCTACTTTGTGTCTCCTACCGGATACATTAGCCGGTAGGTAGTGATAACTGCCATTAAGCTACAAGATTGGAAAGGTTATCATACCAAAATATAAACTAGAGACATGTAGGAAGACAGAAATACAAAAACTTTACGGTCACCTTAGGTGGTACCAATTTGTGAAAATATCAGTGTTGGCCCCTGGACTATACGGCCATTGGTCTGCTATTGATGAGTTTAATGCAGCAAAATCAGCTCCTGTTATATTTGCTGCTGACCCGGAGGAGGAGCCGGTCGGCGGAGAACTACGCGCGTCTGCGACTTGGGCTTGGAGCGCCAGACTCCACATGGCTTGCGCCTCTCCCCCCCCCCCACCCAGAAGCACCGCGCTAGCCAATGACACATGCGCAAAAGAACAAATGTATACCAGTCTGATACCAGTGCGTTTACATGGGCAATGTAGCCCGATTCTATCGGTATATACCAGCCCTTCAAACCCGAATGAAATTTCATTCGGATCAGACCGGTATGGCCATACCGATGCGTTTACATGAGCAATTCTATTCTGAATGAGCATTCATTCCGAATTGAAGTGGAATAAACCTGTCCATGTAAACGCAGTGTGGCTGCTGTAGCAGTGCTTTATACAGTAATTGCCTCTATCAGTGCAATTGACCACATTCACACCCAAATAAGGTCTAGCAGTAAAGAGCCTGCAGTATTATAGCTACAGAAGTCCATGTTCAGTGTTTGGGAAGTTAAAGGTTAGGGTAAGTGATCTTTTTTGGTTAAAACAAAACGTTTTTTGTTAAAAGGTTAAAGCCCTAATATATTCTGATAGTAATTATGCTATACGGTGTTTGTTCAGTCACAGGGGTCTCCCTGTCTCTCCAGCTTTTTGATAAACTGAAAATAAATGTTCAGGTAGGTAACAAAATGTCAGCCAATAAGTAGAGAGTACCCACAGACAGAAATGCTGACAGCACGAGTTAGGTACAGTCAGACATTTGGGCTGAAAGGATAACACAAAAAAGGCCTGGTCTTGTTTCCATTGTGGTCTTACGTATTCAATTCATCAACATAGCATAAAATGAACACAAAAATACAATATCATCAACAAATGTAAAACGCTACATGTACAAAGTAGAAAAAGGGAAAAAATAAAAGATGTCGGCAGTGAATGCTATCTCCTTTCTATGGGAAAAGTGAGTTTACCTCCCCTTGTGGTCTCCTGAAAGATGGATCTTCAGGCATTGTTTAAGGGATGGTGTAAGGGCATTCCACACTTTGGTGGCAGAGCAGTAGAAAGATAATTTCCCTAAGTTTGTTCTATAGATGGGTGGTACCAGATCGTTGTTGTTGTCGCTCCCTCTGTTGTGGCTGTGGATGTCACTGACTTTGGTGGTGGGTATTTAGGGCATTGAGGGAAAAGCCCCTTTGACCATCTTAAAAACCAATCCCATTTTTAATCTGTATCCTGACTGACTTCTCTATCCTGATTGGATAAAATTGGTATCTCGACCTGAACATGTATTTTTAGTTTATTAAAGAGCTGCAGAGACATGGAGACTCCTGTTACTGAACAAACACTCTGCAGAGTACTATCAGAATATAGAGCTACCTTCAATTGAGTATGTAGCATTCAGTTGTTGTTTTTCTTAAGAATCCTTTAAGCCTTAATTAGACAGCAATAGTGGAGAGAGAGACAGTAAATTATAATGAAGGCTATTTTATTGTTTTTAGCATGATGGTGTCGCTTGCTGAAAATAACAGATTATTTGGCAAGCAACACTGTCGTGCGATGGAGTTTGTTGTATAATTGTGTGATAGACATTTGTGGCATTTTCACAAAATGTGAAGTGGCCAAGCAAGAGGTGACGCCACCATGGGTTTAATTCACAACGTGTTCCCTGCAAGTGACAGCCAATGACATCACAAAAAGGAGTATTACAGAGATTGGATTAGGGAATGCAGTGATGAAGTGGCAGGGAGATTATGGAGGTAGCCTAAATGCAAATACAAATCACAAAGGCTTATCAGTTTTTCAATTCGCTGACCCCTGTTGTTGTTTTTTTATGTCATGTTACAACATTTATTTAATACACAACGCACACAGACTATTTTATGTAGCTACGGCGACTGACAAGTTTATATACCATCCAACTGAGTCCAAAAAAATGTGCTTGTCAATGGTCATTTTCATAATGTAGGCCTTACTTCAAAATACCCAAACAATGTATACTTCTCAACATTGCTGGGATTAATGTCTTGATCGAGTTAATCAAAAGTATATCTAGATTATCGTAGATGTATCAGTTTATGCTGTTTACTTTTGATTTAACAATATAATACTGTATGACCCCCCCCCCTCTCCAAGTACAAGGCCACCCCTGGTACACTGGATCACAATGTAAACTCCCTTCCCTACCCAATGCAAGAAAACCTACAACTCACGGTTGTACTTTATTGTGAGAGCTATGCAATTGTTGCATGGTTACACTCTATTGGCACAATGTGTCTTATGCAATGCCATGTTGCAATATAGAGTATGTGTCCTGTATGTTCTGTTGGTCACCCTGTCACTTGGTGGATGTATTGCAGCATGTCTACAGCATCTGTCTGCACCATTAGCTAATTACTTTTATGAACCTCATACTTTGCAATAGAGTGCTTCTTGGAATTTGCCAAAAGCTTATCAGCAAAACTGTGATACCAAAGGCACAAAAAAAACATAAAAGATAAGTTAAAAGGGGATATTCGCTATGTGCAATTGCCAAAGGCGCATCAGTGTTAAATTATAGTTTTCCATTTGAGAGAACAAAGGGGATTAGTGGATTAATGATTATGAACGGTATCACTCTCACTCTGTCCATCTCACAGACTAATTTGTGTATTCTGTCGAGGAATCTGATTGCTTAAATTCCCACATCTATGAGTTCACATATTATGTCCATGGACTGGCTGGTTGGAAATATTATGATTGAGAGTGCAGGTGCAGCATACTGAATTATTCACAAAAGAGTTCAACAAAGAGTTCTCAAAAAGAACATTGGTGTCACAAAACAACCCTGCCTGTGGCTCCATTTAGTTTGATGAATATCTTGGCCTAACGACGCATTCACAGAGTACAATGTACAAATAAAAAAATATGACATGGAAAAATGAAATATAATAAAATTGTATTTTTTGGATTAGTTATACACACCATAGGACAATGATAAGTAAACATTTCAACTGCATTGTAATCTGGTAATGTGGCTCATCTCCTCAGGCTAAGGTCTTCTAATATCTCAAGGCCTCTTACACAGCTCAACACCTCTTCCCAGTGACTGAACCACCTTTCTAATGGTTCTTGTCAATTACAGCGGCGACTATCCTCATTGGGAAATTACTCCATGTCCCTGACATCTCTCTGTGCTCTATTAATCTAGAATAAGTGATCCAGGATATGTAATGAGCCTTCGCCATTAGGACACAAATCTAGGATCTAAATTACAATGTTGACATACCGCAGTGTCACTGGCTCTACCTTGGCTGTAACTAATGCTGCCCCCTGAAAATAAACGATTTGAATAGTCAGTCGAAGACCCCTAGCTCAGTTGACTGGGATTATTTGATTTGAGCTTCAAATTAGTTTTTAACCTACTGCTAAATTACCTTCTGTAGAAAGACTTAAAAATTAAACCTATGTTGACTAATCATATCACAAGTTTCCAATAAAAGTGATTCTCATTTTGAAATTCACCCAGTTTTGAGAGGAAATCCGATTTCTATTGAAGCCATCTTGACGCTGGTCAAAATTAAACAAAACAACGGACATGGATTACAAGCAAGATTTCTGCAAAACTACTTATTTACGAAATGAAAACCATGCTCTTGTGACTTACAATATATATGAAATACAATTACACCTTTGATAACGGATTGTACTTTAATGACTCTAGCAATGAAATCAAATGATGTTGCATAATATAACATATTCCTTACACAGTATGCTTTAGTAAAGTCAGTGGTTCTCAACATTTTTCATGTCAAGGACCCTCAAATGAATATGTCGTGGACCCCCATTAGAAAATATGTTGTGCTAGGGCCCCCCATACAAGATTTGTGCCGTTAAAATGTTTCAAAAAATATTCCAAATTATTCAATTATTTTTCAAGCTTTTTTGAAAATAGCAGATCGACAAGCTTACAACACATTGTGATGCGACGTGTTGTGAGCTTGTAGATCTGCTATTTTCAAATAGCCAATGTATATATGGTTAAAGTGGTTTTGATGTTTGAAAATGTAATACTTTTGCTGGGGGAACCCCTTGAACCAAGGACCCCTGGACCCCTTTGAGAACAACTGCTTACGTAGAATTGAAACTTTAAACTCCTTTTTGGACCCATAAGGGTCCCTTTGGTTACATTTGATTTGAACACTATTGAGTTAGATTAACACTAAGGACTGTGTAGTATATGTATGCTGGTGACACTCACCGGGAGGAATTGTCACTGGTGGAGGAGGTGAAGATGGAGCTTCCAATTAGGATGGCTGGAATGGCAGGGTAGTGATGATGTCTCAGGACATGAGAATGGATGACATATACTCGACCTTGTTTGTGATAAAGTTAAATGTTGTCTGTTTTATGTGAGTAATGTATCAGTTTGTGGTAACATGTGAAAAATAAAATGATTTAAAAGAAATTAAAAAAACGTGCTTGTGTTGTGACGATGATAACAATAACACTGAGGAATGGTGGACCTACAGTATAGCGAATTGTGTGTGTGTGTGTGTGTGTGTGTGTGTGTGTGTGTGTGTGTGTGTGTGTGTGTGTGTGTGTGTGTGTGTGTGTGTGTGTGTGTGTGTGTGTGTGTGTGTGTGCATGCGCGCGCATACATGTGTGCGTGTGTGTGCATGTGTGTGTGTAAATGGGTGAATCTCATATACATACAATTTGGCTCAGTGAGAAGCCCTCCCTGAGGAAGATACAAGCAGGCCCCACTATAGTCATGTTGCAGTTCTGCACCAGAGTACACAGAGGCTCATCAAAAACACGCTCCTCCTCGTCCTCTTCTGTCCCTTTGCCGGCCCCCAGCATGGCCGGGGCCAATGGGGCTCCTCCAGCATCCGTGGGTGATACCCCCTTTGGTGACTATGGCACCCCGCCAGATTTGTAGGCAGATAAAACGGACATTGTATTAGATTCCTCTGAATGCAGCAGTAGTGGTACATTTACTGTTAACAAGAGACGTTCAATTAATCCTGTGTTTTGAATCTAACAGATCTACAATCTCACAACGGGTCCAGTTTACTAAGTCTGGAGGGTTTAAGTACAGTATTTAATATAGCACATTTTGACAGTGTACAGAAAGCGTTTCTACTTAAATATATGTAACTAGATGGGTTAATTGTTTTCACCAGTGTGCAGAGCACAAAGTAGCCTATGCCACAATGTACTGTTAAGCTGCATGGTATAATCATCAGTGTTAATTTGACTCTGGCAGTATAAAAATGGGCCTAAATGGCCCAGTAAGGTTCCATCGAAATTAAAGATTTTACATTGTTACCATTCTCAACTCAAGCTGCAATAAACAAGTAAGGAAGGTGCCAATAAGTTTGGATACAAACAAAATAACCACTATCAATTTTGGAAATGTCATTATAGGTGAAAGTTTACAAAACAATTCTAAAATAGTAAAAAAAAATAGCTGATCTACTAGTTTACAACATATGATAAAGCGATGCATAGTGAGCTTATAGAACTGCCTTTTCCCCCCCAACTATTTCTGAAATAGGGCAAGTGGTTAACACTATAATAGATGTTGTGGCATAGCTTACTTCAACTCTCTGAATATAACTTTTCTCTAACAAGATCAAATGAATGATTTCTTACCTTCTTTCTTTTGCCTTTCTTTGCTCCCTTATTGATATTTCCCATCACCTGCACACTTTCACCCCTCTCTCTCACACCACCCTGTCCCAACTCTTCTCCCTTCTATCTCTTTCTCTCTCCCGCTCTCCTCTCCCACCCCCTCTGTTCAGTACTTACATAAACCTCCAAAGTCCAACCAAAAAACATCTACCGCGTCCCATGGGGTAATGCCATTAAGGTGCCCTCCCTGGGGCAAATGGTGAATATACTTCCAGTTCCACCACGACTACTGAAAGTGATGGATTCCTCTTTCCACGTGCTACAGTGCCACATCCTATTGGTCCATAGTGATAAAAGGTACGAACCGAGTCCTTAAGCGCCTATTGGCTGTCCGAGTAGTGTAATGTGATATTATGGAATACCACCGATGTAGGCTAGATTTTTACAGGGGGGCGGAATAGCTGGGTTACATCTGGGATGATTCCCTTACAACCTGCTGTTTGGCTCTATCTCTGATTGCATGACTTGACCATTCTCATTTCTGCCCCCCCCCCCCTCCTCTCATCTCTCTGTCACATTCCCCCTATGACTGTTCCCTTGAATTCCCCCAACTTAATCTCACCAGTCCCGCCTACCTTCCTCTATGTGTCTCTCTAACACCATGCTTATATTTTAAATGTCAAAATGATTGGCAGCGCTGGAGAGAGAGAGACACAGAGACAGAGAGAGAGAGAAGCAAGGGGTGGGTAGAATTAGAGAGAGAGAGAGAGAGAGAGAGAGAGAGAGAGAGAGAGGAGCAAGGGGTGGGTAGAATTATAGAGGGAGAGCTTGCTGCCGTTATAATCCCCAGCATTTGAGATTAGAGGAAACGAGTGACGATGATGGGCCATGGTGAGCAGGGGATGAGAAGGGGAGAAAAGTAAGACTTTAAAGTGGTTCAAGAAAAAATAAAGATTGGAAAGAGAAACAAAACATTCGTCAACAACATGACGTATGAGACTGCAACTCCAAGAGAGAATAGAGGATGAACAGGTGTGCTAAATGAAAGGAAAAAAATAAAACAGAATGGGGAAGATGATGTTTAGAACATAATAGAAAATAAAAGTGTCTGAAAAGGGCAGGTTGCGTAATTGGTGAAATAGTACCTCTGTATAAATCTGTTCATTTGCTAAATCGTACCATAAGCCAATACTAATTTCCCTTAGGGATTTATAGGGATATAAAGTATAGCACAATGTAATCCAGTCATTGTTAGTTCATCCAACACAGTAAAATCCTCACTATTAATTGAACTCTGAGTGAACTACTATATGTAACTGACCCAAATAGACCACAAACAAATCAACATGACCTTAAACTTACATTTGAGTAATTTTCAACCTCAAATTCATTGTATAATTACATCTGCAGCCAATCATTTGGAAAATGGAAGAATTTCCATTGACATTTGTTAAATAGGACCCTCAAAAGAATGCATCATTAACATTTTTGTAGCTGAGAATCACAAGCAGTACAACTTGTGATTGTCAACTACATGTCAGTGCGCATTTTGAGCCATGGGTCTTTAGCACCAGGAAGTTGATAAGTTCAACAAAAGATTAGGCCATCACTCTTATGGCTCAGAGAGCAACGAAACCACTATAATCCAGCTTTGTTGTTATAGTGCATGGCAAATTTCAAGGAATACTTTCATGATACTTAAGCCTTATTTATACTTTTTTTGTATGAGTGTTGCACTCCTAAAATAGCAGACCTACAGTACAAGCTCACAACGCATTGCATCGCATAACATGTTGTGAACGTGTAGGTCTGCTATGTTCAGAGCGCAACACTGTTGTACAGTGGCTTTATTGTGCCATCTACTTCATATCATGAAGGGAATGCTTTCTGAAGGTGTGGGCACAAACATGAAACATGATTTCTGAATTTTGAAGACACCGAAGAAAGTTTAGGTTATCAGACTGAAACCATGCAATCGCTGTTACATCATGCAGAAAGATTATGTATTCAACGTCAATGTCAAATTCAGGACAATTCAAATAAAGTACAAACTACAGGTTGAATTAGTCATGATGTAAATGAATGGTGAAGTAAATGAAATGTTGGTAGGCTACATCATGTTCTCTACTGAACTGTGTGAGACAGTGAGAGATTAGCCCTATGTGTGAGTGTACTGTGGTCCTACAGTATAGATTCTATACTATAGAATCTATACTAGACCATTACAGGCCAGTAGCTGTAGTAGAGCAACACTTGCTAATCCTACTCATTGTCAGATTGGGAAAGCAACCCCCCCCCCCCCCCCCCCCCAACACCTATTTCTATACTACCCTTTCCTTTCTGTCCTTAGTTTTTTTGTAACCTTCTGCTCTTTGAGCCTCTCTTTTTCTGTTTCTTTCTACGGAACAGAACTTTAACTATCTGTATGTACAGTAGTGCCTATACTGCTGCTTCAATCCTTTTTACAGATTTTTTGGTATTTTACTCACTGGATTTTAGGAGAGCAAAGACAGATGGACAAACAATCAATCACTGATTTAACCCTGCCTGCATTATTTACCAACTCTTGTTATACATTTATCCCATCCTAAAGTATGACTGATGTCATTTAAACTCAAATCACTATCTGTCACTGCAAGGGCCCTCACTGCTGAAACCTCATGCTAAAACTAAACTCATGGTTGCTATCACTGTATGTGGATGGTTTGGCACAGCTGAGGATACATTGGAGTTGATTTGGACACAAAGTACTCAAATCAGAAGACAATTATCTTTAATTGCTGCATAATGGCAAAGCCGGGCTTTCAATCAACTCCCTCATCATACCAGTGGGAAATCCCAGAGGGACTACCATTTATTTATGTATTGCCATGGCAGTCCTCCTTCCACAGTAGTGTTAATCAATGTATTCAATAGTTGATCAAATGCTATTTTCTTGTTGTCTTTGTGAATAAATAAGGTTAGTGGGAAGTGAAAAACAAATCATCAGCAGCAATGAATGACTTGTGTGTTATCTATATTTTGTATTTCTGTAGCTACAAGTAAGACGCGCGAACGCTGGAAGCGAACGCAGCTCGAAAATAACAATAAGAAGAATAGAAAGGAATGAGCAATTACTTGCCATCCGGCCTGAAATATGCACAAATGACATGGAATTCTTAGATATCCCAATAGATGAACTCGTGTAGATACTTGTAGATGTGTTATTTTTGACTGTCGCTGCTATATTTTTCTCAGAGGAGTGTAATTAGTCACCCAGGAGCACAGGCGAATTTCAGCCACACTGTAGTGCATGCAGGCAATGAGAGCGTTCGCAATAATTCCAAAAATGAAACAAAGGTCTAAACTAAAGTCCATGTGTGGACCATAAATAATCAATTGTATTGTATTGTATTGTATTGTATTGTATTCTGTTCAATTGTTTTTCATTGTACAATTTCCCATGCTTTAACATTGACAGGTTATCACCAGGAGAGGGCAGCAAAGTTATAGTTGTGGCAGATGAGCTTGCACACTTGTGGGTGTGGGAGGCACCAGTCCATTGGCTCACTGTGAGCGTACAATGTTGCAGTTAATTAATTAATTAATTGATGATGATGATGATGATAATAATAATAATAATAATAAGGGTAATAATAATAATAATAATAATACATATTATTATAAAATGTGTGTGTAAATGTGTGTATGTACAGTATGTGTGAATGTATGTGTGTGTGCGTGTGCGTGTGCGTGTGCGTGTGTGTGTGGGGGTTCTGCTCTATTTGAGAGACAGGTTAGTGAGGACAGAGGCTAGATGGGCATGGAGGTGCACCACTCTTTAAGCTGTTAAAAGGAAGCTCCTTTGCTTCACACACATTTATTCACCTCAGATGACCTCAGGTTAAACATTGCTCAGTGCAAGGCAGTACTAGTCCAGTGCATTTACGTGTACTATTAACTCATGTAAATATGCACGCACGTACTTGCACACACACACACACACACACACACACACACACACACACACGCGCACACGCACACACGCGCACACGCGCACACGCGCACACGCGCACACACGCACACACGCACACACACACACGCACGGCGCACACACACAAAGTTGGAGAGATACAGATACCTAAATTCCTCATAGGAATTTCTCAACCAGCAACTCAACACAGTGTGAACTGTAAGCTTAACAGACAGAAAGATAAGCCTTTGACAAAACAGTTGGGATGAGATTTAATGTGGAAACCCTCGATGGCAACCAGCATGCCAGATGCCTGAAAGGCAAGGATAAAGAACACGCCTACAACACAATATCAAATTCTAAAAACGGTTACAATCTAATATCATTCAACAGTAAAATGCACCACAATTGTAAAACCAAAAGTTATATTTAAATGCTGCATATCAACCAGTGGTCCAAGGACCACTAATGGTCCATGGCATAATTACAGATGGCATAATTACAGATGGTCCAGGGGAAACAGACAGACAGACAGACAGACAGACAGACAGACAGACAGACAGACAGTAGATAGATGGAAGTGTGCACTCACAGGCTATGAGTACACATGTGAACTCATAGCCTGTGAGTACTCAATACTCACAGGAACACACTCACGGTTCTTATTTCCTTTCTCTCAGTGTTTGTCCTGATACTAGCCTGATGTAGAAAGGTCAGTCCCTCTTGACCCGGAATGTGACTTAATCTACATGATGAGTGGTTTTATATGCATGTCCCCTAGCTCTGTGTCATCTGTCACATCATGCTGCATTTGCCAGGTCACCATCTCTCATGAGATTACAGGAGATCTTTATAAAGAGCATTATTATCGATTACACAAAGAGAAAGACGGATTTGAACACATGACATCGCTGTCAGATTCAACCTCATGGTCTTATCCTTAAAATAGAACCAGTTGTAATTCACGACTAACAGAAAATCCTAAACAATGTTATTTATGCAAGCATGACCATATTATGTTTAGATGGAAGAATGAATGAAAAAGAATGAATGAATGAATGAATGGGTGGACGAGTAACGCAGTTGGAGGACTTGATTTCAACTTGACATGATTTCTATAGTGTTCCACCACATTCCCTGCACTAATTCTCTTTGACGTTTGCATTCCAATTGCACTTGTATGAATTTGTGCATGTTTACTCATGTGCATGTGTTTCCAATGAAGATTTCAATGGATTATGAATTTACTCTATTACTAAAGTGGATGATGAGACAGCAACAGAGACACACAAAATGTAGTGTTTTCCTTTATGTCTTCAGGTCTTGGACAGGAATGTGTTGTCAACTAACCACGTTGCTCTCACATACACCAATATGTACTAAATGACTTCTTTCAGTCATTGGCTAGGGAACGATTAGACTTAATGCAACGCTTTGCGAGTTTGTATAACAGCTATTTTCAGCAAGCGACAGTATCAATCAGGCCTTATGCTGAGCCTTCAGGCTCATCTTCAGTAACGCCTGGCTTTAACTTCACACAGTTACACACATACACTCACACAATGGACTTCTCCTTTTACTCAAATACGTTTTATTCCACAAAGTTAACTCTTCCCTCATCTGTACGAGGGATTCCGTTTCTAAGCGTCCATTTCATCCCCATGCTTTTTAATCTCTACACCAGTAATCCTCTACATCTACGCTACATCCCAATCAATCTCTTCTCTCTTCCCTATGACATCCATCACTCTCCAGTTCTCATCCCAGCTTTTCTCTAGTCTTGTCTCCCTTGCGTTTGCTTTTCATCCATTTGGTCCATCTGTTGCTGAGTGTATCAATGATCTCACAATGACAAAATAGTAAACGAGAAAAGCTGACATCAACATCAACACCAGAACCGATTATTCTTTTCAGCAAATAACGCGTAGAGCTTTAAACTTCAGAAGGAAATGCACATTTTAAATGTAGAGGGAATACAAATGAACTTGGAAAACCAGAGCATCTCTACTGGATGAGTGGAAGTTGAGAAATTATCTCTGCAACTTCCCAGCTGCACCATAACTCTAAAGTGTTTGAACTCTGTGTTTGAAATCTACAAACATAAGCAAACCAACCCAAACTTTTCAATACATTCAAAATGTGTTATTCAAAATGTGTTATTCAACACATTTGAGAACGAGAAAGGATGAACAATGACATAATGTGGTGACAAATGAGCTATCTGAGGTCCTCTGTGATCATTTTACCATTTGTTTTTCTACAGTTTTATTGAAGGCTGAGTTCTTGAGAACAGAAGTCAGTACACATGGAGTTAAATCAACCTAAAGACGATGATGGGCTTGTGGCAGCAGGTTGACATCTCTGCACAGCTGATCAAGGTAAGTACATCAACATAGTATCAGTGGCAAGTGTCCATGTGGGTACCATTACCCATCCCATGACCCCCCACGTTCTGTCCTCTTTAAACGCACGCACGCACTGGGCCGTCAACCTTTACTTTATAGAGTGTGGAGCACAGTAGCTGTGCTCCGGTTAGAAGGAAGGCCTTGATAGCCACAGCGTTGATATACTGAATGTTATAGATAAGAACTTCAAAATTCTCCAGGCGCTCAACCGAACGCTTGTTTGCATGCAGACCTAGATGTGGAGCGATTTGCCTTCGTGATATATCAGGTCGTATTGTTTTAATATCATTAATTTGCTGTTCTTTTATTCACATAGTATAGAGGGAATCTCCCTTGTTTCTCAATAAAGATGCCTTGCGCATGTGAACGGTAATTACTGTGTATGTCGTCTATAAACTGGACTTCAGGGTTTTATTGAACCAAGAGTGACAGGTCTGCCAAGGCACATCAGCTGGTGACCCCGACCGTGGCCCTGTCCAGTCCAGACGACCGCTGGATCCATAAGATCCAAATAACAATTCGCCCATACACTATGTGATACAATTCCTTGGGGCCCCAGGAAGGGTACACGCGGTGCTATATGTGAATTGTATTATACCAAATTTAGGTCAATTGTTACAGATAATGTGTAAAAATGATTGTTTGCATGTGAAGTCACCACTGAACAGCAGATTGAATGACCTTTGTATTAAACTAGGCTTTGAACTCCCTATACCCCATGATGTCCCGTTAGGTTGGCTGGGTGGACCGTTTATCCTCCCAGCAACGGCCCCGAAATTACGCCGGGTTCAAAGGAAAAGATAGCGTATGCCTTTGTTTAGCTCCGGCATCCGAGTGAGGTGATGTTAAGGACTGTAAATGCGGCCTTGATCAAAAATAATACATGTTTAGCTCCGGCATCCGAGCGAGGTGATGTTAAGGACTGTAAATGCGGCCTTGATCAAAAATAATACATGTTTAGCTCCGGCATCCGAGCGAGGTGATGTTAAGGACTGTAAATGCGGCCTTGATCAAAAATAATACATTTGTTTAGGTTTAAATTAGGCTTTGAACTCCCTATACCCCATGATGTCCCGTTAGGTTAGCTGGGTGGACAGTTATCCTCCCAGCAACGGCCCCGAAGTTACGCCGGGTTCAAAGGAAAAGATAGCGTATAGCCTAAGCTCAAATTAATACATTCGAATGTTGTCATGTTTATTGTCGTTTTATGTATGTTGTTGTCGTTTTTATTGTCGCTTTATGTATGTCGTTGTCATGTTTATTGTCGTTATATGTATGCTGTCGTCTTGTACATGAAGTCCAGTATTGTGCGTAAGTACAGCCCTGAGGTAGTGTTACCTTAAATAGCCCTTACAGCTGCCTGCAGTTTCACCTCAGCCCTGCTACACCTCAGCCATTTGGAAACTGCCGATCTACAAGCTCACTAGCTATTCCATTACTAGCAATCCGAGCTGGTGGATCTGATATTTTCAAGGGAAAATTGTGCATGTCAGGTCTGAGAAATTGTGATCGGGGACAGGCTGCTTGTTTTACATTTCTAACTAAGTGTTTCACTCCACTCTGATACCAGCGTTTGTTTTTGGTACTTTGACCCAAGTACATGTCAGTGGATAGTGTAGTCTGCTCTGTGAGCACTTTTGTTTAGTGATTTTGTCCTACTTAGGAATGCAAGCAAGGAAGATAACCACCTGCATGGGGCTCAGACTGTGGTGGAAGGTCACAAAGTACTTTTACTCAAGTGTTTTACTTGAGTACATTTTGAGGTTCTCCATTTATACTTCACCAGAGTAGTTCCAGTTTCCAATACTTTTACTTCTACTCGACTACATTTCAGAGGCCATAATTGTATTTTTTACTTCAGCATTATTGCTGGAAACCTTGAATATTTAGGCTAGCTCAAAGGTGACACATTGGGAGCTGGCAGATCTGTGAATAGGGGACATTCTGCACAAATACACACTTTTACTCTCAACACTTGGGCATACCTAAGTGTAAGTGTTTATGTACCTTTACTTAGGTAAATGTAGAATGTTAGACTTGTGCTTGTAACAGCATACTTCCACATGACAACGTTGATGCTCTCAATTAGGTGAAACAGTTTAGTACCTATTCCAATACTGGCAGCCAATGTTAAATGTACTTGCACGCCTGTATTCACAGCAAACCAAGCGACCTCCTGACCGGAAGGGCCAAACTGCGTGTGTATCTGTCCCAGTGACTGGGGTAAGTGAATGGTGTGTGAGTGACTGAAGGGGGTCTCTACACTGTAGGACGTGCGTGAATGTTGTCAGGCGCACCCACCACATAATTAACTGGGTTCACGCAAACACACTAGAGGTTTGGGGAGGGGTTGCAGAACACTGGTGGTTACTTTGATTTTGGGGTGCTCCATAAACTCACGTTAATGAAAGTCTTGACCACAGGCAATCTGTGCATTGGGGGCCAATTCTTTTCTTTTTTTTTTTTTTTCTCTTTGTTGTTTTTGATTTTTGATGACAGTAGGGAGATCGAGAGAGAGCACGTGTGTGTTGTAACACATCCCCACATTCACGTAAGGTGCATCCAAGACACCCACTACTGTTTTTTACTGAATTAAAATATTTGAGTTATATTGAAGCCTATACCCCTGAGAATTTACATACTGCAGTTATCCAATGTCAGGTTGAGCCATGCACTGAAGGAGAAAAATAGCTTCTTCTTTAAATCTGTTAAAATAGACAGTTGAAAGAATGGGGGGGAAGGAAGGCATTTGACCTTCACTCCTTACCAGCGGCCTACAGCAGTGGCCCACACACACTGATATGGGGCAACTATATTGTGTAATTATATTTTTGCTAAAATGAATTATGGTGTACAACAAGTCAGGAGGACCAGCCAGCAGAAGCCAAATCTAGACAAACAAAGCTAAATAAAAAATTACGCCAATATGACCGGTAGTAAGATAGAAGAGTTCTTAATTTTTTTTTTTTTTTTTTAATATCTATCTATATATATATATATATATATATATATATATATATATATATATATATATATATTAATAATAATAAGTGAATAATAATAGTAATAATAAAAATAATAATAATAATAATAATAATGACAATAACAATAATAATTTTAAGAATGTAAGTGGGCAGAAAGCCCAAACGCTTAAGTGTGAACTCTTAATTCCTTGTTTCATTAGCACGGCCAAGCTGCTTAACTCATAGTGGAGAGTGACATTTTAAGTGGCGGTGATCATGAAACATTGTTATAGACCAAACATGGATAGCATGCGCACATGAAGGCCAAGAGCAGAACAGAGGCCTTACTGACATAACATTTGCCACGTTTCACCGATTTGCCACAAAGACTGCACTATCAAATTACATTCAAGTGCCACAGACACAGTGCCTGTAGGTATTCCACACATTAATATACATATTCCCAAAATGGACCTTCACAGAAGTTAGAAATGTATTGATTCCACATTCAACGCTAACGTACAACATGAATGGCAGAGGTTCACTTCCAGCTATGACCTGATGGAACATGGAACTGTACTGTGTGCGCTACAAGTGAAACACCACAACATAAACCATCGTTCTAGACATGACGTAGAGGGCCAGCAATAGATACAAGCTGATACGTGTATGAGACTCACTTCTGATGACACCTATGGGGAACAGACATCAAGCCTTGGGGAAGCTTGGGTTGCTCAGACTTTGAATGTTTCAGAGACTTTACATCAGTTCACTACTATTTTTATCACGGACACATGACCTCTCGTCTCTTCAGCCAGTGGAATATACGCAGCTGGGGTTGACCTCTTGCCTACTCTCTGTTGTTGTGGCCTCGACATGTGCAAACACATACATTTCTATCGATCTGGAGAGGACACAACACGATTTATGTTTATAGATACAATAGCGAGGGAGACACACACACCAGAGCTATTAGTGCTTGGTCGTATCGTTATCTAAAATACAATTCGTTCTGCTATAAAATTATACAACAATATGACTAAAAATATTACTTAAGTGAACTGAATGGAAACATGCTGTGTTCTCCAATCAAGTCCATTTTTAAATACGTGCTGGTTGACCAAGGTGTGATTAAGGTTGTTTATGTTGTGGTTAACCTTCCATTTCTCTAAAACAGGTCGACTGCTTGCAGGAGAGACTTATACACTTCTGCTGTCATTAACCTTCCATTTCTCTGAAACAGGTCATTGGTTGCAGAAGAGAATTGTACAATTTTGTACAGCCAGAGAATGATGTCAATTGACCTGTGCATAAGGCACAGGAAAGGTGTTTTGTTGTGTTTCCGATTCCATTTTGTGCATGTGTTTTTGTGTATATATAAAAAAAAAAAGTGAATACAAATTAACTAACTAAGTATAACTATAAGTGCAACCCAATATCAATTTGATTGAATAATCATAGATACGTTTTTGAACCATATTACATTTAGTCACGGGAAAGGAGGGTCTGGGCCTGGCCTCTGCACATTCCTATGCTGTGTGCCCTGCCGGGTGGCAGGTCAAGGAGGGAAATAGTATGATAGCAAATGTATAGTATAATTGAGATAGTATAGTATTATATAGTGACAGTAGTGTAATGTTAAGTGACTATACTAAAGTTCATACTTGTAGAAACTTTCATGTCGAAGTGGTAATGTTGCCTTTAATTTTTTGTTAAATTAATGTGCTTAGACTTATGGCAGAGTGACTAATACAGAGAAACTTAAGTGTAAGGAAGGAGAGACAGTGACACGCACACACAGTCCATTGCATACACAGATCAAAGACTCACCAGCAAACCACACCCAATTTTTTTGATATCAAGGAGGGTGACTACACAATTAATTTGACTAGTACCCAGAACACCCCTGCCAGAATACACAACAATTTTGATTTTGATTTTGATCTCCCTGGCAGCTTTAGAGGCTGTGTTGCCCTTCGCACATGGCAAGTGATAAGAGACCCACACCACATAAACATTATATTGCCACCTGGGCCCCCATGCTGAACTTGACAAAGAACACCCCTGCACGATATCTGCGCCCCGACTGTTGATCTCAAGGAGGGTACGGATCTAACTGGCGCTTGGGGGTTGGGGCCCCTGTGTATAATACGGGGGGCTCCGGTCTCAGGCACTGGTAGGAACCTCCTCCGCCCCAGGAGGGTACGGACCCGGGGGCTCGGGAGTGGGACCTCCGTCTCTTAGCTCATTCGGTGCCAAGTACATTCGTTAATGGCGCTGGATGGGTTGGGGGGGGGGGGGGGGGGCTAGTCTTGGGCTCAAAAAGAAAAAAATGGGACCTGATTTTTTTAACATGCAATATGTTATGCTAGATGATAATTGCTATAAAGTAATTGCTATAAAATACTGTTCACATTTTAATGTTGTGTTGTGGGTACTAAATTCGTACCCAAGGAGGGGTTGATGGTCCATTGTGGAACCTTGGGCCGTCAACCTTTACTTTATAGAGTGTGGAGCACAGTAGCTGTGCTCCGGTTAGAAGGAAGGCCTTGATAGCCACAGCGTTGATATACTGAATGTTATAGATAAGAACTTCAGAATTCTCCAGGCGCTCAACCGAACGCTTGTTTGCATGCAGACCTAGATGTGGAGCGATTTGCCTTCGTGATATATCAGGTCGTATTGTTTTAATATCATTAATTTGCTGTTCTTTTATTCACATAGTATAGAGGGAATCTCCCTTGTTTCTCAATAAAGATGCCTTGCGCATGTGAACGGTAATTACTGTGTATGTCGTCTATAAACTGGACTTCAGGGTTTTATTGAACCAAGAGTGACAGGTCTGCCACGGCACATCAGCACGCACGCCATTCATTTCATAGCTACTGTAGCCATAATGCCGTAGCCTGGAATGCAGGCTTGTGTTTAATATAAAAATATAGATTTTTCGCGCAAATCCACAAAGCCACGAGGGCTGAATTGTCACTGTGAATGACCTCATTGCGGAAGGAACACAGCATGTCAAACATGGCTGCCAGGGTTATTGTTTGATGAAATGATATTTTCTCACACTGAAATGATATTTTCTCACTCTGAAATGATCAACAGCACACGCACACGCACGCACACACACACACACACACACACACACACACACACACACACACACACACTGTATATACATATAAATAGACAGTCATATATATATATATATATATATATATATATATATATATATATATATATATATATATATATATATATATATATATATATATACACATACATAGATACAGTAGATAGATACACAATATATGCTGCTTTAGGCCCACTGCATGTGCGGTTGCATCCTCTTCACCCCCTACATTTTTAATTTACACCACAGATGTGTTCTCAATGTATGGATGTGAAACACATGTCAGGGGTGTAAATGTAAACTGGGTACATTTCATAAGAAGCTCAGGACTTCCTCCAGGAACATGCACAAGCACAACATGCATTCATGCAACCAAGATAGAGACTTCTTATTTACTGTAATTCACTGGCTGGTTCTCAAATTGTGATTTTACTTTTCTTTCTTTCTTTTTTTTGCCTATGAATTGTATCTCCATAACCTAAAATGCTGACAAATATTGCTTATATTTCTTCTTGCATCACATCCCAAAATGGTGTTTGTTTTTGTACAAAAGCCCAATACCTCTACTTCGTGATAAGATTGCAACAACTTCTGGAGTATGGTAACTTGCATGATTAGACAATCTGTGCAGATTGCTAAACAGACCTTACAGGAAGTGCACAAGTTCACAGGTACAAAAAGTACAAAATTAATTGCGGCACTTCCTGATTGTTCACTTCCTGATAAGGTTGTCCTATTGAAATTGGCTTAAAGCAGTAGTTCACCCAAAAATGACTTATTTTCTATCAATTGCACACCCCATGAAGCACAAAGTATATTATTTGTGTCTCCTACCGGATACATTAGCCGGTAGGAGACGGGTATCAAATTATTGGCTTAGGAATGCAACAAAAACAAAAATAAATCCATGAATTCAAGGCTTCATGGGGTGTGCAATTGATAGAAAATAAGTCATTTTTTGGGTGAACTCCTCCTTTAAGGGAGGACCACGGTGGGCCGGTGGACCACGGCCACATCACTCTCACCTCTCAAGACAGATTCAGCACAATCTGTCAGCACCACTGCCCTAAACATGTAGTGTTGTTTGAAGGAATAAACACAGAAGCACCTGGGAGGAAGTGGACTAAGAAAGGGGGGGGAGGGGCAAAGCGAGTTCCTTTCTACACAAAAAAGGAGGTGGTGCCCCCAGAGGCAACAACAAAGGAAAGACATTTTTTTCCTTTTTTTTTTAACCTAATAGTTTCCCAGATTGCTCTGACTCAAGGACATAACCATAAATAAACCCTATATGCCCATATACAGGCAAGACCACGGCCACGTCACTCTGACTCAGACATAACCATAAACAAACCTGATATATAGGCATGTCACTATGACTCAGACATAACCATAAACAAGCCCGATACACCCATATATAGGCATATATGGAGATCCGTTTGTCCAGAGCCACAGATCCGACCACTATGCACATATATGGTCATGTGCATATATGGGACCGACCGACTTCTCGGCTGGCGCATTGGCAAGGACATGAGGGAGTGCAGTGCCCGCCATCTAGTTGTTCGGAATATGCGGTTGTCCAGAATCGCCGATCCAACCGATATGTCCATATACTGTATGGTCTTGCCAATATACAGAGTATGGACATATACTAATAACATCATGGATCTCCATACATGGGCATAAAAGGGACACAGGTAGACAGACAGATACAGAGATCTTCATATATGGGCACAAAAGGGACAGACATACGGGTATAACGGGTACTCTGACAAAGCCCCCGTCACTATGACTCAGACATATCGTTCGGATCGGCGGTGCGACGTAGATGTGTGAGCCGCATAGCGGCCTGAACCTCTAGTTTGTGAAAAATTCAGACGCACCTGAGGGATGCAAACCAACATCACTTGTTCTATGTGTCTCGATTGTGACCTTTGACCTTTATCTCCAGTTAGACTACTGTAATGGTCTTGTCTCAGGTCTTCAAAAGAATAAAAGTCTGCACAACAGCATTACTCCTCCTAAGTGTTTAATTTACTTTAAAACACAGAAAGAATGACATGGTACGTTTCGGCCACAGTTGGCCTTCAGGACCACCTGATGAAGGCCAACAGTGGTCAAAACGTTGTACCGTGTAATCTTTTCTGTGTTTTAAAGAAAACTAATCACTTAGGAGCAATGTTGTTGTGCAGACTTTTATTCTTTTTAACTGTCACTTTGTGTGCAGCACAGCACCAGCAACGACAGACAGACAGACAGACAGACAGACAGACAGACAGACAGACAGACAGACAGACAGACAGACAGACGGTGGACAGACAGTACACCCTGCCAGACAGTACATTGCTGCGGTCAGTGTAATATTGCGTTGTCCTCAAATAAAGCTACGAGGGGAAATTATGTGTCTATGACATAATGGTTCAACTTTTTACATTTCGTGGCACCAGTGAAAGTGCTTTTGTGGGTGCGCTCCAGAGCGCCCCCAACATGGTATTCCAATTTGGGCTTGATTGGATGTTGTGTTCATGATAAACTTTTTTTTTTTTTTTAAGAAATAGGCCCTGCCCACAACAGTTTTTGAAGGCAATTACAGGCAAACATTATGGAACATCAAATCCTTGTTTGATGCACACGTGACATGACTCACGAGAGCTTTGTTGAAAAATAATCACATTTCTGCAACAGTGACATTTATAAC
The DNA here is from genome assembly GCF_963454915.1 of Gymnoscopelus microlampas. Classification (NCBI taxonomy): domain Eukaryota; kingdom Metazoa; phylum Chordata; class Actinopteri; order Myctophiformes; family Myctophidae; genus Gymnoscopelus; species Gymnoscopelus microlampas. The sequence goes on from NC_139939.1 coordinate 30,009,000, forward strand.
ACTTTTGCCGCCCGTTGTGTCAAGTGAAATAGCTTTTGGCTCTGCTTTGTTTAGAGGCCCCTCAATATGTGACTAAAATTTGATCGGACCTCCTGGATACTCCTGGTCAAATATTACTCAACCACAAGTGACTCTGTCAAATGTGTTCTTGAGTTTAAGGACTGGACTACTTGCATTTAAAATATGGTAAGTATTCAAAAGTAAATGCTTTTTAAAATCCGTAAGTATTCAAAAGTAAACTTTTAATTTGTAATAGCAATGCATTGCTGTATTGAAACTTTGACATGTTCCAAAAATATATAGTGAAAATAGCAGATCTACAAGCTCACAACGTGTCACACTGTAACACGTTGTGAGCTTGTAGATCTGCTATTTTCACTATATTTTAAATAGGGCTTAGGTGGTTAATTCATGTCCTTTTTTCCTCTCTGGAAATGTAGTGGAATATTAAGTATCCCATAATACAAATACTCAAGTAAAGTACAGATACCCAATACATTTACTTAAGCACAGTACTCAAGAAAATATACTTTGTTACTGTCCACCATTGTTAAACTTCACTTTAAAAACAACAACAAAAAAGTCTTAGTGGCTCCCTATCAATATGTGGTTCTTACAAATATTAGTACAACACCAGATTTTTAGAGCATGTTCAAGTCATCTTGTCTTTCTTTGCCAATAAAGATGTCTGAGCAGTGTATTTTCCTTCCCCAACAGTAGGACACATCTTTAGTATGCTGATATGGACATGCATTGTATTGAACAGTAACTTCGAAGAGTGTTTTCCCAAACAAGAAACAGACTCTATTAACAGTGACACTAAAGAAGAGTACACATACACAAACAGTACATGGAAAGTGTCTTGGCATCCCCAGTATGCAACATACAGTGAAGCACCTTTCAGAGTTTCCTACCTGCCCAAAGACAGAGTCGACAATGGGCCTCAGCTTCCTCTTTTCTCCCTCACGGAGCCAGAGGTCTTCAGGGTCTCCTACGGGGGAGGACAGACTCAGGCGATTGGCTTTGGGCTTAGGATTCCTCTTCATACTAGCTGAGCTCCATCTCCTCAGGGACTCCATCTTCTTCTTTATGGATCCCTGTGGAAAGACGAAAGTTGAGGAGACGATGCCACAAAGTAATGTGTATAATGGTGTTCCTCCGTTGCGGTGTGTGTGGATGGGTGAATGAGAAGTACATTGTAACACACGTGGACAGTAAGACTAGAAAAAGCACTATATAATGCATGACCTTAGGGTACAAAATGCTGAAACACACCCCTGTACGTAGTTTCATTCAAATCAGATCTCTAATGAAGGCTGCTGCGTGATGACAATATTTTAGTAATAATGACCGTGACCTCGGGTGCATAATGCTGAAACAGGAACTCATTCAAGCAGTCCTGGTACAGAACCCTTGTACGAACTTGTATAAGTAGGGGACAAAAGGGACATAGACAGACAGGTACAACGGGTACTCTGACAACGGGTACAAGGGATATAAGCGGGTGCATTCCCAATTTGTATCGTTCCCGACTTACATCGTTCCCGAGTAGACCGATGGCCGTTGGGCACTGGTCTAGTTTAAGTACAGATACTAAAATAATAAAGAGCGCGAGTATGTACTTTGTTACTTGTCAACCACTGGACGTCATACAATCAAAGCCTCATCAGACACAATCATAAACACCTTTTATGTGGCTGTCCCTCATTGGTCTGTTGTCCAATCAGAGGCTGGGGCTTTGATTGTGTGACATCACACCATATAAACACATTAGTGTGCCCTGAGTCAAACCTGTTTTCAATGAGTGCTCATCTGAAAACCAGATTTTGGTTGTAAAGAAACATATTCATTCTTTAGAGATGTGCAGAGTGCAAGAAACCACCAGGTTTTTCATGTTTAAGCTCCAAAAACACATTAACCACAAAAAAAAATATATATATATATATATTGGGTGGATTGGGTCTTTAAATCATACTGCCACCATTCCAGTGAGGCCTATAGCTATCTTCCATTTTTATTTAGCATATTTTCTGTTTGATATTGTTTCATTAGATGTAGGCTACTGTAGATTAGATGTACTGTAGAATGTACTGTGAGGTGAACAAAAATACAAATAATAATTGTATGATTTTTTTTGTTGTTGCTGTTTTGATGTGTCTGTATAATCATGTAAGGGGTGGGTCAACTTTGACAAGACACAGACATATATTTCATTCATTCATATAAACACTGCAAGGAAACTCAAACTGACCTTTTTCACTAACTTTCCCTCTGGTACTTCCAAAGATGACACGCTTCCTGCTTCATTCATCTTGGCTGTCTAGTTTCCCATGCACATAGATGTCCGCTTTTTCTCCCTTTGTCGCTCCCTTATTCTCTCCCCCCCCTTTTTATCTCTCTACAGCATCTGACACTGGTTGGTAATCTGAGGCATCTCTCATACTGTGTTGCTCCTCCTTCTCCCCCCCCCCTCACCCCTCTCTTTTTCATCCCTCTAGCATCCACATCCCTCTATCGCTACCACGAACACATATCAATATATCAAACTGAATTTATATAGCACATTGCTTTTAAATACAATACAGTGCACTCAAATGAAAGTGCACAGATGAAAAGTAGGTCATGCTAAAATAATAAAAATGAAAACATCTCAGCAAGGCATTAGTTGACATGTCAGAAAGTAATTCTGGAATTGTCCGAGAGCGTCTGGATCACCAATGAAGCGTTTGTTGTAGGGATGTCCCCTCATAGCCGATTAATCGAGCAATCAGACGTTTTGAGCTTAGTGAAGGTGATTAATCATTTGTTAAATGAATTTGTGCCTGCACATCTTTTGTACACAGTATGTAGAAGGCCTACAATTCTAATTGCATTCTAGTATGTGACTATTATATCTATTCATGATTATGTTTTTCCCTTTTGAAAAACTGAATTATTTGGTCAGGGTCTCGATTTGGATGAAAACTTCTGTGGTCTTGACTTGGTCTCACTTAGAAATAATAGAAACAACTAGCACAATAGTTCCGCATTTATCAACTTACCTCCCTCTCCCTTTCCAGCTCTTTCTCCATCTCTCACTCCCTCTCCCTCCCTCTCTTTCTCTCTCTCTCTCCCCGTCTCTAGATTTGTGTATGTACGTAGATATGCATATGTATTATGCACAAACAAGCAACCCCCCCCCCCCCCCCCCCCCCCCACATACGGACAGTGCTACATATTAAGCTACATATTAAGTAACCTTGTGAACCAACAGTTTCCGAGCCATGTGGGCCATACTGTAGGTCATTAGCCAAATCCTGTTTCCATAACATGAAGTACATCCCCTAGACATGATCACAAGTATGTCGCAGGGAGGGACTTACCCCGAATCCATCCCTTGATGTTGAGTGCCAAGCAGGGAGGCATTGGGTAATTATTTATTTTAGTCTTTGGTATGACTCTGGCCAGGGATTGACCCCCGGCCCGATCTCCCAATCTCAGGATGGACACTCTAACCACAAGGCCACTGAGCTGGTAGTGCACTGTACAGGGTAGCTGATTAAATTGTTCCCTTTGGTTTACTGAGGACTGCTTTTAAATTTGTCTGTCTCCAATTCAGTGGTATGTGAAGTATTATGAAAACAATTCCACCATGGGCTTAGTTGCGATGGGGTGGGGGTCGTTCTAGGACATCAATGTGTGTGTGTGTGTGTGTGTGTGTGTGTGTGTGTGTGTGTGTGTGTGTGTGTGTGTGTGTGTGTGTGTGTGTGTGTGTTAAAATGGTTTTGGTAGCAGGATTTTCTTTATGGCGCTGTTAGGTTGGAAATTATCATATCTTGATAGAAAATATTTAATCAAGAGCAGTACAATCATATAAAAACAATGTTTTTTTTAATTGTATCATGTCCTCATTTCCTTGCCACAAAAGAAAAACATATTCACCTAACTGGATTTATCAGCCAATTACATCACACGTGCTGCAACATGTTGAGCAGAGCTGCAGAATCCAAAGCATTCTTCACTGTACAAAGATTACAACACTCGCCACTTCCACTTTAAGATAAAAGAGGAAGAGATCTTCTTAAAATCCTGGTCAAATCATAGGAAGGTCTCATCTTCGAAGCCTGCCCTGAGGGTGAGTACGAGTTATGGTTCTTGAATGAGCTGAATTGCAGAATTAATCATTATTTTTTTAAACAATTTTTAGCCTGGCTTTTCTTTTTTACTTTATTAAGATGATAGATAGACAGATAGAGAGTGAGTGCAGGGGAAAAGACTGCAACACAGGTTTATGGTCATCAATCAAACCTGTTGTTGCGATATGCAGTCAACTGCTGGTACAGTCCTGAATGTATTTACAGTAGTTAAAGGGTATTCTTCCATTCCATTACATGAACCATGTGAATATATGCAGTAATTCATAGAAATTGAGTTTGACTACTGAACTTCTACTGAACTCAAGTCCTACTAAACTCAATATCTGACCTTACAGTGCGTACATACTGCTGGACATTTATACAAATGTACGGATCAGAAACCTGGTTGACCTGACCTAAGAGATGTAGTGCTGTATTAACCCTGCCCTGTCTGTGTGTAGCCTACTTGTAGAGCAGTTGTGTGCTTGTGAAGGGGTTGGGGGGCATCCCCACATGTTTACACAATGGTCTCTATATAAAGACAGCACTTACGCACAAATCAACCTTAATACTCTAGTCAGCATCTGTCAGCTACAGTATAACTAACGCAGTGCATTAACTGCTTTTAAAGCAATACAGTACATACCACCCCTGGCAATCTACCCACACCTCTCTCTAAGTCCCACCCGCTCTTTCTGTCCATATTTCACAATATCTCATCTCTTTTCTCTGCCTTTTCTTTCCATTCTTTTGTTAATGTGTTTATTATCAACCAAATTCACTCCCCGGGTTCATAAACAGCCTGTCTCTACTAAATCAGTGTGGTCTTTGGAGGCATAAGGACTTAAGGGCCTGCTTTTGAATGCATGGTCTGTGTCGCTGGTCTGTCAGCTATTGTTATTGATGTATAAACTTCTGTGTTGATATGATCATCCCATGTAAAACCATCAAACTGTTTTCAACCAATAAGTGCAGGGTCACTAAAAAGATAATTATTTATTTTAACAATAATAAGGTTTCACTAGTAGCTTTCAATTGTAGACAAGGACAGGATCGAGTCTGCACAGAAGGAACTCAGACAGGTTATGTCAGAGAACAAGGAATTTAAAAATAGTGTGACACAAAGGTCTCTGGAAGATCTTAAAGGAGTAGTTCACCAAAAAAAAAGGACTTATTTTCTATCAATTACACACGCCATGAAGCCTTGAATTCATGGAGATTTTTTGTCGTGGTCGCATTACTAAGCCAAAAATGTGATGACCCGATGGCTGCTCAGTCTCCTACTCTCCTACTCTTTGGATAGACTCCACCGGTCATCGCCGGTCATCAAATTATTGGCTTAGGAATGTGACATTTTTCCCTTTAAAATCAATAAAACAGGTTATGGCCCTGTAGTTCTAACCTGCAGTAAGGTGTGATGAGGCTAAACAGTTCTTTGACACCAGTGACCTCCAAGCAGAGCATGAGTCAGCCCATTCCAACCCACTGAGTGGGGTGGAATGTAGGCCTATTCCTTGCCCCCTTTAATCATTAATCTTCTGATGAGGTCCGCACATAGCTAAGAAGGCGTAATGCAAATAAGGCTCCTGGGCAGGATGGGGTCCTTCAATGTGCTCTCAAAATGTGTGTAGATCAGTTATGTAAGGTATTATTGTCTTTGTCTCTGTCCCAGTGGAATATAACAGTTATGTGGAAAACTTGTGTGTGCCTAAAAATAAAATGCTTGGGTAGTTAAAGACTGGAGCTTAGATCTATTGCTCTCACCTCAATGAAATGCTTTGAAAGGTTGTCCTGGGGCATTTCAGCACAGGGATGCCTCAGGGTACGTTTTTATTTACACTGTGTACACTGCAGGCAAAGCAATGAATCATGTGACTTACACTTACACCCTTTTTGGACGATTCTGCTCTTGCTCTAGTTGGCTACATGTCAAATAACTACAACTCAGCTGACAAAGTGAATAGTTTTGTCAGATGGTGTGAGGAAGCCCACGCCTTGATTAACAGGACAGGTGGTTGAGGTGTTCCCCACATATAAATACCTGGCTGTTCATGGTGAGCAATCTGGACAAGAAGAACACTAGTGTCATCTTGAACCACTTACACCAGGGGTTTTCAACTGATTGTGAACCAGGGACCACCACCCTGATTAAGAATCAACCTAGGGACCACTGTTGTGTTGGGTGAGATTAGAGCTAAGATTAGTGCTTTGCTAACACTTGCTACTGTATGCCAGCATACATCCCACTGTTTCTCAACCAGTGGTCCATGGACTACACAGACACATGCAATTATATGGCCATTTTTCCTAATAATGATGACTCCATCAGGAAATCCGGTACACTTCCCCTTCTTGAGATTCTAACTCCCTTTTCTGTGGAATTTCTTGACCTCCGACTTCCCAAAAACTGACAACATTGACATGTCATCATAGGTCACCAGGCCGATAATATGCACTGTTCCATGGAACAAGAAGAAAAAAACATATTGCAACATGGTCAGGGACCACATGCAATACCTTCAGGGACCACAAGTGGTCCACGGACCACCTGTTGAAAATCCCTGACTTACACCATTATGCTTGGTTGACCAGAGTCCCTCAGGGCTCTATACTAGTATATTTTCTGTTCTGCAAGCTCTTTTGTGACCTTGTAGATCGGCTATTTTCTGCGAGTTTTCCCCAGAACTCAGACAAATGCAACAGGGTCCAGTCTAGATTGTTTAGAGGAAGCTCTGGTCATTTTAAGTCAGAGGTCTCTTTTTGGTTCTTTTATCAAGGTATTGTAGCAAGCTGTTCTTTTCTATGCAGCTGTTTGTAAGTCTTTTGCCTTTAATAGTCCAGTGTAAGCTATTTGAAGCAGACATCCGATCCAGACATTGGCGGTCTCTGTAGTTCCTTCACAATGACATCAGTTTGTTCTTACTCTTTCTTCTGTGACACTGAAAATTATCAGCACGCAATTACATTGAGCCCAGCACGCTGATTTTTAAGCTAATGAAAAGCGATCATTTGTGATTGAATCTCCTACAAGACACACAATAATAGTAATAATAAAGTCAGCCTAATCCAACCCACCTCAACACTTTGACACAGGTACTTGCCCTTCTCCAGTCTGGAAAGTAGCCTACCACACATTTGTCACCCGCCACGTTGTTGACTACACTTCATGACAATTTTCCTTTGTTCCCAATATAGATCCCAGAGAGAAACAGAGTGTGAGACAGATAGAGAGGATATAACTCCTATTTTATAGTAGCACATGCAAGAATTTCTAATAACACAAAGTTTAAAGAGCTGATGCACATAAATCATCAAAACATTTTAGCTACTTACTTGGCACAAATGATGACTGAATTAACCATTTGTGTGCATCTGGTGGAGTCTCTAAAAGTACAATACCTATGGTATTGTTCCTGAAACTTCCAAACTTCACCAAAGTTGAACTGTATACCCTATGGTAGCCTACTTATACATTTACTTGGTTTCCATTCAAATACGTTTAATATCACTGTCATAATGTGATCACTGGTGTGACTGGGCAGGCCGTTACTCCTGCTAGGGCTGGGCTCTGTATGGCTACAGTATGTTGGTCAGTTGATCCAGTACTCCTGCAACAGACATAGAATTTGCTGTGCAGCTTCATGCTCCCCCTGGGCCCTGAGGATGGCCCATATTAAGTCAATAAAACCTGCACACTCATCTGCTACAATGTAATTTATTGACAACGTTTCGAGCCAAGGCTCTTCATCGGGTCAAACTCGAGATGTGTGTACCCCACCCACATAAATAGACACCCAGGTCACGTTATTAATTAGAGGGTGGAACAACAAATAGAGGGTGGAACAAAATAAGGTAAAAAAAAATCTAATAAATGCAGTGTAAAACATTTACATATCCAAAACAGCGGAAAAATCATAAATGGACAGCATGATTATTAACATATAGAGAGAGATTTGAATATGGTAACGTAATCTTGGGCAACAAGAGTTAAAAAATAGTTATGGAAAATGGTTGATTGGAAAGTCCTTTGTTCATACCTTTGGAAGAAAATTATGTTTTTGTGTAGTTTGTGGGCACTTTTCTTTAATGTGACATGGTTAGCCACACAGGCAACACCAGAGGGAGCTCCACTGATCTCGTTCAACCCAGATTCAACACAAACAAGGGGTTAAATTAGTTCTGACTGCTATGCCACCAAAATGTGGAATGCCCGACCAACAGACATCAAAAAGTGACTCCTTACCCTCCTTCAAAACCGCCATTAAATAGTCTGCAATTTGTAACTGGTCCTTGTAAAATCTAAGCTTAACATCAGAAATGGGTGTGATCGGTGGGATCTCTTAGTGCCTTTCTGGTCGTGCATTAAGTCCCCAGTTGAGCCTCCTGGGACGCGTGGATGTTCAAGACTTCAGTACAGCTACATGTCCACTCAATAGCAGGCCTGGCTCTTTAGCTGACTGGATAGTGAGCCCTGGGTTCCACTCCTGGTCAGCACATCTTGTTGTGTTTTTGCTTAGTAATCCTGTACTGTTGTGGCCTACATTGCACCTGTGTGTGTGTGTGTGTGTGTGTGTGTGTGTGTGTGTGTGTGTGTGTGTGTGTGTGTGTGTGTGTGTGTGTCACATGTGTGCCCACAGAGGCAGAATGAGGAACATTGTGGTGGTAGACTTAAGAAATAATCATTATTTATATTGATCAAATCCAATCAAACTGAAAGGGGGCCAGAAGTTCAACAATGTTCTTTGAAAGCTCCAGGATTACAGGACCTGAAAAACACGAATTTAGGTTAACTCCCTTTATGCGTAATTTAATACTAGACTGCCCCCTAGTGGAAGTCTTGATTGCACATGCCTTCACAACACTGTCACACGTGGGTACGATTTGGGTGTGTTTAATAATAGAATTTGCTTGCCTGGAGTGAAAGCTTAGAAGGATTTAAACAGTATGAGGCAGCAAAGTTGGCAGAGTTATATCAGAAAATGTATTGAACCCATAAACCAGGCTCTAGATTTCTCCTTTTTTTTTTTTTACAAGATAAACATTTTCCAAAATATGTGATTGCTTTATATATACAATGTGCAGTTAAAACTGGTACAATAACACATGGATAGCAACAAACAGTCACATACACTGAAGTTATCTGATAAATAATTTTACACTTAAACAAATATCAGTCACCTGAGACAAATCATCACGATCATCGCACACACCAAACACGACTAGTGGAAACAATAATGGCTTACATTATATTCATCATTCATTTCGTTCAGTAAGTTACTGTACTTTAAAGGGGCACAACTTAAGACAACATTTAGCCACTAGATGTTGCAACACCTCTTTTACATACGTTTCATTGTTTCATTATTTGTTACCTCCATGAGGCACCGAAGGCCGGATACAGGATAGGTGGGCACTAGGGACATCTGGGCACCATATCTTTGAGAAGACTGGGCACTAGGGAAATCTGGACACTAGGAAGACTGGGGATCAGGATAACTGGGCACTAGGAAGAGTGGGCACTAGGGAAATGTGGACACCCGGAAGAGTGGGCACTTTGACCCGTTTTCCCTCGTACCTGGTCACCTATCCTGTTACCCGAAGGGATATTCTGCAATATTTAGAAGCGATTAACATGTACTGTATCCAATGAAAATGGATAGATAAGGACTGCTGTCATATATACATTACATTGTATTTGTAAGTTATATTTGCGGCGGGGGGGTTCTGAGCCTTTATTTGACAGGTAGGCTACAGTAGAGAGAGACAGGAAACACGGAGAGAGAGAGAACGGTATAGTGTCATGCAGCAAATGGTCCACCTAGCTGGGAATGAAACCGGGGACTTGCTGTCAAGCATTAGAACCCATGTGATGTCTGTTATGACTCAGCTAATAGGATCGCCCCATAAAACGCTATTTGTTTTGGGGAAAAGCAATACTTTTTTCCCACATGATTTTAAAAACTCTGTGCCTGTAATATTTTCTTTACTTCGATTTCATGAAGACATTGTATCTATACTGTACCCTTTAACCAAAGTTAAATGAAACTTAAATTAAAAAGTTAAAACCACTTTTATTTCTTAAAGCTGCACTAAGTATGTAACTTTCCTGTTCTACCCCGGATTTGAAGCCAGATCTCCTGAGCTAGTGCTGACATGTTTTTTTTACCACTGAATAGAGCCTGCCTGCTTGCTCTGGGGAGAAATTGAATTTTGACCTTCAGGCCAGAAACAGGATCATGTCAAAGGTCATGTCCAATCTAGACACAGGATCTAAATGTCTCAATAGAACAGCAGAGAGACCAACCACCCAATTGATATTGTATTAACATACTCTCCCTTACAAATTGGACAAAATAACATTACATTCACAAAAGAATATACATAATCAAACTTTAAGTTATTTTGGGGGACTTTTTGATTGGTGGAGTGGAGAGAGAGACAGGAAACACATAGCAAATGGTCCAGCCGGCCGGGAATCAAACCGGGGACTCACTGTCAGTCATTTGAGCCCATGTGGTATGCGTCCTATATAACCGCTCACAGCTATCGGGTTGTCCCTTCCCCATTCATTTCTGTTTGCTCTACCATCTCCATCTCCCTGGCTTTGAAACAGTGTTGAGGATGGGTAGACAATAATGTGGAAGGTTTGTGAGTACACTGTCGGGGTGACCGAGGACAGCCTTGAGAGACCGGAGATGCTGAGCTCACATCTCGACTGCTAGCTCTCCTTTTATCCAGTTTTCTGCTGATCCCTGGGACTGACAATTTCCTCCCACCTCCTTCCTCTAACAGTCCTTCAAATACCGCCCCTAAGCTCTGTCGTATCTTCACACAGAAGTGGGGGCAGCAGAAAGCATACAGGATGGGGTTCAAGACTGAGTTCAGGAAAGCCAAAGTTGAGGCTATGGGAAGCCCCACCTCCACCAGATACATCTTCTGTTGCCGGTCATTAGGACTGGCCACAGAGGCTGCCGCCTCAATGAGGCAGAAGATGTGGTAAGGAGCCCAGCATAGTACAAATGCTGCAATTACAGACGTTACCATTTTGGTAAAGCTTTGAGATAGCTGGCTGGTCTGGTATGATGAAGTGGAGGGGAACAAGGAATTCGATTTTGAGGACTGAGCATGGGTGTGAGCTGGAGGTTTCATCACGGCGTTAGTACTTTCTGCAGCATTTGTAATCCTTGATGTGTCATCTGTTTTTGTTACAATCAGTGTATCAGGCAGCCTGGGGGATCTCTGTGTTCTCCTCCTTGCCCTCCTTCTCAGACTTAGAACAAATACAAGGTAGCTTCCTGCAATCACCACTAAGGGGATCAAGAAAGCGAGCAACATCTTTGAGATCGCTGTTGCTGTGTGCCGGACCTTACAATCCCTCTGAAGTGTGGCTGGGGAGGACAGATAGGCAAAATTATGGTAACACAAATTCCTCTTGTCCTGTCTCATTGTGACGTCCCGAAACAGGAGGTAAGGAAAGGTGTTAGCTATTGCCCACAGCCAGCCCAGCGCGCATACCTTCCATGCTGCTGCTACTGACCGATGATTTTGACTCCACACCGGCCTGGCCACCAGGAGGCAGCGGTCTATGGAAATGGCTGCCAGCAGGAAGGCAGAAACTAACATGTTGATGAAGAAGATCGAAGTCTGAGCAGAGCAGAGCTCGGGTGGCAGGTCCCAGCTGTGGGAGCTGTGAAGGTAGTGCGTGAAGAGGGGGAGGGTCAGAGTAGCCAGGAAGTCAGACAAGGCCAGGTTGAGCACCCAGACAGACGCCACGGTGCGTCTGCGCAGGCGGAAGCCCACCACCCACAGGATGAGGGCATTCTCCAGGATGCCCAGGCAGGAGACCAGGCCATGGACACACACCACCGCTAGGCTGGTGGTGTTGTTGTTGTGTTGGCTCTCCTTCATGAGCTGTAGCAGGGGACAGACCAGCTGTTCTCCATCAGAGGAGGAGGACAGTACATCAGACATCTGTGGGAAAGAACAGATTAGAGTTTGGTGAAGTGAGCTCTGAATGGGAAGAGGAAGTGTAGTGGAGGAACGGAAAAGATTAATTAAAAGGAGAAAATTGGGTAACACTTCTATGAAGCCCGTTTCTATAATCATGCATTTATAAACATACATATAATGTCACTAAACCCCTCAGCTTCGCCTGGGGATTTGATCATCCTGCTGGGGGTTATTTCTCAACAACGACCAGAGTGCCGTCAATTATCCCTTGCATAGGCTTCATAGGAAGTGTTACCAGAAATATCCTAGTGTCCAGCATGAAGCATTATGAAATCTGACCTATAACTTTACTTTATTTGTTTATTTAGACGCACAGCATATTAATGAACAACACATATCAATGTAATGTAAATACACCGGATTTAACAAAGAGGCTGATTTACATCCGCAGTCCCCACAAAAAAACTACAATAAATAAAGCAACAATAGCTCAACATCACAAGTCATTATAAAAAGCTTTATGGTTATTGTTATAAAGTATTATAATAAACTATAATACAGTATTATAGCAGAATATAAGGCATTATATAAAGTTTATAAAGCATTATAAAGTTGGGCTTCATAGTGAATTTAGAGAGATAAAATAAAAATGTCAATATGAGTACATTTTACAGCAAGTAATACAAGATCATTATTGTATGTTTGGACCCAGACTTCAGTGTAATTGAGTCATTATAATGTACAACAGAAAGTGAGCTGCCATTTGAAATCTACAGTAGCCTACAGTAGGCTGTTTAAAGTTCTCATTTGGCCTATAGTCGCTTTTGTTGGGATTGTTTTCATAGCTCTGGTTGCTTATTACTCTTGCAAAATCTGGCAACATTTCAGACAGGCTTCGTGTGCGAGGCTGCGAACTCTTTCTCCCTGTGTGTGCAATTCCTCTCAAATAAACTGTTTATTTGAGATGTTTATTAACATCCCCCTTCGAGCACGCTCACTCACTCTCATTCTGTTTTATAATAATGCTTAACAGACTGGACCTGGACGGTAACTATGTGGAGGATCTGTTTGTTGTGGTCAGGTCAGCCAGCGACCTTCCATAGCCACGGTGCCTGTAATGTGCTCTCATTGGCTGTAGCGTACATCTCCTCGCAGGGTGGTCTCAGCCCATTTCATACTGTATGATATTGTCTGATGTCCTGTCTGCGACAGAGCCGAATATCTAACCTGCTAGATATTTGAAAACGGTCGGGAAGCCATGGCCGAGCGTAATTATAGTGGGGAGGCAATAGTGGCCGCATACTCTCGCAGAGCCTTTCACACACAGCGACCAAAACCTCGCCGATCACAGCCCGATCCGCGCCAGATCGGGGGTTATGTCGGCGAGCCCCAAAAAAGGTCCCCGACAGCGTAATCGGACCAAATATCCTGCAGTGTGTAGCTGCCCATGTCAATTCAGTTGTGTGTTCTTTGTTTAACAGTCAAATATATTCAGTCAAAACCTCTATCCAAATATACCGGTATGCATATGTGACATTTGAATAGGCTCTATGCACAGCAGCCATATTATCACTTCCTTCACAGGTGTTACCAATGAAGGCTGTGTTCCATTTAGTGTAGCACAGTGGTTTCCACGACCCCCATAACTCTGAGAGTGTACAAATGGAACCAAATGGACCAAATTTCGGGTCCATTTGGTTCCATTTGTACACTCTCAGAGTTACACACCTGTAAGGGGCCATTTGGAAGCCCATGAGGGTCCCTGGACCCAGTGGACCCCAACTTTAGACCCACTGGTGTAGCAGAGTGTTTCCAGTGAGCCAACATGCACAACATCAGCACCCTGACTCTGTTTGAACAGAATGGAACAGAGCCTTCATTAGTATCATTGGTAACTCCTGTGAATGTCTTCATAATATGGCTGCTGTGAATAGAGCCTATTGACCCAATGATTCGACATGAATGTATAGCTAGTCAGTAGTTTAGTGTAGAGAATTGCTTCACGTGTTTCTTGCTGAGAAATAATTTTGCATGATGATGATCTAAGCCCTCACCATTAGTCTCAAACACCTGAACATGCATACACTTGTGTATACAAGAAAAACAAAATCAGACAGCATCTTAATAGTAATGATGACTACAACGGTGATGAGAGAATGGTGAGTGGACATGCTATTGCCTGGAAACAGCTGAATAATTCATTCCTCCAATATGATGAAGCCAAATAAGTCATGGTCTCCTTTGTTCATTTTTATTGATCATGTACAAATTCTTGGCTTGGGGTTGTAGAATGAAAGCCTGGTTAAATATAAATAAAATTGATTTTATGGCCTAAGTCACAAAGATAATGTGACTTAGGCAAAACAATTAGGTCTAAATCTGGAGTAAGTCACATACTCCATTAATCATTTGGCCTAAGTCAGGTTTACAATTGCCGAAGTCAAAACACAAATACTTAATTTAATCCTCTTGTATTACATAACTGACAGACAGTGTTATTTGTATGTTAATAGACATATATTGCTATAATATTTTTGGGTGAAATGATTAAGAAACATCATACAGTTTGTTTTGGTTCAGTTTTTCTGTTTTCTGAAAATGTTTAGAAAGATTACAGGCTATTATTTTAGCAAGGTGACGTAATGTTGATATGAAGATAATACATCATGTTGAAACAATATTACATTTGACATCAAACCAGTACCAATGTCAGCTGCTGATACAATAATGAGAAATAATGATCAATTTAAAATATCTAAGCAATATACAATATACAGCTTATATATTTGTGATCACCAGTATTTAAAGCAGTAGTTCACCCAAACAATTACTTGTTTTCTATCAACCCCATCAAACCTTGAATTCATGGAGATGTCTTTGTTTTTGTCGCTTTCCTGAACCAATAATTTGATGACTGGCGGAGACTCAAGAGTCTCCTAAGAGTCTCCTGCCAGAGATACACTGATAGAAAACATTTTCTTTTGGGTGAACAACTCCTTTAAAAGGACCCTATGGAATTTGTGGGATACATGTGAAAATGAAAACCAACTTAATACCTAAGGTTAATATGAGCATCAAATCAATATTCTAAATGTTTTTTTGCACAATGACATCAACTTGCGACGGGCATTGCCCCTCTTGAGTAAAAGATGAACTGTTTCTAAAATAAATAAAATATTTAAGGTGTTTTATTTATTTTATTTTAGTTATAGAGGGCAATTATAATTATCAAGGCATATTTGCCAGTGATCCTTTTAAGGAAACATTCATATACTGTTCTAAAACCATCAAAGTGGCTTGATGAGTCTTGCATCAGTCCTTTAGCATTAATTTATGGACCATTACAGGTCCATTTGGTTTCATTTGTACACTCTTGGAGTTAAAATACTGTGAATGCTGCAATTACTGAAAACGGCCATGGGCAACTGCCTAGCATTCCAACAACAAGGTGGGCACGTGACCCCGGTCTTCTCTTCTTTAGAATTGTTCCACGCTAGAATCACACAAACAATTTCTTGCCCCTTGGAGCGTTACTCATCAGTGAAAACTACATGTCAAAGCCTGTTCCTTCTCCACATACCATGCAACCGTGCATGCTTAGACGATTATCAAGGAGTGTTAGACAAGCAAAGAAGACCACAATATGGCATTATCAAGGTGTGTTACTTGTCCACAGAAATGTTACGCATGATTATTTTAGCGTTGGTGCAGGAGAAATGAGTTACAAGATTAAAAAGAAAAGAAAAGTGGTGGGAAAGGTTGATTGTGTTTTGTACAGTAAAAGTGGTTATCTGTTATTTGGACTATTATTTTCTTTATCATCAGAGTGGAAGTCACTCTGAACTAAATCAAAATACATTTTTTATATTAGCTTATTATTTGAAAGTGACTTGTTCCAACTGAGTTCATAGGTTAATGATTTGTAGTGTGCCCCTCTTTCAACACTGGCCCGGGGCGCAGTCTGAAGAAAGAGAAAAGAAGCAGACAAGAGAAAAACAAAGAAGACTAGACTAGGACAACAAGACCTCAGTCACACTGTCAGTCAGTCACAACAGGAGGGAGTAGAAAAAACAAAACACACTCACTCTGATCTTCTTACTCTTCCATTGAGAAATGTACAGTAGACCCTTTTGTCAGGCACGACATATACTGGTTTCTTTATTTATTTACTGGGTGCATGGTCCAGAAATGTTTTTTACAATCAGAGGGATTACCAGCACCCACGGAAATGTCCTTTAGGCAATTTGTATTTAGTTGGCACAGGCAGCATACTTACAGACGTTCTGCATGCTGCCTGTGCCAACCAAGTAAAAAGTCCCTCAAGGACATTTCCATGAGTGCTGGTAATCCCTCTGATAAATAGTATGTTACCTGCTTAGAGCCATTTCCACAATTGGCCATTAATTAAATGAAATGCAGTCTACATTATGCCTTACATAAAGTGAAGACATGCCCAACAATATGTGATGCAGATGTGCTCTCTGGCACAACTGTAATATATAAACCTGGGCAACAACATATGCCCTTATTGTCTGTCTGGCACTTGTACCTTCCTTAAATGAGTGTCCAGACTGTAGGTTTTATTGCCTAAATGTGATAAGCCTATTATCTTTTTTTTTTTTTTTACAAAAATAAACATTAAAAGTACAATAATAATCAGCTTTTAGGCTGTGGAAAATAGAACAATGTTATTAGCTCATTTCTCTTTTGCCAGCATGGTCACATTATGTTCTTTCTTACTGTGTTACTGGACCTGGCAGGTTTTCCAATGAAAACGTCAGAAACCAATTTGTAATCCTACAAGCACACCTTAAAAAGTAGGTCACTACCTAAATATGTTTGGGTCCGTCACCAGCACAACTGTTCCATGCCTGTATCAATCTGAACCTTATATAAATAATAATGGGGGGAAAACAAATCGACAACACCACCATGGGTACACTCATGCAACGCTAAAAATTAAAATACAGATGACTTCTGCAGCAACAGTTTCTTACTAAAGTAACATGAATGTAACAAAACAAAGATAATGGGCAAGAAGTGCACTTGTGTAAAGTCTTCCCCGATAACTTATAGCATCATTAACATGATGCTCTGTTATGACATCATAATGGCATGTCATGATTGAAATGCCATTATGATGCCATCAAAACATACAATTACAGAGATGGCATAGTAGTTGTAGTATACATTCATCATGCATAAACACAATTTCAGAAGTCAGTAGCCTACACATCTGCAGTGTTAATTTATCCATTTGTAACTCTGAATGAGTACCAATGGAACCAAATGGACCCATAATGATTTTACTGAGTACATTCAGGCACATTTTTCCACTGTTGCTGTGAATGATTTTAAACTTCAATCGCAGTTGAAGGCACTCACCCTGTGCTGTTTGCTGCGTTCACATGTGGAGATGAAGTCTCAAGCATGCAATACAAAGTGCTGCTCTTCCAGCCCCTTTATCTTGTTGTAGAAGTCACTCATCGCTCCAGTTCTGTCCCTTTCTGCACCTCTTCCTCCTGTTTTAAAGACACTTGCAGAAGCCCCACCTCCACACACACTGCCCCACCCAATATGCCTAAGAACTGATCAGTTCTCTGCCATCACGGCTCATTCCAGGATGGATTATATCAGTTCTCTTGCAAAGTGGTTTCCAAACTTTTCAGCACAAGACCCAAAAGAGAAATTTGGTGTCTCCCCGGGACACAAACTTAAAAATGCATTATAAATGAAACACTTAAGCCCTATTTTATTTAATAGTGAAAATAACAGATCTACAAGCACACAACCCATTGCATCGGGGCACGTTGTGTGCTTGTAAATCTGCTATTTTCACAATTTTTAAAAAGTATTTTTTTCCCAATTAAAAAAAAAAAGTAGTAAACACAAAAATGGGTCCGTGCTTGGAAACCACAACCACTGCTCCAGCATTCCGAGGAACTAGAGAACTGATATAGATCAGTTCCCTAGTATTCTAGCATGGCTAATTCCAGGAGAGATTCTATAAATTATAGTGTATTAGTAGTAGTATGACTCATTCTTCAGGAGGGATTCTACTGCGTCAGTTCTCTAGTTTTCTAGCATGACTCATTCTCCAGGAGCGATTCTAGACTTGGCTGAAGTACAGGAATGTTTGTCTTGCCTCAAACATTTAGTGGCCCTGGGGCTTTACATTTCTCACGGCCATACTTAGTGTAAATCCTAAATCAAATCCCATATAATTCCACATTGATAGCTAACCTCATTTGATGTGTTTAGATTGCATGCACTTGTGTGTGTGTTTGTATTGATTAAACATTAAAGTCCTTATAAAAACACATTAGAGAAAAAAATAAACGACGAATGATTCAGTGAAAGCTGTATTACATGCCGTGTGTGTGTGTGTGTGTGTGTGTGTGTGTGTGTGTGTGTGTGTGTGTGTGTGTGTGTGTGTGCGTGCCTGTGTGCGCAAATGGATGTGTTTGTGACCAACACCATGTGAACTATTAGCTGAATTCCATTCCCCAAAACTCGGTCACTCGCTCACTCTCCTCGCTTCCTCCACTCGCGCCTAAGCCCCGCCCCTGCGAGGAGCCGAGGATTATTTGAGAGGACGAGTGGTCGAGCGGTTGCCCTCAAAGGATCGGACTACACTCAGCGCGTCATTTCAAAGAGACGGCAAATTCCGCGATCACTTATGACGTCTCACACAGTTGGACCAGAGCAGCAGAGGCGTGGATGAAAATATACTATGCATAGAATAATATGCAGGTATAGAATAATACAGAATATAAGAATAGACAATTCATCAATGTGGATGGATGGCCACATCGTTATCTTTATAGTTACATTATTGTGCAAAGCCATTTATTCCTGAAATAGTGAGCGCCAGGATGAGCAAACTTACATTTATTGATTTAATCCTGACCTGTCCCTCTTATTGCTCGTACAGTCCCCAGAACCCCAGTACAAAAATGTACTCCATGAAGTGTAGATGCGTGGCAAAAAGGAAACGTCGCAGCCAAGGGGCGCGCAGAACGGTGGATGCATATTTATAGCAGAAACCGGTTCACATTTAACTATAGTCGTACTCATTCAATTCTGAACCGATTCTTAAAATGTAAAATTCTCTATTTAGCTGTGAAGGGTCTTCTTTCATGTGTATCAGTCATGATTGTTTCACCAACAAACAATATTAAATATCGGCGGGTCCTTCTTCTCCATCGCGCTGTTCGCGCACCTCCCGTTTTCTTTTATTTTTCTTCGTCCCAGAAGTTAAAAATGTTAACATAATCTTTGTCTCAGTCATTTATAGTTGTCCGTGTACTGCATTGAGGCATGTACGAATAGAAACAGCTTTTGAGACAGAAAGTGTGCACAATATTACAATGTATAATTGTATTATGCTTTATATCATTCAACAACGCAATAAAGCCAGTGGCTTGTTGCGGTCTTTTCAGTTACTTTACACTGTGTGTGTGTGTGTGTGTGTGTGTGTGTGTGTGTGTGTGTGTGTGTGTGTGTGTGTGTGTGTGTGTGTGTGTGTGTGTGTGTGTGTGTGTGTGTGTGTGTGTGTGTGTGAGATGCGCAACGAGTGAGCGGCGGCGGCGAGGGGGGGGGGTGCGGCCGGTGTTTTCGGCACATGTGGAGGAGGAGGACCATGTATACGTCACGGGAGAAGGGGAAAAAAACAAAAAAAGTGTACACGTGATGCGGAAGTCTGCCGCGGAGGAGCTGTTGAGAGTGGTCGAGCATACACTTGATGTACACTCGCTCAATGCGGAAGTGGAGAGCCTCCTCGCCGACTCCACTCGACTCCACTCGCCTCCTCCAAGAAGCACATGAACAATTGGACCGCGACTACT
This sequence comes from Gymnoscopelus microlampas, assembly GCF_963454915.1. Classification (NCBI taxonomy): domain Eukaryota; kingdom Metazoa; phylum Chordata; class Actinopteri; order Myctophiformes; family Myctophidae; genus Gymnoscopelus; species Gymnoscopelus microlampas. Next base: position 30,028,912 of record NC_139939.1, read on the forward strand.
TCCGGTTCGAAGTCGGAGTGACCGAGTGGGAGTGAGCGAGTGGCCGAGATTTTCGGTATTGGAATTTGGCTGATCGTCTTTTCTTGTCAGCGGCCATATTGGAAATAAATTGGGCCTCTTCCTTACTCCCTTCACAGCTCTTACCAATTAAACTAATTAGGGCTCTGTTCCAAATCCATTTAATCTGGCGTCTGGCATTTTGTTTTATAAAGCAATGCAATTTTGGGTCATGGGTGGGGTGGTCGACTTGGAAGCACAGTGGTTCTCAAACATTTTATTTTCAAGGACCCCCATAACTCTGAGAGTGTACAAATGGAACCAAATGGACCCAGAGTTACACACTCGGAAGGGACCAATTGAAACCCCCTCAAGGAGCCATGAGGGTACCTGGACCACACTTTAATAAATATACACATAATAAGTATTGCTGAAGGCTTTTGAATGTATGTACATAACTTTTCACCCTAAATGGTCTTTATCAGGTACATGTTGTACCTGACAGACCATTTATGTCAAAACTTGCAATACATTTCACCTTGGGAGCAAGTGTGTGGATATTCAGTTTTTTATCCTACACCTACTGTATTGTTGGATGTACAATCAATCCCTCTGACTGCATTTGCATGAACTAGTTCCCATGACTTTCGACTGTGAGACCCATATAAGAATGTTCTTCTTATAGAGACAAAATTACTAGAGGGCTGCACCTCTCATAAATACAACAAATACTCACTATAATGTTCCCATCCTGGTTGACCTTTGAGAATTGCAATGAACATCAATCCCTTACAGAAGAAGTCCATACTTTTATTCAAGTGGAGTCATCAGTTAATTGATAGTGTGATTAATTTTCATTCAAACAATAGGGAACAGTTTGTCATAGGTCTAATGTACAGAACAAACCGCAATACAAAACACATTAGGCAAATATGAGGAAGACATTTATCCTAAATTAGCTGCTCGTGCCAAAACTGATTAAGTCCACCTCAGTCAAGATGTAAGTTAAATGTAGGACACATTTTAAAGATTTCATATCTTTAGGCAACTGAATTGTGGAAATGAAATCAATATACAAAGTAAAATCAGTGTTGATTTATCCAATTTTGTAACTTTGAGAGTGTACCTGTAATCAAATGGACCTGTGGTTCCATCACTCTCACTAACACTCAGGATTTAACCGCAGTGTATAGGGTATTCACCCTGATTTGTGGGATGTTCTACCAAGACTTTTACTTTTACTTCCTTTCTCCATCTTCTCGTTTTCTTTGCTCTCCACACTATTTCTGTTGAGACCCATGATCCCACATGCCTGTCTCTCTGTTGGCTTAACCCTCCAGGTCTAACCCTCTGTGCAGACACGTCCCAGAAGCGTACACGGCTGGTATATTTTCCAAGTGCTGCCCATGGAAATCAGACAAATAGACTGATATTGACATCATTTACCTGTCATTACAATATCTACGCTAAGGGGATAGAAGAAAATTAGTAGGCTAACTTTTATGCCAAATATCAATTGGGTCATGAGTTGCTTGACAATGCTTAATTCAACAAAGTTTACTGATGGAATAATTAACAAAGGTGCAGTCAATAGAACACAAATCTCCACCAGGATGCATGTCGCTCCCTCTGTCTGGGGCATGTGTTGACAATGTTCTGGTGTTGTGTGCATGTATGAAAAGGGAGGCAGGGATATTATAAAGGACTGCATTACACACTTACAGTAGGAGACAAATCTTTGGACAGGGAACACTGCCAAAAGTATTGTGGCATGTTGTCATCACTAGGAAAGTAAACAGAAAATGCCCGGGCACTGACAAAAAATGTTGAGGCGTATCATTCTTTGTGCGGGCCTTTTCTGTTTATACTGGACAATTATGCTGGTATTTTTGGTAAGCCTTGAGTCAACAGAGCAAACTTTTAAGATTATTGGTCATCACTAGGACAAGTTATGACGTTACAATGTTATAGCCTACAATGCCATATAGTTTCACAGATGCAGCCGAAGCCAGCAGCAAATTGGCATAGTGCAGATGGATGCTTATTCCTCTCCACACCCAACTGAACAGGCACCCTGACCAACCTGTAGGAGTCGCTAATGCAGCAATAGAGATTGCCCTCCTCATGCGGCTTCCCAACCTGGAACATAGCCAGTTGGAGTGCCTGGCCAGGCAAGGTGCACTCCAAGTGCATCAGGCCTGCTGCGTGGTGGGCCACTGCGCCACCCAAACATTTATTTAGATGAAATGTATCAGGTCTTTTAATTTACCATTTGACTCACCTGTCATTAAAAGCCTTATAATGTGCTATTAAAACAGTATCAGAATTTCAGCAAGAGTATCAGGTGAAGAGCAAATTACACTTTTTATCATTTGTTATCATGTTGATAATCTGTTATTAATTATATCAGTCTAAAGTCTAAACAAGAGCTGTTCTTAATAATTGCTTACAACCTTTCTTTAAGACTGATGATGTCACCAGTGCTGGGTGTCGTCCTGCTTACCTTGGCCCTATCAGGCGGAGCCATAGCCTTTGCCCCCAATGGAGGCGAGGCATCCACTCATGTCAGCATTACACGAACGGCTCTTTTGCAAAAAGGGAGAGAGACTTGTCGGGCAGTGGCTCAATCATCTGGTCATGAGTTCAATCCTACGGTGGGTGGGTAGGAAGCACACACACACACACACACACACACACACACTGTAAGTGTCATAATTTTGTCTGGGATTCCCAGTTGCATTAACCACATGATCCGTGGTGTCCCTATTCTTGGCATGTCATGGTAGGTGAACAATGAAGATCCGTCTGAAATTAAATTAGCAGATCTACAAACTCAGTGGCTCACAACACGACACAATGTGTTGTGAGCTTGTAGATCGGCTATTTCCGGCAAGGAGATTTCATGAAGAGGCAAAAAGGAGGTTACCAAGTATTAAGACCTCAGGGTTGAGGTCAAATTGTTGGTGTTAAACAAAAAACATTTACTGCGACTGCAGAGACTTTAGATCTATGCAATACATGCAGACAGTAGCTCAAACTCTTCAGAAATAAGCAAACTTTATAGACTAAAATATCTAATGATCGATCATTCCAATAGAGCAATCTGATTAGATTAAAATATAATAATAAATTGAGGCCATCAGAACAGATAGGTGGTGATGGTGCATCCCATTTGAATCGGGAGCGACAGCAGAAAGTACAAAGTGTTGTCAAAACAAACATGACCTGTTCAGTTGACAGTAATTCATCATTTTAATATGATTCAAATAAACAGAGTTTTCCTGTAGCTTTTAGAGAGAGAAATGCTGTTACCCCTGAATACTGTATAGAATGAAATCAAGTAAAAATGTCACATTGTGAGTCAGGAGAGCAGACAACCCAAATGCAGGATGAGGCAGAGTCAGGGCAGGTCAAAACACTAAAGGCAGTCAGAACTCAGGGAAGGAATAGGAGGAAAACAGGAAGAGCACTAGGAAACTACACTGGGAAACACTAGGGTAGATGTTCTTAATACGAGGACTCAATGTTGGTTATTAATACTCACAGAAAACGTTCAAACAACTTACTGAAAACAAATGTAACACAGGGGAACATATATAGACCAGGACTAACTAGACACAGGTGAACTAAACTGACAATCAACACAGGGATAGGCTAGGGGACAAACAGAACATAGGTGGAGATAACTACTAATCACAGCCAGGAGGGCGGGACAAGACAGCAGGTATACTTGCTGTTATAACAGCAGCAACAGAAGAAACCAGGAGACGCTAGAACATTACCACAAAATAAAAGGTACACAAGTGTAAAGTAAAACCCTTAGAAGGATACATTACTTCAATATAATTAAAGGAACACAACTGTAAAAACACTAACTATAACTAAGAAACAATGAACACAAGAAAACACAACAGGGAGACAGAACAAGGCACAGATCGTGACTAATGTACTGGGAATACCTTAAACTACTTAGAGATACTACTATTTTGACAATAAGCGGGCTGTCAATAACTTAGAGTAATATTTTCAATGTAAATAGTTCATGTAACTTGGCTGAAGTGCACTGTGTACAGGCACTGTACGGGTTACAATCCAAACTTTTTGGATCTGGGCTCCCACTCCACGCAAAACCCAATTCAACTCCTGGTTGAATGACGCCAGGCAGAGTAAAACTGTTGAAGGGCTCAAAGCAAGGAAGAACAAGCAGGCTCTGACAGGAATGATTGTAGGTCACCAGCAGTAGTGGATTCCAGAGACAGGGGTCAGCCCATTCAATCCGGGAACGCATACTGTGTCATTTTAGATGTCTTGCTATATAACCATTATTTTATACTTTGAGAAATTCAAAAATAGCAGATCTACAAGCTCATAGTGCGGCACCGAGTGTCACGCTACAAGCTTGTAGATCTGCTATTCTTTTTGAAAAATGGTGAACATTTGTACAAATGTTGAATATATATATTTTTTAAAGCGAAGATTTTAACTAAAATCTTTGTTTCTGAGGATTCTACAAATGTCTTCTAAATCCTAAGAGTTATTTTTTATTTTTATTTTTTTACTTATGTTGATATAATATCAGTGGTTCTCAAACTTTTTTCACGTCAAGGACGCCCAAAATGATATGTATTTGTCCGCGGAGCCCCCCCCCCCCCCATCTCAAAATATTTTGTTCCAGGGACCCCAAGAAGCAAAGATTTGATTTAAAAATGTATATATATATTCAAAGGTTTGCACACATTTAAAAAATAAATAAATGCAGATCTAAAAGCTCACTCGGTGCTACACACACTATGAGCTTGTATATCTGTTATTTTTGAATAGCCAAAGAAATCTAAAATGACACAGATACATTCCGGGATTGAATGGGTTAAATACTGCATAGTCGCTGGACATAGTCACATAAGGTTTCCATGAATGTTCCTTGACTTCTATCAGGTTGTCCCAAGGAACACTTAAAGGAGTAGTTCACCCAAAAACATACTTATTTTCTATCAATTACATACCCCATGAGGCATTGAATTCATGGAGTTGTTTTTGTTTTTGTCGCATTCCTAAGCCTAAGTCAATAATTGAATAATAACCGGCGGAAAGATGCTAATGTATCGGATAGGAGACACAAAGTAGACTCTTTGTGTCTCCTATCGGAAATACACCCGGTCATCAAATTATTGGCATAGGAATGCGTCAAAATAAAAAAAAAACTCCATGGTTTCTTTCAAGGCTTCATGGGGTGTGTAATTGACAGAAAATAAGTAATCTTTTGAGTGAACTATTCCTTTAAAGAGATTGTCCATATTGTTTAAAGCGCCACAATATTAGTCTCATTATTTGTACTCTTAGTTTAAATATATAATATTGTACTAGAAAACTAACCTCTATATTTTCCCCTTTGACCTCAGGGTAACTCTCCTGAAGAGCTGGTCCAGGCCTGTCTAGGTCCCAAAGCAACAGGAGAGGTGTCAGCTGCCAAGTTCCGCTCTGCTCTCAATGAGATCTACGTTCAGAATGGACTGGTGGACCGTGATTTCATCAACAGGTGGGAGAACTATGTGTATAAGAAAATAATGTAATGGTAACATAATATAAGTATTTATGGGCAGTAGACCTTACATGGAATGCTATAGAATATATAGAATAATGCCTGTATAATCTGTGACATCATGATAAGGTGGGAGGTGGGAGAACATAAGTAGTAATGGGCAGTAGACCTTACATTGAATGCTATAGAATATTAGAGTTGGATAGAATAATGCCTGTATAATCTCTGACAGCACAAGTACCGTTCTCTAATAAGTCACCATTTTAAATGTGTTAATGAGTTCTTGTAACATTTTGCACGGCTTGACATGGCTTGTGCAAATTTTTACTTCAGTCCTCCCCACCACTTCAACAATGAGGCTTTCCTTGAGGGGCGGGGCCTGATCACAGAGGGTGTGGCTAGCATCAATGCCAACATCCGCAATCAGAACTTCCAAGCTGCAAGGGAAACACTGGGAAGAGTGCTGCATACCCTACAGGTGAGAGAGATATAGGGAGAGGAATGTTACACTACTAAATATAGAGAACTGAAGCAGCGTTCAGTTTTTATGCGTCACATATCTGGAACAAACTCCCAGAATGGTGCAGATCTGAGTACATAAATAGCAAATCTGCTGTGGTTGGAGGTGGTCTCCCATCTCTTCCATTGAGTGACCCTGGTGTGGGAAAGGACACTTATTACTGGTTGACGAGTAGCCCTGCTTAAAGCCCATGAGCCCATATTTCTCCCTCTTGGATACGTTTGGTTTAGAAATAAAGCTATTCATTCATTTATTCGGGGCATAAACAATACTGATAGTAGCTTTAAATCAAAGTTGAAGACCTTTCTTTTTTCTGCTGTCTTTAAGTGTCTTTTTTTAAATGTCCCTTGAAAACAAAAGTTAAACTGTGTATATGTGTGTCTGTGTGTGTGTGTGTGTGTGTGTGTGTGTGTGTGTGTGTGTGTGTGTGTGTGTGTGTGTGTGTGTGTGTGTGTGTGTGTGTGTGTGTGTGTGTGTGTGTGTTCGACTTGACTGAACACACTATCAGGACTTCTACAGCCATAGTAACTGGGTGGAGCTGGGATTCACAGATCCATACTTCCAGCTCATCCGCCCAGACCTCGCTCTGGAAAGCCTGGCAGGTGCGTGTGTGTGCGTGTGTGTGTGTGTATGTGTGTGTGTGTGTGTGTGTGTGTGTGTGTGTGTGTGTGTGTGTGTGTGTGTGTGTGTGTGTGTGTGTGTGTGTGTGTGTGTGTGTGTGTGTGTGTGTGTGTGTGTGTGTGTGTGTGTGTGTGTGTGTGTGTGTGTGTGTGTCTCTCTCTCTGGTTTTGCAGCCGCCCTACTTTTTATGACAACAGTGATAGCAGAGGGGAAAGATAAGAGAGAAACATCAGGTGTAATTATGAGATGATTACAGACAATTCCCAGGCAGCTTACTGTAATGGGCAGTAAAATGTGTCAACGTACGTCGTCACGTACGTCGGGGGGGGGGGGGGGGCAGACATACTTGTGGGGCGCAATGTTAAGTCAACCTGTTTATACCCCACAAATATGTCCGCCGCTACCAAATGACACTTGTTGATGCCCCCTTCAGGATTTTTGGCACGCACTATGTCTATGAATCATGTTTATGTTTGCCGTATGCAGAGAAGGACACTGCAACCTGCCGTGACTGTGCCAGTGGAACATGCCCCAATCCTATCCTTCCTATCATTCTACAAGAGAAGAAACTCACCTCAGGCTACATGGGAATCTTCTCTGATGCCAAGCCTAAAGGTATAAATTACAAAAGATCATTCTTCTATATCTTTCCAAAAGCCTTCCCTTTAAATTGGGCTTCTTCCCAACCTTCCCAAACATTATTTTCCTGAAACACAGTGAGTATATATGAGAATACCAGCTTCCCATGACAATGAAAGTAAAAATAACCAATTGATCATACTAAATATCATGTTACAATGACTTCCATTATATCTACATGTCCAAGACATACAGTATGTGTTAGAAATATGTATTGCTGGTGGTATGGGAAGACAAACCATTGAAATTCATATTATATGTGTATTATGTTACAGTATTTATGTTATTAAACATAGTTCCCCATGTTCTCAAAACTATATATATTTATTTTTAAATCAAGAACATTTCTGTTTTTTCATGGTTAATCTACCTTTGGTCCAATGCAAGGTAAATGCAGTCACGGGGGTGCTGCTGACCTGACCAGCACAGTGGTCCCTCGCGGTGGCATTAACAAGGATGAGAGTCGTCCAGACAATGTGGCATTCCACACAGCTGCTGTCAATTTAGCCACCAGTGCCAGCCTCCAGCTACTGGAAGACATCCGTGGAGCTGCTGGGGACAATGACTTCTTGAGGTACAATGAGAAAGGATTAAGTAAAAACAAATTACACAAAGAAATGCAAATGACATGACTATTACAATGTAAAATAACATAGAGACTTCATAAATTGCATTCAGTGACAGTCAATGCTTTTTTCCAAAGCTTTTCTACCATGAGATATTATATTATTAGTACATACAGTAGGTCCACACTATACCAGCAACAGTTGCAGTCCAGCACAGAACATACAACAGTGTAACCTTTCTACTGTATATCTTTCTGTCTCTCATAGATTGGTTGGCATCGCTCGTGCATCTGTTGTGTGTTTCGTAATCGACACCACGGGCAGTATGTCTGATGACATTGCAGAACTCAAGAGAGTTATTAATCAAATCATTGACAGCACAAAGGGAACGCAGGATGAACCTTCTGAATATATTCTGGTTCCCTTCAATGACCCTGGTAAGATCTATTTTTGTGCCTTTTGTAGCATCTACTGTACCTACAGTACCATTTCTGTCAAGAAGTTTATAAAGCATTAAACAAATGTACTGAATATGCACTGAACAATAGAACATAAATATGTAACAATAATATTTAAAGGTAGGGTAAGTGAAATTTTTTGGTTAAAAAAAGTTTTTTGTTAAAAGGTTAAAGGTATATATTTTGATAGTAATCATTGCTATATAGTGTTTGTTCAGTAACAGGGGGTCTCCCTGTCTCTCCAGCTCTTTATTAAACAGAAACTACGTTTTCAGGTAGGTGACAAACGTTCAGCCAATCAGAAGAGAGTACCCATTTATCAGCTCCATTTTTTTCTCCCTTTTTTTTGTGTTCCAGTTCCAATTTTGTCTGCTCATTTCTTAGTGCCATCACTTCCAATTTTCCTTATTTAATCTGTATCCTGTCTGAGTTCTCTATCGTGATTGGATAGAATGGATATCCCGACCTAAAAATGCATTTTCTGTTTAATAAAGAGCTGGAGAGACATGGAGACTCCTGTTACTGAACACATAATCTGAGTTCCCAGAAGTTCTCGCCAGCTCTCGCATACATACGGGAGGGGAACACACACTCTATAGCAATGTGTACTATCAAAATATAGATAGCTATTTAACAGTTATTTTAACCAAAGAAAATCACTTACCCTACCTTTAATGCTCAATATTAAACAACAATTACGTAATATTCAGTCGCTAGTTTGTAGGAATAGTATGTGTAAACGTTTTCAAATGGTAAACTCATTTTGATAATAAACTCCTCCTTAAAAATGTGTGTTGTGTAGAATTTGGACCCATGATAAGGACTCCAGATGCGAATGTGATGAAAGACAAAGTATCTAAGCTCCCGGCGGCGGGAGGTGGTGATGCCCCTGAGATGTCCCTGTCAGGACTCCAGGTACAAAAGCTTAAACATTATCCAGTCAGGATTTGCATATTGATTCATTGGATATATAACCAATGATATTGTAACACATCAGTCAATCGTCCACCTTTCTGTTTCTGTAGTTGGCTTTAACAGGTGCCCCTGCCTCCTCTCAAATCTATTTGTTCACTGATGCCACAGCCAAAGACATTGCACTACAGGATACCATTGTAGCCCTCATCAGGAGCACCAAATCAACGGTAGGCTAAATACTATATTACTAATCCCATGGACTTAATGTTTAAACCTCATTATTATTTAAAAGAAAGAAACTTATTTTAGTGATCATACTGTATCTCTCTCTCCTCACTCAATCACATGCTGACATCCTTGCTACGCTTTTCCCATCTGCCCAGTTACATTCTTTCCCTTTCCACATCGTTACCAGGTGTCCTTCTTCCTGACGGGGTCCCGTAAGAGGCGACGTCGTGCACTTACCGGTTCTTTAAATGACTACAGGGACCTAGCTCTGGCTTCCGGGGGCCAGGCCATTGAAGTTTCTAAGAGCGAGTTGCCTCAGGCCACCGATATCATTCTTGACACTTCCACCTCTGCCCTGGTAAACACATGCAGCTCCAAAGGGCCTTAAAGTAATTCAATGTTAGGTTAGTGGAATAAATTAATTTCTCTTCTGTCTCTCCTCAGGTGACGGTTTTTCAACGAGATAGAAGTGCTGGGAGGGAGACCTTCCCCTTTGTGTTGGACGGGTCTCTCACAAATGTCACTCTCTACATTACCGGAAAAGCTATTAGCTTCACACTGACCAACCCAGCAGGTAATGCTTTCTTTCTTTCTTTCTTTCTTTCTTTCTTTCTTTTAGCTTAACATATGTGTCACACTACCAGGTGTTATCCAGAAACAGAGTAAGGCCAGTGGTACATTGGGGACCATTCAAGCTGTGGGGAACCTGTGGAGAATACGTCTCAATGCTGACAAGCTGCCAGGAATCTGGCAGATCTACATTGTCACCAGCCATCCATACACACTCAAAGTGACAGGTAAGATATACTCAGTACTCACCTGTGTCTGCTTTTTCACACAACATCTTCTTTTATTGACTCCACCAGGCCGAAGGCGTGGCCGATATGTCTTGCACCTTGTCTGTCCGTCCGTCCGTCCGTCCGTCCGCGAGCAGCTAATCTCCGGCACCGTTGGCCCGATCGCAGCAAAACTGTGCGCACACACTCCCTGGATTCCCAAAGCAGAACCTCTGCCCCTCTTTCAGATTATAGAGCCACCAGGAGGCCTATTTTTGCTAAACACATTTTTTATATTACTCCTGAAAACGTTGTCCAAACATCACGCAAATCGTTACACATTATCTCTATAGTCAAGTGATCCAGATGGATCTGTCCGATCTTTCATATTTCATCCTGATTGGCGACATTGCTGGCCCACAATACCTACCTGACCTGGCGGAGACCTATGCTCCGAGTAGCACTTTTTCTAGTTTAGCTATTGGTTTGTTCAGCTCAATACTTATTAAACCATTATTGATTGTCTAATTGTTAACATTTCTTTGTTTCATTCCAGGTCAGAGCGTCATCACCTTTATCTATAACTTTGTTGAGGCCTTCCAGGGACCTCACCCAAGTTATGCAGTAATCACTGGGCGTCCAGAAGCAGGTACAGACAATAAAACTGGCACACAAAATATTACCTTCTCAAATAGTCACATTTACTGTATAATACGAGGAACTAAAGTCATGTAGTCATCAAACCTTGCACCTTCAGATTTGTAATGATGAGATCATACACAATCAAATAATCACAATGTATTTTACTCACTCTGCCTTGTCTTCTTCCCTCTTTGTCCTGTGAATCCAGGCCAGCCCGCCACCTTGTTGCTCTCGGTGTTGGGTAAAAAGGGTGCAGATTCTGTGTCTATTGATAACATTGGTTTGGGTGTCGTCTCTGGTGCAGAGGCCATGAGCAGTGGTACAACAACTGACATCGGTAATGGAGATATCCTGGTTACAGTTGATAGTGTCCCAGACGGTGAGTTTGTCATTATGCTGAATGGAACAGACTCGGTGTCTAGAACAAACTTCCAGAGGCAGTCCACCACCCAGATGTCCATCTCCAAGGTTACCATCAAGGTCAGTGTCTTCACTTCCTCTGTTTACATCAATCAGGTTTGGACATTGCACACACAGAGTCAAACAATTCACACAAACATATGAAGAATAATGACACCCCTGCTAAGATTTTTTTGTTATTCCTCAGGCAGCAGTAGACCGCAGTTTGGAGCCAGGGAAAACCGTTTCCCTCCCATTCAGTGTGAGGACCCAGGGCACTGGTGGCACATACACCATCGATGCCAAGAATAACAGAGGCTTTGATATGACATTCCCATCAAGGTGAGGAAAAAGCCCAAAACACTACTGGCATTCTCATCAGCACTGATATGGCTCAACCTTTGAAACTGTCTATGTCATTTTACTGTACACTCTCATAATTAATACTGTGCCATTATCCTGTTCACTCCCACTCCCCAATTATGTGACAGACTAACTTTGACATCCGGCCAGTATGCCAATGTAACGTTGACCATTACGCCACCTGGAAACACGACATCAGGCACAGATGTAACTCTAACCTTTGACGCCAAGTCATCCAGCGGTGCCGATTCCAACTATGCTGTTCTAAGATTTTCTGTTGTTAGCAAGGTAACCAACCCCGTTCACGACCAACGTTAACATGTTGTAAGTTCTTAAACAGTACCATTACCTAAGGCCAACCAACTACCAAATGTCTAATTTTGGATTTGTATGCTTTTCATGTAATACATTGGTCAAGACAGTGGTCACTTAAAGCTGCCATATGGAAATCGTTTTAATGAAAAAATATGTAATTTTAACCAACCTGTATGGTGGAGTATGTTAATGCCATATAACTATTGCATCTGCAGTGGGTAGAAGTGGTCTCCCTACACATCCACTGAGACATTTAGACGCTACTGCTGGATAGGACACTTAATATTCAAAAGTGCAATATTGGCTAAGCAGGGATATCCTCTTGGAGGATTGGTATACAGTATGTCTGGTTTCTCACCAGGGAGACCTGGGTTCGAAACCGGGTTAGGACATAAACGTTACAGATTGCAGGTTTAAGACTAACTCATACATCATCGCTTGTTGAAAATCATTCAATCAAATCAATCGGTTTTCAACAATCGACACAGTACATTTCTCTTTATATAAGACCACTGTATTATATTTATGTACTGCACCTACAGTAGGCTGATTCACAACCGTTTCCCTCTCCTGCATTTGTTTTTGATGCTTTCTCCAGATCACAGATTTTATTCGCCCATTGTGCAAGATGGTCAGTGTACAGGCCAAAAACTGCCCTAAGGATGTATCTCGATGTGAACCCTTCAACTGGGAGCTCTCAGCAAACCTCACTGATGGTATTGGTACAGGAATAGAGAGCATTACGCTGCGCCAGGGTAATGGAACCCTCCGGTACACGAAGTTGGATGCTCCCTTGATTCAGGCATCATACAACGCTTCCTGTTGCTCTCGGATAGTAGAATTTATTGCTGTTGATAAAGTTGGCAATGTGGGCAGGTGTTACCATTCAATTATTCACTCCAGTGGGCCTCCTGCATTGACCCTGTCCCTACCACTGTGGCTGTGTCTGGTGGTTTCTGCCTTTGTGGCCAGACTTTGAAGATAAGCAATTTCTCCAGCCTTACAGAAACAAGTGAAGGTTGCAGTGCATTGATTGTCTATGTGATAGCAGACATGACTTAATGTCAGGATACATACAGTAGCACACTCCGAATAGACTGCCCCCCCATTTATCAATAAAGAAATTGCTGTTAGACGGTGAAGACAAGTGTATCAAAATGATCATAACAAACATATTTTCTTCTTCAGTCCCATTATGTTGATTGTATGAATGCTATTGTATACATGTTGAAGTAAAACGTGTTCTTGTAATGAACACAAGTGAAACAGTTGTCCAACAATTCAAATGTATACATGTTACCACACACCGTATTAACAACTTTATGAGATTTTGGAAAATAAAATAACAATGTTATATGTATGTACATATATTTCTTTGGTACTGGAAAACAGCACGTATTCCAGAGAAAAAACAATAAACAAAACAGTATAATGCAGAAACCAATTTGTACAAGCACAATAAAAAGTAGGTCAGTGCCTTGTGTGTGTGTGTGTGTGTGTGTGTGTGTGTGTGTGTGTGTGTGTGTGTGTGTGTGTGTGTGTGTGTGTGTGTGTGTGTGTGTGTGTGTGTGTGTGTGTGTGTGTGTGTGTGTGTGTGTGTGTGTGTGTGTGTGTGTGTATTTCAATTGTCTGAGATACTCCTGGTCAAATATTACTCTGTCTGAGAATCAGATGGTCGCCGGTTCGCCCCTTGGCCCCAGTCTGCATGTGTGTACAGTATGTGTCACTGGCATGCAGGCATTGGGCCTGCACAATTAATTAGTAATTGCTTGTTGGATTAGGTGTGTCATTGTGCAAGTATTGACTGTAGTCAATAGTATCTGTTAACCTTTACAGGAAGACAAACTAACAAATGGGCCTATGGTTTCATGCCCTTTTAACCATTTAAACCCCTTAGAGCATGGGTTTTCAACTGATGGTCCGTGGACCACTGGTGGTCCGTGAAGGTATTGCATGTGGTCCCTGACCATGCATTTAGAATAGGTGAAAGTGAAGATTTGTATTTTATTTTATCGACCACTTGTTGAGAAACAGTGCAGTACGTATAGTGACGCATCAATGTTATCAGTTACTGGGAAGTCTGATGTGAAGAACTTCCAAAGACATGGGAGTTAGAATTTCAAGGGAAACTGTACCGGATTGTCTGGTTGTGTCACCATTATTAGGAAATGTGCTCATAATCAATCGCATGTGTCTGCTCACTCATACATAAGTTGCCGTTTCAAGCTTTCCCCCCACACCACACCCATATCGCCCCTCCCAACACAACAGTGGTCCCCAGGTTGATTCTTAGTCGGGGTGGTGGTCCCTGGTTCATTATCAGTTGAAAACCCCTGCCTTAGAGAACTGGACTTGAGTTACAACTGTACTTGACCACTTTTTCAGTCTAAGAATCTCTTGGCCAAAATATGGACGCTGAGGTTCAAGTGGTTAACAGTGGAAGGAGTTTTTCTTCTCTTTACACTAGATTTATAGATGCATCATGTCTTTTATTTTTACTACTTGGGAATGTAAGTCAGGAACGATGCAAATAGGGAATGCATGCCCCACCCAGTTATGCAATACCATTGTACCAGTTGTCAGAGTACCAGATGTGTCTGTCTGTCTGTCTGTCTGTCTGTCTGTCTGTCTGTCTGTCTGTCTGTCTGTCTGTCTGTCTGTCTGTCTGTCTGTGTCCCTTTTGTGCCCATATGGAGATCTCTGTATCTGTCTGTCTAGATTATGTCCCTTTTATGCACATCTACAGTATATGATATCTATATCTGTCTGTCCTTGTCCCTTTAATGCCCATACAGTATGGAGTTCCCTGATGTTATCAGTATATGGCCATATATGGGCTTACCCATATACAGTATTACAGTATATTACATTGGGATTTACAGTAGTACTGTATGGGCATATTATGGATTCACATTCTTTCCCTCACATTTTTTCTTCTCTATAGTAGGTTTATAGATTCATGTATTTAATTTTCACTAATATCTGCAAGTTATTTCATGGGGATCCATGCTCTATGCTATGCGATCTGACAATTCATAACACACTGTAGGTGATGATTGCATGACGAGTTAATCATTTTCATTTGTCACACACACACACACACACACACACACACACACACACACACACACACACACACACACACACACACACACACACACACACACACACACAGTACATTTAAGCTAAAACTCTGCCTTGGGAGCCCCCTTGACCCTGACAATCATATAATTGTCCCGCCCCACATATAGATAAGACATATAGTATATAATCTGCTATACATTTTTAGGCACAGGACATATCTCATACCGGTAACTTACAGGTATGTACTGTACATTGTCATTGCTGGCATAAGCTTGGTTGATTTTTCTTTTCTTGTATTTCATGGGGATAATTGCTTTTTAAACAACACACATTGATCAAGCATACAGTAAGTAAGTATTTGTTAGATTTTCTTTTTTTAATCTGATAACTGCATTATGATTCATAATGATTTTTTTGTTTGGTATTTCAAAGGCACACTTTATTTATGTGATTTCAACTTCTAAAATAGTGCTGGGGTGGGCAACCACCTCCCTTTGATTCACCAGGTGATCAATTCAGTTGAAATGGTTAACCATTATTAACCATTATTGTTTAATGTGCATAAAATGTTTCTCCCCAGATAGTAAAAATGTATCTTCCTTTATTAATCATGTTAAAAAAATCATGTCATTTTATTATGAATTATTGTTTTATTCCATACTTATTATTCTAATTAACAACCAATAATAATATTGCTGCACACAAGAAGGCTGAATTGCTTCCGCTTTCTTCCTCTTTTTCTTGAAATGCCAGGTTAAAGCTACATTTTCAGTAGAGGTTGGGTGTGTAGTTACTGATGTAACTACAAATATTGTCAAGATATGTTCAGTCGTTGCTCCCTGATTAGAAATTGATCATCCAAGATAGTCTCTCCATTAACTTAACCCATTAAAACCGTGAAAGCATCTGTCATTTTAGATTTTAACGTTGGCTATTAAAAAATAGTGTTCGAAAAATGTTGAAAAATGTTGAATTAAGAAAAAGTGTGAGAACTATTGATTTAGAAGGCAACATAGGACCCGGGGAACATAGGTACGGTCCCGAAGAAATAGGTCTAAAAGTCAGACTTTTAGCACACAAAGGAATGCAAAAAAAAATAGTAAATAAAAATGTAAAGTTTGTGTTGAATTTACTATTTGAAGAAGGATGAAGATCTGGATCTGGATCCGAATCACTTGTGTTTATTATAGTTTTTGTAAGAAATTATGATAGTAAGAAACAAATACTGTGTCGGGCTTTGTAATTTTATACATTGGCACGATCTGAGGCCATATGCCTCAGATATAGGCCATATATTTAGAGTTATATCATGGCAAGGTTAATACAGAACCCAAACCCAAAACTGTGATGATGTAATCATGGTGATGTAATTTATGCATGTTTACAGTGGTATAATAAATAATAAGTACCTAAAACATTTTTAACTCACACGGTAGCTCACAAACTGCGTACCAACATTATTTGCTTGGACTGTGCTCACTTTGTGGGATTTCTGGGACCTTACAATACAGCTTTGGACTAATTTCAGCTTGCACTTTGACTATAATATTGGTCTTTTCATTTAGATGGATTAGGATGTCTTTAAATTGAACTATTTGCCTCGCCTGTCTTCAAAAGCCAAGTTATTGAAACAGTATCAAAATGGCATTTCAGCCAGAGTATCATGTGAAGTGCGAATTAGACTTTTCCATCATTTGTTATCATTTTGATGTAATATGTTATTAATTATATCATGACTAAACATGAGCTGTTCTTACTAATTATTCACAACCTTTCTTTAAGACTAATGATGTCACCAGTGCAGGGTGTCGTCCTGCTTACCTTGGCCCTATCGGGCGGGGCCATAGCCTTTGCCCCCATCGGAGGCGAGGCATCCACTCATGTCAGCATTACAGGAACGGCTCTTTTGCAAAAAGTGAAAGAGACTTGTCGGGCAGTGGCTGCATTATCTGGTCATGAGTTCAATCCTACGGTGGGTAGGAAGCACACACACACACACACACACACACACACACACACACACACGCGTGTGCGCGCGCGCGAACACACACACACATACACACACACACACACACACACACACACACACACACACACACACACACACACACACACACACACACACACACACACACACACACACACACAAACACACACACACAAAATGTATTCTATTTTTAGATATTTTACATCTGGAGTGTAATCAACTGAAAAATAAGCTTACTGTACTGTGAATACCTCTCAACTTTATTTAAATGTATATCAATGGGCTGTACATAACTTTGAGAGTAATATCACTTACATTTCACCTTTGACCTCAGGGTAACTCTGCAGAGGAGCTGGTCCAGGCCTGTCTAGGTCCCACAGCAACAGGAGAGGTGTCAGCTGCCAAGTTCCGCTCTGCTCTCAATGAGATCTATGTTCAGAATGGACTGGTGGACCGTGATTTCATCAACAGGTGGGAGAACTATGTGTATAAGAAAATAATGTAATGGTAACATAATAGAAGTATTTATGGGCTGTAGACCTTACATGGAATGCTATCGAATAATGCCCGTATAATCTGTGACATCATGATAAGTACAGCTCTGTAATAAGTTTTGCCACAATTTAAAATGTGCTAGAACTGTGAGTTCTTGTAACATTTTGCCAGGCTTGACTAGGCTTAAGTTAACCGACTGCAAATTAATTTCCATAACTTCAGTCCTCCCCACCACTTCAACAATGAGGCTTTCCTTGAGGGGCGGGGCCTGATCACAGAGGGTGTGGCTAGCATCAAGGCCAACATCCGCAATCAGAACTTCCAAGCTGCAAGGGAAACACTGGGAAGAGTGCTGCATACCCTACAGGTGAGAGAAATAGGGAGAGGAGGATTAAATTAAATTAATCATAAATTCACAAATAATCACAAAACTGAAACGGTGTGTGTGTGTGTGTGCGTGCGCGTGCGCGTGCGCGTGCGCGTGTGCGTGTGTGTGTGTGTGCGACCGTGCGTGCGCATGACTGAACACTATCAGGACTTCTACAGCCATAGTAACTGGGTGGAGCTGGGATTCACAGATCCATACCTCAACCTCATCCGCCCAGACCTCGCTCTGGAAAGCTTGGCAGGTGTGTGTATTTTGACCCCCCCCCCCCCCCCCCTCCTATTGAATGTATGACTTTTGTATACAAGATTTTCAGAATATCTAGAAGCAAGGAGTGGGGGGATTATTCACAAAGCAATTTTCTATCTTTGTGGCTTAAGAATTTTAAAGCTCAGTTATTCACACTGTAACATTGTGCGTTTCCCTGATTAATCTGTGTTTACGTTATGTAGAGAAGGACACAGCAACCTGCAGTGACTGTGCCAGTGGAACATGCCCCAATCCTATCCTTCCTATCATTCTACAAGAGAAGAAACTCACCTCAGGCTACATGGGAATCTTCTCTGATGCCAAGCCTAAAGGTATATGTACAGAAAATCATTCTAAATCATTCCAAGAAATATTCGAATAACTGTGAAAATGTATTTCCGAGGTCAAAAATATATTTTCTAATGTATTTGTTTGAGCAAATTATCGGACATTCTGAAACATACAGTAGTGGTATGTGGTATACCATACTTGTGGTATGAGAAGGAAAACTATTGCAATTCATGTTGTATGCGTACTGTATTATTAGACATATTATGTTTACTATATATATATATATATATATATATATATATATATATATATATACTATCCTGTAAGTTTGCTGTACCTCTTTTTTTACCGTCCTATGCAAGGTAAATGTAGTCACGGGGGTGCTGCTGACCTCACCAGCACAGTGGTCCCTCGCGGTGGCATTAGCAAGGATGAGCGTCGTCCAGACAATGTGGCATTCCACACAGCTGCTGTCAATTTAGCCACCAGTGCCAGCCTCCAGCTACTTGAAGACATCCGTGGAGCTGCTGGGGACAATGACTTCTTGAGGTACAATGAGAAAGGATTAGGTAAAACATTATTACACAAAGAAATGCTCATTACATGAGTGTATAACTATTACAATGTCAACAAATAAGGCTTCATGAATTACATTCAGTTTATGCTATTATACGAAAGCATCCACTGCCACCATGAGATATTATATTATTAGTGTAGGTGTTCCCAGTGGGAATATAACCCCTGGGTAGTTTTAGTTCACGCTAAACCAGCACCAGTTGCTGCAGAAAATCCAACAACCCGTATGTGTCTTTTTGTCTTTCACAGAACGATAGGCATCGCTCGTGCATCTGTTGTGTGTTTTGTCATCGACACCACAGGCAGTATGTCTGATGACATTGCAGAAGTCAGGAGACTTGTTAATCAAATCATTGACACCACAAAGGGAACGCAGGACGAACCATCTGAATATATTCTGGTTCCCTTCAATGACCCAAGTGAGATCTATTGTGGTGCCTTTGCAGCACCGACCTACAGTACCATTTCTGTCAAGAAGTGTATACAACCTTTAAATCTATACAGTACAATTTTTACTTGAAAATGGAAAATTATATTTAATGCTGAAATTGTTAAATGTACACAATTACTTAGATTCTGAAATGTTATCTCAATGTTATCCCAACTTTTTTTGCTAGTTGAGATAGTGAGACTATTTCACCCACATAATAACCTGGTCAATGTTTGTTAAAGGTGTAGTGAAATGAAAAATATGTTTTTCACACTTTTAGAGCATATCCGTGGTCATCATATGGGCATACCTAACAATAGATGCCAAAAAAAATGAAAAAAACCCATTTTTGTGTATTTTCACATCCAAAGTCCATAAAAAGCCAATCTTAATTACTTCCTGTAAACGAAAACGTGCTGCGTGATGACATAACGCAGCCTTCATGAAAATAAATGAATCTTGATTACATGCACCTGTTTGATTCCCATAGCTGCACGTTCTTCAAACACAGCTGATTTTAATTACAGAGATACTCCGTTTTGAATCTCATTGAAGATGAGTGTATTACTCATTTTAAACTTCATCTGCACACTAAAATATGTATCTGAAAACATTATAGGTTAGAAATAAGCCAGGTAGTAGCAAACGTGCTTCACTGGCCGTCTCTCTCTCACTTGTAAAAAAACACTAGCCGTGTTGCACACGGCTGAAGCAAGCCCCCAGAGCCGCTGAGAAATCTTGAAGCCGCCACCCCAGTGGCCAAAGCTGGAACTGCAGGCGGGGAGAAATACATGCGCGAGCAAAACATACTGATCTATATTTATATATATAGATATAAATATGTAAACATATTATACATAAATACATATGCATTTACATATACATAGGCATCTCCAGTGAATTTCATAAATATCTCGCGTTCAATCCTTGACACACGGGCTGCCGTAGAACGCAAAAATGACACTAGTGCGCATGCACATAACTCTACGTGTGGTCAAAATCGACTCAATAATTCTACTTCCGGCAGTCTTCCGGGTGCTTCAAAACGCCACTGAGCACATTCATTGAAATGATAGCTGGGGGCGGGGCAATCCGCTAGTCCCTCTAGTTATATTATACCTCTATGGGCTGAAGTGAGTGGGTACAAACACACTTGTCCGTTTGCAACCGAACGAACGGCCGGAAGTCCCATCCACTCCCATGTTAAAAAAAAACGGAAAAACGGGCGCGATCCGGTCCGGAAAAAGCACATCCGTGTTCCGCTTTTCATTGAGTAACAGACAGAAATGGCCGGATCCGGAACAAGAGCTTCCGTTTCGTAGCGACCCGTTTTCCGCCAGCAAATGGTGTGTTTGTACCCATTGAGATCCAACGTCCCATAGCCTGAAGGGATGGGACCTTCTGATTGGTTTAGAGTCGTTGAGCCGACGTTTCAGGCTGAACCTTCAAAATAAAATGACCGAAAATGTCACTTCAGTGCGTCTTTAAAGCTGAACATGCTGATCCGACATGCTGATTGTCAGCCCAATAAACCCACAGATTTTGTTAAGATGTAGTATTTTTTTTTAAATGCTGGTTATCTCATTTTAAACGACACAGCTTACTCAGTAGAATTAGTAATATATTTGTGGTCCTGCAATGTCAAAATGTGTGCATGTTTGTGTAGAATTTGGACCCATAACAAAGACTCCAGATGGTGATGTAATGAAAGACAAAGTATCTAAGCTCACTGCGAATGGAGGTGGTGATCTCCCTGAGATGTGCCTGTCAGGACTCCAGGTACAGTAAATCATAACACACTCCAGTCAGGATTTGCATATTGATTTATATTGATATATCAACCAATGATATTGGAGATAAACACTTTGGTCAATCCCCCACCTCTCTGTTTCCGTAGTTGGCTTTAACAGGTGCCCCTGCCTCCTCTCAAATCTATGTGTTCACTGATGCCACAGCCAAAGACATTGCTCTAAAGGATACCATTGTATCCCTCATCAGGAGCACCAAATCAACGGTAAATACTTGAAAAATCTTGTTAAAGAGAGAAACATATTTTAGTGATCATATCTCTCTCTTCTCAGTCACAAGCTGACATCCTTGCTATTCTTTTCCAATCTGCCCAGTTACATCCTTTCCCTTTCCATCTTGTTACCAGGTGAATTTCTTCATGACGGGGTCCAAGAGGAGTCGTCGTTCACTTAAAGCCGCTTCTTTCAATGACTACAAGGAACTAGCTCTGGCTTCCGGGGGCCAGGCCATTGAAGTTTCTAAGAGCCAGTTGCCTCAGGCCACCGACATCATTCTTGACACTTCGACCTCTGCCCTGGTAAATACATGCAGCTCCAAATGGCCATAAAGTAATTCAGTTTTAGGTTAGTGGAAGGAATTGATTTCTCTTCTGTTTCTTCTCAGGTGACGGTTCTTCAGCGAGATAGGAACGCTGGGAAGGAGACCTTCCCCTTTGTGTTGGACGGGTCTCTTACAAATGTCACTCTGTACGTTACAGGAAAAGCTATTAGCTTCACACTGACCAACCCAGAAGGTAACACAGTCACTATGCCCACACATTGTTTTTTTCTAATAACAATTGTTTAGATAAGACAAGAAACAAATAAACAAATACAATAAGTACATACATAATTGAATGAAAACATGTGTTTTTAATGTATGTAGGAGATCATTCACCTTGTGCTTGTACACACTAGAGCTGAAATTGCATTGGAATTGCATCGGAAAACATTAGTCTTTGTTAGGAGCCTAGGGGAGCCTATGGTCGTAACACAAAATGGACTCCCTCCTTCCCAGTCCCCAAAAAGCCAGACAACACATGTTCAAAATCCCAAGCATTATGGGTTTATTTACTAATGTATGATAAAAGTCATGACACGATATATACATATTACCTCAGGGTGGGATCTACAAAACAACTACAAACACATAAAAGATTCCTCACCCCTACACACAAATCTCTAACACATAAACATTAACAAATTACAGCACACTTGTGTTTGGAGGCTGGCTAGGAGAAAGACATCTGAACTTCTGGAAGCAGGAAGCTTTATAGTGACGCCCAAGAAGATAGGAGCCAATCACCTGCGAGAATCTACATACTAGTTAGCCAATCACACTCAGCCACCATTCACACCAGCTGGTACCCAAATCACTCACTCCTCACCACACTCTCACACATACGCACACACGAGGGGGAAAACACAGGAAAATACACAATATGAGCCTAGGGTCATAGCAGTCTTACACACCTAGTGCTGCTGTTTACTGAGACTAAGCTCTGTGTTTGCATATGCGTACTGTATTATTGTTTCCGCCAGGCCGAAGGCATGGCCGAGACTATGTTTTGCACCCTGTCAGTATGTACTAACTAATCGACGGCACCGTTGGCCCGATCAACGTGAAACTGTGCACACACACTCCTCCTAACGTTTCACAGTATAGTCATTAAACCAAACAGATCTGTCGGATTTTTCATATTGGCGAATTTCAAACATTGCTGGCCCACAATAACCTACCTGACTTGGCGGAGACCTGTGCTCCGAGGAGCACTTTTTCTAGTTTTGTGTAACACCCCAAGATCCATGGTTTACAGTGATTTTAGAACAGCTATAGCTTATCTGTTCTAAAATAATTGTAACTCACAGCCTTGTGTGGCTTATTGCTTTTATAAATAGTTACCAAATACCAACCTGAAAATAAAAGTTTTTAGTAACAATATGACTGTAAGAAATATGTCACCGACTGCCTGCACAAAGAAGGAAGTTGCTATGCAAATGCATTGAAGGTCCCCAACAGTGAGTATTGTAAATGTAAAATATGTCTATAGTGAGCAACTCACTATGGCATATGGCATGGCATATTTCTCACCTAAAATGTTATCAGAAACTGTTTTTGTTAATAAAAATTCACTAAAACATTGGATATTTTGAAACAATTTGTTTGGCACAGACAGTAACAGTGATAACATGCAGTGATTGGTATGTGTTTGTAGAATAATTTACAATGGCTTTGGGCATGGTTCAGCTCAGCCAATCATAATTAAGCTATATCCATTTTATAAAATGTTTTATCTAGCCTCATCTTCTTCTCTTCTATGTGTCACACTACCAGGTGTTAGCCAGAAACAGAGTGAGGCCAGTGGTACATTGGGGACCATTCAAGATGTAGGGAACCTGTGGAGAATACGTCTCAATGCTGACAAGCTGCCAGGAACCTGGCAGATCTACATTGTCACCAGCCATCCATACACACTCAAAGTGACAGGTCAGATACGCTCACCTGTGTCTGCTTTTTCACACAACCTATCCTTTTATGTATCTATTGGTTTGTTCAGCTCAATACTTTTAAAAGCATTAAAGCATTATTAATTGTCTGGTTGTTAACATTTCTGTGTGTCATTCCAGGTCAGAGCGTCATCACCTTTATCTATAACTTTGTTGAGGCCTTCCAGGGACCTCACCCAGGTTATGCAGTAATCACTGGGCGTCCAAAAGCAGGTATACAGACAGTCACACAAAATATCACACTCACAAATAGTCACATGCACTTTTACAACTATATGAAAACCATTTACTGTAAATTACGGGGAACTAAAGCCATTATGTAGTCATCAAATCATGTGTCATTAAGATTTGCCAATAATTTGATCATTCATAATCACATGGCTACATCAATGTATTTTCTACTCATTCTGTCTTGTCTTCTTCCCTCTTTGTCCTGCAAATCCAGGCCAGCCTGCCACCCTGTTGCTATCGGTGTTGGGTAAAAAGGGTCCAGATTCTGTGTCTATTGATAACGCTGGTTTGGGAATGGTCTCTGGTGCAGAGGCCATGAGCAGTGGCACAACAACTGACATGGGTAATGGAGATATCCTGGTTACAGTTGATAGTGTCCCAGAGGGTGAGTTTGTGATTATGCTGAATGGAACAGACTCGGTGTCCGGAACAAACTTCCAGAGGCAGTCCACCACCCAGATGTCCGTCTCAAAGGTTACCATCAAGGTCAGTGTCTTCACTTCCTCTATCTATGTCAATCAAGCGTGGAATTCCTAACTGGTCAGTTACTGTACATACAGCTAATTACTAAAATAATTTGGACGAGTCAAACAATTCACACAAAACCAACATAGGAAGAATACCTCCAAAAAAATCACACCCAGTGTGAAGTGGGCGGTGTGGTCACAGTGGTCATCACAGTGATGGAAGTGATTCACTTTTTAAAAAAAAGTTTTTTTTTTTAAGTTCATAGTCCTATTTATAGGGCTATGCACATGTGTCATGTGATTCTAGCCAATCACAGTCCTGAATAGAGTCATGGTGGCCAATCACGGTGCAGGGTTAGGGGGGTACAATGGTGGCCAATCACAGCGCAGGGTTGGGGGGGTGCAATTGGTGTCGATGTCCAAACCTCACATATAGGGGCGGTTGCACCGCCCATAAAATGTTTTTGATATGAGAAAATCGTATAAGGGTACAATTTTACCAATGCGGGCGGATTCTACCCATGCTTTTTAATGGGAACGGAGCGGTTTGTTGCCATTTACGGATTTGTGCAAAAAACACGCTCTGTTCCCAATGAATAGCATTGGCAGAATCCGCCCTCATAAGCAGAATTAAAGTTCGCTGTGACCACACCCCAAGAAAGTATATTACACTATTTCACCTGCCTTTTTTTTCTCCTCAAATCCTTTATGTTGTTCCTCAGGCAGCAGTAGACAGCAGTTTGGAGCCAGGGAAAACATTTTCCCTCCCATTCAGTGTGATGACCCAGGGCTCTGGTGGCACATACACCATCACTGCCAAGAATGACAGAGGCTTTGCAATAAAAGTCCCAGCAAGGTGAGGAGAAAGCCCCAAACACAACAGGCATTCTTGCTGTACAACACTCATATTTAATGATGCCATGCAATAACAGCCTCCATTATCCCGTTCACTCCCACTCCCCAATTATGTGACAGCCTAACTTTGACATCCGGCCAGTATGCCAATGCAACTTTGACCATGAAGTCACCTGGAAACACACCATCAGGCACAGATGTAACTCTAACCATTGACGTCAAGTCATCCAGCGGTGCCGATTCCAACTATGCCGTTCTAAGACTTTCTGTTGTTAGCAAGGTAACCAACCCCGTCTTTACCATTACAAAAGATACAGCACTGCTAATGTCTCATTTTGGATTTGCAGATTTTTCATGTAATACATTGGTCAGATGGTCACTCAAAGCTGCAATATGGAAACTGTTTTAATGATATAAATGTCATTTTAACCAACCTTTATGTTAATACCATAAAACTATTGCATCTGTAGTGGGTGGAAGTGGTCTCCCTCCCTACACTAGCAACACCCTACACCTAGCAATTTAGATCCTGGTGCTGGGTAGGACACCTGCTGGTAGACATATAGTACTGCATGCACATCAAAAGTGCAATATATTCCTGGACCCTAGCCAAATAGGCATTGCCTCTTGAATTGGTTCATTTCTGGTTTCTCACCAGCCAGGGGGGGCCTGGGTTTGAATCCCGGTTAGGACATAACAGATTGCATTTTTAAGCCTGTCTTATACATCATCGCTTGTTAAACTCATTCAATCAAATAAAAACAAAATCAGCAATTGATGAAGTATAAAGTATACATTTGATGAAGATGAAGTATAAATTTGTCTTTAACTAAGACCATTGTATTATATTGTACTGTACCTACAGTAGGCTGATTCACAACCGTTTCCCTCTTCTGCACTTGTTTTTGATGCTTTCTCCAGATCACAGATTTTGTACCGCCATTGTGCAAGATTGTCAGTGTACAGGCCGAAAACTGCCCTCAAGATGTATCTCAATGTGAACCCTTCAACTGGGAGCTCTCAGCAAACCTCACTGATGGTAATGGCACTGGCACAGAGAGCATTAAGCTGCGCCAGGGTAATGGAGACCTTGAGTACACCAACTTGGATGCTCCCTTGATTCAGGCATCGTACAACGCTTCCTGTTGCTCTCAGATCGTAGAACTTATTGCTGTTGATAAGGTTGGCAATGTGGGCAGGTGTTACCATTCAATTATTTACTCCAGTGGCCCTCCTGCATTGACCCTGTCCCTACCACTGTGGCTGTGTCTGGTGGTTTCTGCCTTTGTGGCCAGACTTTGAAGGAAACATGGGCCATGTTGATGAGGGTACTGTTAATGTTCCATCTTCATTTAGCTTTAGCTAATTGATGCAGCCAAGCAATTTCTCCAGTTCAGTTAACATTTCACGAATATTGTTGAAAACCACTCTTCCACTATACAGGACTAGCAAGAAACATGCCATGATGAAACCTTTCCTAGACGTATTTTTATACACACTTCTATGGCCTACACTGAAAACAGTTGCCTTACAAACCAGTGAAGATTACAGTGCAGTGATGTGATGTGATAGCAGACTATGACTTTCAGGATACAAAGCACACTCTTAATAGACTGTTTCCTTTTTAGCGGTGCCAACCGCTCTATACGTGGCTTTGACTCGGTGTCTGTGTGTGTGTCTGTGTGTCTGTATGTCTGTGTGTATGAGCCCGGGATGAGCACGGCAAAGAAGCAACACATACAAACACACGCACACGCACACACACACACACACACACACGGACTTGGAGATTGCCTATGCCATCTCTCCTCTCATTTGCCACACGTGCCACCGGTTATCAAAGAGGGGTCCAGGGACCCCCAGGGACGTCCGCCCGTATGAGCACGGGATTTTAAACAGCTATAACTCCAGTTTGCAGCATGCCACCAAGTCCAAATTTGGTATGTGGACTTAGACCACCAATACGGGCCGAGCATGAATTGCTCAAGCCCCGCCCCCTCTGTCTTCCCATTGGCTGGCCTTTAAACAGCCATAACTCAAGTTCGCAGCATGCTACGGAGTACAAATTTTGGACATGGACTAAAACCACCAATAGGGACAAACTGTAATTACTTAAGCCCCGCCCCCTCTGTCTGCCCATTGGCTGGGCTTTAAACAGCCATTATTCCAGTTTGCAGCATGCTACCAAGTACAAATTTGGTAAGTGGACTCAGACCACCAATAGGGACGAACTGAAATGAGTTAAGCCCCGCCCCAAAGTCACCGCTTCCTTCACACAGGGTGTGATTTTTTAAATATAAATAAAAAACATTTCTGTCAGACAATAAGACTTTTATGAATAAAAATGACCATAACAAACATATTTATTTTTTTCTGTTCCATTATGTTGAATGTCTGAATGCTATGTACATGTTGAAATAAAACTCTCTCCCCATTTCCTGTCAGCCTACTGTCCTGTCAATAAAAGGCATAAAAGCCCCCCCAAAAAAATCTTAAAACATTTTAAAAGACTAAAAACTATAGTACTATACATTCATCATGCACAGCCTAAACTCGGTGCACATGCTAAATGGACTGATTGATTGATTGATCACTTTATTGAAGATTTTCAAAAGTAAAGAGAGTACAACGGTTTAAAAAGATCCAAATGGATGACACAAAAAAGCCAACGACTTGTTTCCATGGTGGTCCATAAATGGTCAATCACTTGCATCAATCGAAAGAAACAGCGACAAGAAGGGGTACAGGGAAAGATAATAGATACGTTCTTAAAACAATAAATTAATAATCGATCCCTATTTTGGGCATGCCATTTTAGGTTACTTCAAAACATTTCCAAAAATATCAAAAGACAGTGAAAATAGTTGATTCATATAGTGTCTTTGTAGTCTCTCTGACCCTTCAAAGCGCCTCACAATGGATTTCACACACCAATGATGGAGGACACCATGCAAGGCACAAACCTGCTCATCGGGGGCAGTTAGGGGGCAAGTGTCTTGCTCAAGTACACTTCAACACGCAGTGTGTTTGTGACCATGTGAGTTTGAATAGCCTTAATTGATTTACACTGCACTTTCATTGAAAATGTCATTCAAAAGGGAAATTGAAAAAAAGAGTTGTGAGAAATAAACAGGAGCATAATTGTAACATTGATTTTGGCAACTGATAGGCGTTCGGATGTATTTTTTATGCCTATCTATAGCCAAACATCTCTCCAAATCCAGGCTTCCATTAACTATTTCCCATGAGTTTTGACTGCTATACTTATAGAAAAACTCTCTCATGCAGACAAAATTACTGAATGGCACATCTCATGAATACAGTAAACAGCTGGTGGACAAAGTACTCAACACCAGTACTTGAGTCAAACTAGATACTCTTGGTGAAATATTACTCATATTCTCCCATATATTATGCTAGGGTCAGCCATAGATTAATGTGTAGAGACCGCCCCAGTCTATGTGTCGAAGTGTCCCAGCTGTAAGACACTCCTAACAGCTCCCTGGGTGCTGTATCAATAGCGCTCATTGCTCCTAAATAGTTAGGATGTATTAATGCAGAGGACACATTTCACGTATGTACTGTCACAAAAATACCCCCTTTCCTCTGTCAACTATGAGGAAGGCTTGACGCCGAAACGCATCTGTGTATGCTGTCCGTGCCTCTATGAATTAAAAGTACCGGAAGGACTTCGGAGTGCTGGCTATTATTTTCTTATTACGACTGAAAGTTGTTCAGTCTAAAATGTACATGAGTTAAAGTAAAAGAGCAACTGCTTTTAAGAATAACACTCATTTTCACCCTTATCTTCATGGTCCTCCCTAATGCTCGTCATCAGATGGCAGTGGCACAATTTCCATTAACTCACTCTGCTTCTCATTATTGGGCTATGGACAGTTCATAAACCTGCCTACCAATGACACCATGAATGGGGATTCCAAGCTAATAGAGCTATATATAGCTAATAGGTGGCAAAACATAGTCTTGACCAGGCCTTCGGCCTGACGGAGACGATAAATCGTTTTAAAACTTGTTTGAAAATACCAAACTTGCCTACGGATGATGTCACTGGCAGGCAGATTTTTGGACACATATCCACATATCCACAGCACTCCTCTGAGACACGGAGTTGAACATTGAGAAAAGTGCGGCAGCTTCCTTTAACAGGACAGATAAATAAACAGAACTAATTTGTCATTCTTCCAGTTCACCTATATATCTGTCACCATCTTCAGGTAAATGCAATGAACTACATCCTTGAGAGAATTAATTTCTATCTCCACCAGGCTGGAACGGCCGGAGGCAGAGGTTATGTTTTCGCCCCAGTGT
Source organism: Gymnoscopelus microlampas (assembly GCF_963454915.1). NCBI lineage: Eukaryota > Metazoa > Chordata > Actinopteri > Myctophiformes > Myctophidae > Gymnoscopelus > Gymnoscopelus microlampas. The sequence goes on from NC_139939.1 coordinate 30,058,564, forward strand.
GTATGTGTGTGTATAAATCCGGAGCTAATCTTGGAAACTACCGATTACTGGCAAACCTCTGCCATGAAAGTCACACACATTTTTCAAATCAGCCTCATGGTGCCACTATACCAACCAGAACAAATGCACAACTTTTGAAATCACTTGACAACAAGGCAAGCGAGGCCTTGATGCTCGTGAAGCGTGAAGCAATCCCAAGCAAGCCGCTAGGCGAGTGATTGCCCGGGTGTACCTGTAACCAAATGAACCCATGGTGCCATTTTTACAGTTAAATTGACTCAAGATTTAAAGGTAGGGTAACCTCGTCACTCAAGGGTCCTTCTGGTCGATCGACACGGTCACAACTTTTTTCTGTTCTGGCCCCACAGTGGTGGAATGAACTTTCCACTGATGTCAGGACAGCAGAGTCACTGTTTCGCCGCAGGCTGAAAACCCACCTCTTCAAGAAACACTACCCTTCCTCTTTGCCTGGCCTACTTGTTGTTAACTAGTTGTACGAACTATTGTTGTATTGTTGCACTGTTTTATTGGATCTTGTTTAGTCGATACACTTTTTGTATTAGCTCGTGCTCACTTGATTTTGCTATTTTGTCTCATCTGTTTAAGAAAGTAGGTAGCAGATATATTGCACTTTCACCTTAGCGCTAGGTATACTCTTGGTTGCTTGTTTTTATGGGAAATGCACTTAAGACTTCTGGTGATTAGTAGTTTCGTTCCCTATACCTATGTTGAATGCACTTATTGTAAGTCGCTTTAGATAAAAGCGTCTGCTAAATGACTGTAATGTAATGTAATGTAATGATTTTCGTTGGTTAAAATACATGTGTTAAATTAAAATAGCTTGATATTGTGATACTAATCATAGATTTATAGAGTGTTTGTTCAATAATAGGAGTCTCCATGTCTATCCAGCTCTTTATTAAACAGAAAAAGCATTTTCGGGTCGGGATACATATTTGATCCAATCAGGATAGAGAACTCAGTCAGGAGGATAAAGATTAATCATGTGAAATTGGATGTGATAACACAAATACATGAGCAGGCAAAATTGCAACTGGAACACTATAAAAATGATGATGGTGAGTGTGCGTGCGTATGCATGTGACGTCATTCCCCTGAAAAAGAAATCACCATTACACCACTGGTTACACCCTCTGTGCTCTTTGGACTGGTGCATTTGGTTAAGGTTCAAAGAGAATTTGGACTTGGTGGGGGGGGGGGGGGGGGGTCTCGCCTGCCCTAAACGTAATTCCTGGAAACGCCGCTGCCCTGCACACACACACACACACACACACACACACACACACACACACACACACACACACACACACACACACACAGACACACACACACACACACACACACACACACACACACACACACACACACACACACACACACACACACACACACACACACACACACACACACACACACACACACACACACACACACACACAGCACAAATAAGCCATAATAGAAGGGCCAACTGTACCTCTAACTTGTTCCTTGTTCTTGAGAATCTTGTAATTGTCACACCACGCCCATGCTGATAAAACTATATAATCTGCTACTGTATATCTGTTCAGACACAGGACATATCTCATACCAGTCAAGTAACATAGAGGTATGTACATTATTATTGCTGGCATAAGCTTGGTTGATTTTTTTTTTGTTTAGTCTGGTTGTGTTTAGTGGTGAATGCAGTTTTATGATATCACCAAATGTTTTCTTGTATTTCACAGTGACCATTGCTTTTTAAACAACAAACATTATTTTTTTTATTATCTGATAACGTGTATGATTTTACTTCGATTTTGCAAAGGCACACTTAGTGCAATAGTTTTATACCTGCAATGCTGGGGTGGGCAACCACCTCTCTTTGACCCATCTACCAGGTGATCAGATTGGGCGATTCAGGTGATCAGTTGTTCATCATTATTAACGTTTATTGTGCATCAAACTTTTTAAAGTTAATTAAATTATTATTTAATAACAATTCTGTGAGAATGGCAACAAAAGTATTGTGTAACTATTAGTGGTGTGCTTAGTGCTTGAACACAGTTATGTAACTTCACCTACTCACTCTTTGTATTCTGAACTCTGAGCATTCACGTCATTCTTAGAGCAAAGTTCTGTAATTGTTTTGGAGGAAGTTTGGACTCGAGTGATAATTTTTTTCTGATGACTGACTTTATATTCAATCTGGGATGATTTGAGTGATTATAAGGACCCTCTCAAAATGAGATGACACATCTCAAGGGGCTATCCTTCTAATAAAGGTACTATATATATATATATATATATATATTTAATGACTGCATGTTTACAGTGGTATTATATTTAGGACCTAAAACATTCCTTTTGAACTGTGCTCACTATGTGTTATTCCTGGACCTTCCAGTAATTTTTTGGACTCATTTCTACTTGCTTTCTGACCATAATATTGGTCTTTTCATTCCGATGGATTAGGACTGAATGTCTTTAAATTTGCCTCAACTCTTCAAAAGCCTTATAATTTGCCATTCAAAGCTTTTAAAACAGTATATCTGAATGGCATTTAAGCAAGAGTATCATGTGAAGTGTGAATTAGACTTTTCCATCATTTATAATTTTAATTGCATCTGTTATTAATTATAATATCATGTCTAAACAACAGCTGTTTTTAATAATTGCTTACAACCTTTCTTTAAGACTGATAATGGCACCAGTGCTGGGTGTCGTCCTGCTTACCGTGGCCCTATCAGGCGGGGCCATAGCATTTGCCCCCATCGGAGGCGAGGCATCCACTCATGTCAGCATTACAGGAACGGCTCTTTTGCAAAAAGTGAAAGAAACTTGTCGGGCAGTGGCTGAATTATCTGGTCATGAGTTCAATCCTACGGTGGGTAGGAAGCATTCACTTTCCCAGAACATTTAAATAAGTCAGACTAATTCAATAGTCTGACTTATTTATGTACACTGATCAGACTCATACAAAATGTATATTATTTAATGTATACACTATACAGTGACAGAAATTTAAGTTACATTTTAACAAGCCAGTAGAGCAATCTGATTGATTCAAATGGGATTATTATATTAAATTCATCAGAAAAGATGAATGTGTGTTGGCCCATTCCACTTGAACAGGGAGCTACAGCAGAATAAGCTGTTAAAAAAAGAAACATTAAATGTGTGGTTAACTGCAATTTATAATTGGACTGAGTTATATTTGGATGCTGTAGATTTTACTTAGAAAACAGGTATTTGATGTTATGTATGGGCTGTAAATAACTTTTAGAGTAATATTCTTCATTTACATAGCAATAGCCCCCCTGCACTGTCTATAGGCCTATGATCCCCCACCCTGGAGGGATACAAGGGAGAAACAGAGACCAAGTTCAGAGTCAGGCAGTGGCAGGATTTGATTGTAGGGCTCGCAACTCACCTTTGTAATGCTCCAAAGGTTTATTTCTTTATAACAAACAGCAGATAGTATACGACGTTTCAACCCTTTCTGTCTTTTTCAAGTATATGACGAAAGGGTCGCAACGTCGTATACTATCGGCTGTTTGTTAAATAAACCTTTGGAGCATTTAAAAAAAGGAGTTGCGAGCCCCGCTTTGTTCTTATGTTACTGTTCCTACAGTTAAGCTCGGCACCAAAGAACGGAGGATGTGCGTTAGTTGTTTTTCTGAGGATTTGATTGTAGGCCACCAGCAGTAGTGGATTTCTTATAGACAAGGATCTTCTTAACTACAGCACAATCACTGGACACAGTTCTATATGCAAGATTTCCACAGAAATGTTCCGATTCTATCAGGTTGTCTTAGATTTTTCATTATGTCTGAAAGTTTAACACAAATGAGTCTGTTAATTTGTACTCTTTTCATAGATTTTTACTAGAAATCTAACCTCTGCCTTTTCACCTCTGAACTCAGGGTAACTCTGCAGAGGAGCTGGTCCAGGCCTGTCTAGGTCCCAAAGCAACAGGAGAGGTGTCAGCTGCCAAGTTCCGCTCTGCTCTCAATGAGATCTACGTTCAGAATGGACTGGTGGACCGTGATTTCATCAACAGGTGGGAGATCATAAGTATTGACGGGCAGTAGACCTTAAATTGAATTGAGTTGGACAGAATAATGCCTGTATAATCTCTGACATCACAAGTACCGTTCTCTAACAAGACACAATTTCAAATGTGTTAGAACAGTGAGTCCTTGTAACATTCTGTAAAGCTTGACAAGGCTTGTCCAAATCTATTACAAATGAATTAATGAATGAATTGATTACAAGTTAACCGACTGCAAATTCATTTCCATAACTTCAGTCCTCCCCACCACTTCAACAATGAGGCTTTTCTTGAGGGGCGGGCCCTGATCACAGAGGGTGTGGCTAGCATCAAGGCCAACATCCGCAATCAGAACTTCCAAGCTGCAAGGGAAACACTGGGAAGAGTGCTGCATACCCTACAGGTGAGAGAAATAGGGAGAGGAAGAATATGTAAAATTACTCACAAATAATTTGTTTTTGAAAACAAAACTGAAACTGTGTGTGTGTGTGTGTGTGTGTGTGTGTGTGTGTGTGTGTGTGTGTGTGTGTGTGTGTGTGTGTGTGTGTGTGTGTGTGTGTGTGTGTGTGTGTGTGTGTGTGTGTGTGTGTGTGTGTGTGTGTGCGTGCGTGCGTGACTAAACACTATCAGGACTTCTACAGCCATAGTAACTGGGTGGAGCTGGGATTCACAGATCCATACTTCAACCTCATCCGCCCAGACCTCGTTCTGGAAAGCCTGGCAGGTGTGTCTCTCTCTCTGCCCCCCTCCTTTTGTATTGAAGTATTTCAAAATATCCACAGGCATTCAGGGAGTGGGGGGATTGTTTACAAAGCATATTTGTATCTTTGTGGCTTTAAGAATTTTAGAGCTCAGTTATTCACACTGTAACATTATCTTAAGGTGTTTGTTGTGTGTTGATTTTCTTGATGAATCTGTGTTTATGTAGAGAAGGACACTGCAACCTGCAGTGACTGTGCCAGTGGAACATGCCCCAATCCTATCCTTCCTATCATTCTACACGAGAAGAAACTCACCTCAGGCTACTTGGGAATCTTCTCTGGTGCCAAGCCTAAAGGTATATGTAGAAAGAAATCATTCTAAATCATTCAAAAAATATATTCAAATTTCTGTGGAAATGTATTTGAGGGGTCTCCATATTGGTATACCATACTGTAGTTGTAGAATGGGAAGAAACACTATTGAACGTCACGTTATATGTGTATTATATTACAGTATTTATGTTAATAAACACAATTTCCTCTGTTCTCAAAACAGTTTATCTGTACCTTATTTTGAAAGTAGTACATTTCAGTTTTTTTTACGGCTAATCTACCTTTTGTTCAATGCAAGGTAAATGCAGTCACGGGGGTGCTGCTGACCTGACCAGCACAGTGGTCCCTCGCGGTGGCATTAACAAGGATGAGCGTCATCCAGACAATGTGGCATTCCACACAGCTGCTGTCAATTTAGCCACCAGTGCCAGCCTCCAGCTGCTGGAAGACATCCGTGGAGCTGCTGGGGACAATGACTTCTTGAGGTACAATGAGAAAGGACGAGAAAGTAAAACATTAATATATTACCAAGGTTCCTACACATTTTCCATTTAAAAATTCCATACTTTTCCGGTTTTTAAACATTTAAAGTGGTTAACACTAAACCCAGGCAATGCTAAAACAGAGCAATGTTATTGTGATTGTGTCATCACTGTCGTATAAATCTACTGTATACCTTCAACCACTACAGTAACAGAACGGATGTTCATGTACAAATTACAATTCATCAGTAAACTAGAAAGGAGAACTAAAGTATATTGACTTTAGCCTGGTAAACCCTCCCTCCGGAAATCTCATTTCCACAAATGGAAATGAGATTTCCGGAGGGAGGGTTTACCAGGCTATATTGACTTTGCTTTATTGGCTGTTACTGTAGATCAGGTAAATCATACTTGAAAACACTGTTTAAATGACTTAAAGGAGTAGTTCACCCCAAAAAACGACTTATTTTCTATCAATTACACAGCCCATGAACCATTGAATTCATGGAGATTTTTTATTTTTTGTCACATTCCTGAGCCAATAATGAGATGATAATAATAAAGATGCTAATGTATCCGGTAGGAGACACAAAGGAGACTCTTTGTGTCTCCTACTGGAGAGACCTCCGGTTATCAAATTATTGGCTAAGGAATGCGATAAAAACATAATAATCTCCATGAATTCAATGCTTCATGGGGTGTGTAATTGATAGAAAATAAGTACTTTTTTTGGGTGAACTACTCCTTTAAGTGCTTACTGGTTAAGCACTTTTATTTTGAATCTGTACATCTATGGAGAAGTACGGGCCTAAAACATGGAACTCCAAACACTATTTGGGGAAGTGTCCAAGGCTATAGATACTCAATTGTCAGAATCGATAAAATAAATGTTTGACGGTTTTGATCCAAGCCCAGGTTTACTTACGTGGAAACTTTACTTTTCTCATAATTAGGCTACATGACTGCATGAATGTGCAAGCAAGTTTTGGATTATTTGTAATGCTATGTATATGCAATTCTGCAACTGCAGGAAAAACACAGCTTGTAAGATACGTTTATTTTTGAGAAATTCTCATTTTTTCCCATACTCTCTTTTTTGTTTTTTCTATACTTATCCAGACCTGGAAATTACTCAAATTAAATTCCATACTTTTCCATACTCTCCATACTTGCGTAAGAACCCTGTATTACACAAAGAAATGCAAATGTTTGTTCAACTATTACAGTGTAAAATAACAAATGAGACAAATGATACATTCAGTCGATGCTTTTATTCAAAGCTATTCTACCATGAGATATTATACCCGCTGGGTAGCTTTAGTTCCATACTATACCAGCACCAGTTTCTGCAGCAGAGAAAATACACTATGACCTTTCTATGTGTCTTTTTTGTCTCTCACAGAATGATAGGCATCGCTCGTGCATCTGTTTTGTGCTTTGTCGTCGACACCACAGGCAGTATGTCTGCTGACATTGCAGAAGTCAAAAGACTTCTGCATCAACTCATTGACACAACAAAGGGAACGCAGGACGAACCATCTGAATATATTCTGGTCCCCTTCAATGACCCAAGTAAGATCTATTGTAATGCCTTTGCAGCATCGACCTAACATTTCTGTCAAGAAATACAACCTTTTTAATTCCATACAGTACAATATTCACACAAAAAAATAATCTTAATAATAGTTAATGATGCTCAATGTTTTTAGTTGTACACAATTATGTACACAATCACCTATATTCTGAAATGTTATCTAACTACTTTTTTTTTCGCTAGTAGGGATCACGACTGCATGTTCACAAAGCTTTTGATAGTATTGTTTATCTACTATATAAATGTTAAAGTTGTGGCGGTGTCTATGGTGGGTGTGAGAGACTGGGGGCGAGGGAGAGGGGGAAGGAGGGAGGGAGGGGGGGGAGAGAGGGAGGAGAGCCTATTTCACCCACGCAATAACATGGGCAATGCTTGTTACCGAAACCTGAACATGCTGATCTACATGCTGATTGTCAGCCCAATAAACCCGTTAATTGTTTTGCTTGTTTTCATTTAAAACTAGGTGTCTCATTTATTAAATGGTGGTTATCTCATTTTAAATGACACAACTTACTGAACAGAATTAGTAGTCTATGATATACATTTGTGGTCCTGCAATGTAAAAAATGTGTGCATGTTTGTGTAGACTTTGGACCCATGACAAGGACTCCAGATGGTAATGTAATGAAAGACAAAGTATCAAAGCTCACTGCGAGTGGAGGTGGTGATGCCCCTGAGATGTGCCTGTCAGGACTTCAGGTACAGAAGTTAATCATAACACTCTCCAGTCAGGATATGCATATTGATTAATATGGATATCAACCAATGATATTGTTGGTAAACACTTCAGTCAATCCCCCACCTCTCTGTTTCCGTAGTTGGCTTTAACAGGTGCCCCTCCCTCCACTCACATCTATGTGTTCACTGATGCCACAGCCAAAGACATTGCACTAAAGGATACCATTGTATCCCTCATCAGGAGCACCAAATCAACGGTAAATACTACATTACAGATCCCTGGAGGAAACAACAAATATTTTTAAAGAAATAACTATATATTTTAGTATCTCAGTATTTTATATCTCAGTCACAAGCTGACATCCTTGCTATGCTTTTCCCATCTGCCCAGTTACATTCTTTCCCTTTCCATCTTGTGACCAGGTGTCGTTCTTCATGACGGGGTCCAGTAGGAGGAGTCGTCGTTCACTTAAAGCCGCTTCTTTCAATGACTACAAGGAACTAGCTCTGGCTTCCGGGGGCCAGGCCATTGAAGTTTCTAAGAGCCAGTTGCCTCAAGCCACCGACATCATTCTTGACACTTCCACCTCTGCCCTGGTAAACACATGCAGCTCCAAAGGGCCATGAAGTAATTACGTTTTAGGTTAGCGGAAGGAATTAAATGTGTTTCTGTGTCTCCTCAGGTGACGGTTCTTCAGCGAGATAGGAGTGCTGGGAAGGAGACCTTCCCCTTTCTGTTGGACGAGTCTCTTACAAATGTCACTCTGTACATTACAGGAAAAACTAGTAGCTTCACACTGACCAACCCAGAAGGTAACACTATACACACACACTGTTTCCTTTTTCCTATTGCAATATCAAATGTTTAGGCAAGATAGATACGAATGCGGGCAGCCAACTACGCCACCTAGGGAATTGCGCCCTAGGAAATCGTTCTAATTCAATAAATTGAATAAAGCACCTGAGTGCAGAAATGCAACTCCTAACACGGTTCTTTGTACACTTTCAATAGTAGAGGCAGAAACGAGGGTCCAGTACCAAAAATAATCAACGTTATTCACATATTCAGTGGTGAATAACATTTAACATGATGCCTCCAAGGATAAAAAAAACAGTATAACTGTGGCTCAACAATATAAATTGTACCTCTATGTGGACTTATCTAACCTAAACGCAGCATACAAAACGACAAGGAGGGTACCACTACCATTGGAGCGGGGGTCACCTGCTCCCGGTTTGGGGCCTCAGCACCAGTCCTAAACAGAGAAACGGTACTGAGGCACAGCGCAATATGTTAAAAGAGTATACATGTCTCATAATACCCAAAGGTAGTATAAACTGCCTGTGTGAGTGAATGGGGTTGCGCGCATATATATATATATATATATATATATATATATATATATATATATATATATATATATATATATATATATATATATATATATATATATATAAAAACTCACATACAATTGTAATGCTTAAATTCTCATTTTAGGGTTAGGTAACTTCCAACAGTAGATATTAAGATTATGATTATAATTATTATTGTTGTGTGGTTTCCATCTCATTACTAAGATTGTCTTTGCTGCCGACCAGCAGAACTATCTTCTTATGCAGTGTTAAGCTATAGAGATGAGTCATAATTTAATGAGAAAATATGTGGCAAACAGGGCATGTTTTTTATCAATTATGTCAGAGAGAAATACTTTAACCTCAGCAAAGAAGGAAGTTGCTATGCAAATGCATGGAAGGGCCCAAATGTATCAATAGTGAGCAACTTCACACCTAAAAGGTTATTAGACACTGTTTTTGTAAATTAAAATTCACCAAAAGACATTTTGAATCAAATTGTTTGGCACAGTAATAGTGATTGGTATGTGTCTGTAGAACATATTACAACATGGTTCAGCTCAGCCAATCGTAATGGAACAACAACAATACCTCATCCATTTTATAACATATTTTATCTAGCCTCATTTTATTCTCTTCTATGTATCACACTACCAGGTTTTAGCCAGAAACAGAGTGAGGCCAGTGGTACATTGGGGACCATTCAAGATACTGGGAACCTGTGGAGAATACGTCTCAATGCTGACAAGCTGCCAGGAACCTGGCAGATCGACATTGTCACCAGCCATCCATACACACTCAAAGTGACAGGTCAGATTTTGTCTGCTTTTTCACACAACCTCTCATTTTATTTATCTATTGGTTTGTTCAGCTCAATACTTTTATTTAAGCCTTATTAATTGTCTGATTGTTAACATTTCTGTGTGTCATTCCAGGTCAGAGCGTCATCACCTTTATCTATAACTTTGTCGAGGCCTTCGAGGGACCTCACCCAGGTTATGCAGTAATCACTGGGCGTCCAAATGCAGGTACAGACAATAAAGCTGTCACACAAAATATTACACTCACAGATAGTCATATAATCACTTTTACAATTATATGAAAACCATTTACTGTAAATCAGATGGAACTAAAGTAATTATGTAGTAAATCATGTATCATCAAGAATTGTAAATGATGAGATCATATAGACAATTACATAATCACATGGCTACATCAATGTATTTTCTACTCACTCTGTCTTGTCTTCTTCCCTCTTTGTCTTGCGAATCCAGGCCTGCCCGCCACCCTGTTGCTATCGGTGATGGGTAAAAAGGGTCCAGATTCTGTGTCTATTGATAACGTTGGTTTGGGAATAGTCTCTGGTTCAGAGGCCATGAGCAGTGGCACAACAACTGACATGGGTAATGGAGATATCCTGGTTACAGTTGATCGTGTTCCAGAGGGTGAGTTTGTGGTTATGCTGAATGGAACAGACTCAGTGTCCAGAACAAAATTCCAGAGGCAGTCCACCACCCAGATGTCCGTCTCAAAGGTTATCATCAAGGTCAGTGTCTTCACTTCCTCTGTCTATGTCAATCAAGCTTGGAAATCATTACTGGTCAGTTATATATACACAGTTTGTGACTAAAATAATTAGTCCAACAATTCACACAGAGGGTGTGAATTGTGACATGCCACCAATGAAAATGAGAAAATCATACTAGGAAATATATTATACCATTTCACTTGCTTTTTTCACCTGCTCAACTCCTTTTTGTTGTTCCTCACTCAGGCAGCAGTAGGCAGCAGTTTGGAGCCAGGGAAACCCTTTTCCCTACCATTCAGTGTGATGACCAAGGGCTCTGATGCCACATACACCATCGATGCCAAGAATGACAGAAAAATTGTCATGACATTCCCAACAAGGTGAGGAAAAAGCCCCAAACACAACAGGCATTCTCATCAATACTGATATGGCTCAACTTTTGAAACTGACAAACTGATTTGACCGTACAACACTCATATTTAAAGGTAGGGTAAGTGATTTTCTTTGGTTATAATAAGGGTTAAATAGCTCTATATTCTGATAGTACTCATTGCTATAGAGTGTTTGTTCAGTAAAAGGAGTCTCCTTGTCTCTCCAGCTCTTTATAAAACAGAAAATGCATTTTCGTTTCAGTTTCATTTCCAATTTTATCCAATCAGGATAGAGAACTCAATCATGATATGGAAGTGATGACACTAAGAAATTAGCAGACAAAATTGGAACTGGAACACTATAAAAATGAAGCTTAAAAATGGGTACTTTCTCCTGATTGGCTGAGATTTTGACACCTACCGGAAAATGTATTTTCTGTTTATTAAAGAGCTGGAGAGACGGGGAGACTCCTGTTACTGAACAAACACTCTATAGCAATGATTACTATCAGAATATAGTGCTTTAACCTTTTAACAAAATACTTTTTGTTTTAACCAAAAAATATCACTTACCCTACCTTTAATATTGTCATAGGGTGCGTTTGGAAATACAGCACTGAGCGCACTGGCCAATACAAACTAATAGGCGAGAGCGCTGCGGTGCACAATTTCCGAACGCACCCATAATAACAGCCTCCATTATCCTGTTCAACCCTCCTCTTCAATTATGTGACAGCCTAACTTTGACATCCGGCCAGTATGCCAATGCAACGTTGACCTTTACGCCACCTGGAGACACACCATCAGGCACGGATGTAACTCTAACCATTGACGCCAAGTCATCCAGCGGTGCCGATTCCAACTATGCTGTTCTAAGACTTTCTATTGTTAGCAAGGTAACCAACCCTGTTCATGACTATAACTGTAATCTTACAATAAATGTAGCCACAAAATCTCTGTACGTCCGACTGTAGTTTACGTATCTCGAGATATGCCCATATATAGGCATATATGGACATCCAGTTGTCCAGAACCGCCTATCCAGTCAATATGCACTTATATGGGTATGCCCAAATATGTCAGAGTACATGTTGACAGATGGGTGTTTGTCCGTCTGTGTCCCTTTAATTGGAGATCTAATGCATTCCCAACTTGCATTGTTCCCGACTTGCATCGCCAATCCGACCGATATGCCCATATATAGGCCTACATGGAGATCCAGTTGTCCAGAACCACCGATCCGACCAATATGTCCATATATGGGCATATACTGATGGCATCAGGGATCTCCATATATGGACATAAAAGGGACACAGGCAGACAGATATAGAGATCTCCATATATGGGCATAAAAGGGACACAGACGGACAGACTACCCATCTGTCAACAGGTACTCTGACAACGGGTATTACAAAACCGGGTGGAGCATGCATTCACAACTTGAATTGTTTCCAACTTGCATCGTTCCCGGGTAAACCGGTGCTGGTGTAATCATATAAATACATATCAAGTTATTAATAAACAGTGTTTACCATTACAAATAATGCCTAAGACACTGCTACCAAATTTGTAATTTTGGATATGCAGGCTTTACAGTAAGCAAGCGACACCAGAATGAAAAAGTATAAATTATCTAGACTTTATGTAGAATCACTATATTAAATGATTTACACCTAGGCTGAATCACAACTGTTTCCCTCCTTTTCTTTTTTATGCTTTCTCCAGATCACAGATTTTAGTTCGCCATTGTGCAACATTGTCAGTGTACAGGCCGAAAACTGCCCAGAGGATGTATCTCAATGTGAACCCTTCAGCTGGGAGCTCTCGGCAAACCTCACTGATGGTAATGGTACAGGAATAGAGAGCATTAAGCTGCGCAAGGGTAATGGAACCCTCCATAAGACCATCTTGGACACTCCCTTGATTCAGGCAACGTACAATGCTTCCTGTTGCTCTCAGATAGTAGAATTTATTGCTGTTGATAAAGCTGGCAATGTGGGCAAGTGTTACCATTCAATTATTATTCCCCCGAAGACAGATTTTGTTTCGCCATTGTGCAACATTGTCAGTGTACAGGCCGAAAACTGCCCAGAGGATGTATCTCAATGTGAACCCTTCAGCTGGGAGCTCTCGGCAAACCTCACTGATGGTAATGGTACAGGAATAGAGAGCATTAAGCTGCGCAAGGGTAATGGAACCCTCCATAAGACCATCTTGGACACTCCCTTGATTCAGGCAACGTACAATGCTTCCTGTTGCTCTCAGATAGTAGAATTTATTGCTGTTGATAAAGCTGGCAATGTGGGCAAGTGTTACCATTCAATTATTATTCCCCCGAAGACAGATTTTGTTTCGCCATTGTGCAACATTGTCAGTGTACAGGCTGAAAACTGCCCCGAGGATGTATTTCAATGTGAACCCTTCAGCTGGGAGCTCTCAGCAAACCTCACTGATGGTAATGGTACTGGCATTAAGAGCATTAAGCTACACCAGGGTAATGGCATTCTCCACCACACCAACTTGACAGCTCCCTCAATTCAGGCAACATACAAAGGCACCTGTTGCTCTCAGATAGTAGAACTTATTGCTGTTGATGAAGTTGGCAATGAGGGCAGGTGTTACCGTTCAATTGTTCGCCCAGATTTTGTTAAGCCATCGTGCAATATTGTCAGCGTCAAGGCAGAAAACTGCCCTGAGGATGAATCCCGATGTGAATCCTTCAATTGGGAGCTCTCAGCAAGCCTCACTGATGGTATTGGTACAGGAATAGAGAGCATTATACTGCACCAGGGTAATGGAACCCTCCGGTACACCGAATTGGATGCTCGCTTGATTCAGGCAACGTACAACGCTTCCTGTTGCTCTCAGAAAGTAGAACTTATTGCTGTTGATAAAGTTGGCAATGTGGGCAGGTGTTACCATTCAATTGTTCACTCCGGTGGCCCTCCTGCATTGACCCTGTCCCTACCACTGTGGCTGTGTCTGGTGGTTTCTGCCTTTGTGGCCAGACATTGAAGGCTGCTTGGGTTATATGTTGATTAAGCCTTAAGGTACCATTAATGTAATGTTTAATCTCGACTTTGCTTTAGAAGCAATTTCTCAAATTGTCTATATAAATGCTAGACCGTAACATGTTCTGGATATTGTTGAAAACAGTACTCTTCCACAATACACGAATGGCAAGCAAGAGACACATCATATGATGAAACCTTTTCCATTGCACACTTGCAGTGACATTTAAAATAATTGCCATACCTGGGGCGTTTACAGTGCAGTGATTGTCTCTATGTGATAGCAGACTATGATTGCATTTCAGGAAACACAGCACCCTCTTAATAAACTTTTAAAAATGAATTGGAGCTAGATGGTAAAACAAGTTTATTCATCAAAATGATCCTAACAAACATGTTTCTCTTCAGTTCCATCATGTTGAATGTATGACTGCTATTGAATGTACTATGTTGAAATAAAACTTGTTCTAGTAATGAAACGTGTTTCACTGTTGACAACCGGATCAATATAAAAAAATAAAACAAATTCCAACAGAAACTAATCTGACAAGTGTTTGATTAAATTTGTCATTACACATTTAGTACAGATATCTAATAGTTTAAATGGGTAAAATGTAGCTGGCAAAAGAACAATTCCCTTTCCCAATTTAAGGTGCTTATGTTGCTGCATCTAATTGTGCCTCGATGTAAAAATTCAAACTGGTATTCCAATACAAGCTATACAATGCAACAGAGTAAACAATGGTTCAACAATTCAAATGTAGGCCTATATACAATCTTCCCACTCACCATATTAAAAGGTTTATATTTCCTACACACAATTTTCAAACATCCTATAAGGCCAACCAAACATTTTAAATAGGCTTTTATGGGGTTCTGGTAATAAAGGAACTTTCATGGAAATCCTGTAAAAGGAAAACAGATATTTTTTCAGTCATCAGTCCTCTTAAAGGAGTACTGATGACTGAAAAAATCCTATTTTATATCAATTACACACCACATGAGGCTTTGAATTCATGAAGATTTTCTTGTTTTTGTAGCATTCCTATGCCAATAATATGATGACCGGCGGAGTCTCCTACTGCGTCCCCTATTGACCGATGACCCGGTCATCAAATTATTGGCCCAGGAATGCGACAAAAACAACTCTGAATTTAAGTCTTCATGGGGTGAGAAATTGATAGAAAATAAGTCATTTTTTGGGTGAACAACTCCTCACGGCATGGATATACTCTGTGATCCAAATACATTACTCAAATAACTCATTAATCCATCATTTCCTTTTAAGCTGAATATGAACCTGCCTATAAATATGTCAATGCCAGAAAGTATTCAATGAGAAACACTATTTTACTACTTAAGTCAATGTAAACCCTGTTGTAGACGAGACCTTTTAGAAGATACAAATAAATAGCCGCATTACAAATTAAAGGAAAAATAGGGCATTTGTGGCCATTTTGTGGTTCCACTGATCCAGAGCCCATACATTTTTCCCCATTGAGATTTCCAAAAATATTTATATAAATTATTTTAAGCCTAGAATCAAGCCATCCAGGCTCCTTGTGAATCATAACCATAAAACATTTGATTCTGTGAGAGATAGAAATGTGAAAACCGCAAAACAAAGGGTATTTATTAAATATAGCATATCATATAATTAAATATTAAAAACTGTTGAATCAAATTTCTTATGGTCGTGATTCACCAGGAGCCTGGATGGCTTGATTTTAGGCTTGAAATAATTGATGTAAATATTTTTTTTACTCTCTATCGGCTCTGGATTGGTGGAACCACAAAATGGTCACCACTGCTATGCCCTATACCAAATGCAGATGCTTCCATACAGGTGAATTGCATGATGCAATTAAGCAGGTAACATACGATCATGCACTGTGGCATAATCTGAATTTGAGACCACCGTGTTAGACAGCACTCTCCACCACAATGATCAAAACATGAGGAAAACCCTTTAGAAGTACACATTTCCATTGTACAATCTATACCAAAGCGCATTGAAGCTTTTATGGCAGCTTAGTGATGTAACACTTTACCAAGTAAGACACCTTTTTCACATCTAAATATTTTAAAATCTTAAACATTCTATCCCAGATTTTCACACCGCCTATGTAAAAAAGCATAAATGCTCAAAACTGTTGTTAGCCACAAGGTGCATATTAACCAAGCTTAATAACAAATACAAAAACACCAGTCATTTTCAGTTTAGCACAATCATTGCATTGATGGAACATGAATGTAGATCTCCATTGTACAAAACAGTTCTACAGAGAAACTCTGAGGGTCCTTGACATGTTTTGTAATATAAAGTAGAACTGACAAGCACCAATTGTCTATGTACAGTATATGCTCATCATGAGTTCTTTATTCCACATCTTCATTTGTTGGTCAAATTTACAGCCCTCTAAAATTAAATGGACCCTTATACAAGATATTCAAAAGCATATAAACAAGGGGATGTTTTAGATTTTTGTCCACTGCAATTACTGAAATATTTATTAAGTAATACATTTACTTTCAATTCCAAGCCATGCATATTGCTCCATATCTAACCAACTTAAATCAAATTATTCTACATTTCTCATGGGCAAACACAACCATTCACTTCTTGTGTGGGGAACATGGGTACATTTTGAGTGTTTTCTCATCTGATTTTATGTACATTTGTCAAGTGTTTTTTGAGGTGACCGGACTGTGTGAATTTCTTGGGGCAGTGGGGGCAGGGGCATGGTTTCTCCCCTGTGTGTATGTACTTGTGCCTTTTTAAATTATTAAAATCAAGGAAACCCTTCCCACAGTAAGGGCACCAGTGCCTCTTCTCCCCATTGTGCCACCTGATATGCACATTTAGCTCCACCATCCTCTTGAATTTCTTTTCACATAGGCTACAGTCGAATGGTTTCTCACCAGTGTGGATTCTTGCATGGGTTTCCAGATCACGTTTTGTGTGGAAGCCTTTATTGCAAATTTGACAGACAAAGGGCTTAACTCTGCCATGAACCATTTGGAGGTGTTTGGTGAGGCCGAAGCGGTAGACAAAACCCCTGCCACATTCCGCGCAGACATGGATCTTTCCATTGCGATGTACCCTGCCATGTCGACTGAGGCCCTTAGCATCTGGAAAGTTCTTCCCACAGAGCAGGCAGGAGAAAGGCCGGCGGCCTGTGTGGAGGCTTACGTGGCTCTCCAAGGCTGCTGAGCTACTGAGGATGCGACCACACTCCCCACACTGGTTCTTGAGCAGACGCCTACCGATTACTGATAATGGCTGTAGCGGTGAAATGATTGGTGGTGCTCGGCCATGCACGGATTGGACAGGGGTGTTTGGAGGACTGCTATTGGTCGCTGGGCACTGGTTAGAAGTAGAGGTGGGTGATATGGTCTGAGGTTGATATGGTGGGACAGAGGGCTCAAAATTCAATGGTATAATCAAATGTGGGATACTATTTCTGGAACATCGTTTCAGAGTTGTGGGGGTCTGCCCTTGTGTGTTATTGTTTGCCTGGTTTATTGATGACCTTCTACCTCTGGCTTCCATTCTAGGCAGGGTCCATAAAGTTTTGCCTGTCTGGCATAATTTGTTGATATTTTCTGATTGCCTCAATTCACCTTCAGATTCTGATTCATTTTCTGATTGGCCATATTGACCTTCAAACTCAGGTTCATTTTCTGTTTCTTCATTCTCTGTTTTAACCAAAGTTTTAGCTTTTACTGCCCTAAGCACCTGCTGAAGGTTGACTGCTTTGGCTAACTTTTGAGCATTGGTCGTTTCCAAGTTTTTGACATTGGTTGCCTTAGTAAATGTTTTAGCATTGGTTGCTTTAGCTACATTTTTAGCATTGGCTGCTTTAGTGAACTTTTCTGCACTGGCTACTGTCGCCAACTTCTGAGTATTGGTTGCTTTAGACAGCTTTTTACCATTAGCCAACTTCTGAGCATGGGCCATATTTTTAGCGTTGGCTGCTTTGGATAATTCTTTAGTACAGGCTGCTTTAGCCAACATTTTAGTATTGGCTGCTTTAGCCAGTCTAAACTTTTTGGGGCTCACAGCATCTCTAATTAATCTGGGCCTCTTAACACTAACTGGAGTCGGTTCATTAAATCTTTTTCTATAGCCCTCTCTAGTCAATCCTGGTCTCTTGGGATTATGAGGGACAGGTTCACTAGTAGTCCTTTTAGGGCTACCAGTATTCTTGCTTAATCTAGACCTCCTAAGACTAACAGGAGTGTGTGTATCATTAGCGGTTTTAAGACTAACACCATTTTTAGTTAAATCCGATTTTTCAGGACTGACGGGAATCGATTCACAAGAGTTCTTGTTAGTACAAGAAGTCTTTGTAGGGGTCTCGCCATCTCTATTTAATCTAGCTTTCTTAGCTGTGACAGGTGTAGGTTGTGCTTCTGTCTGTGATACAGGGTTTAGCTCTGTTTTACAGGGCTTTAATTGTGGTTTGCGATGACTGCGGAGTTGTTTTAAGTGGGTATCTTTATCCACCCCTTTCTTGTCATCTGTTCCAACTGTTGTATCCGTAACACCATTGGAGGGAGCCTAAAATGAAAATAAAACAAATTAGGAAAAAAAGAAAGAGGCTGCAACCAAAATATTAATTCAAATACAAATAGATAGAATAATCAATAAGAAAATTACAAATTATTGCAGCCTTAATTGAGAGTGAACTGTTTGACCCAGGGAAAAGAGATGCTGGTGGTTCAGTAAGAGACACCGTTGATGCAAAAATCCTATACTTTGATACAAATGCCGATCAAGCTTCTCCTCATGGCTAATAGATTGTGTGCAAATGAGCAGTCAACACAGTGGGGTCAACAGAAGTAATAATTTGTGTTTCCATTTTCAAAACTAGCACACCTGGCCAATCACTGTGGAATGCGGGCATGCATTTAGGTTTGTCCTCTCGGAAAGTTACAACAACAGAAAAGTCACATTGCGTATTTTGCGATCACTATCTGTGAGATAACTGAGAATCACCATCCCAAACAGTGGCATTGTTACACTAGAGACAGCACCAGTGAATCTGAATTTGATAACCACTGATTGAAAAGCTTACTTACTTACTACTACAGGGCAATGTTATTCATATAAAACAAACATTGGTATTACCTGTTCCTGGACTTGAGCTATTGGTGTCACTGCTAACTGTGCCAGGAATTGGGCTTTAGTCATCTGTAAATGAGGGTCACACAGGTCCTTGGAGATTACAGAAGAGAGTCGTAACAATGCACCTGAGGGTATCCCTTGCATGGTTGTTAGAACATTTGATGGGTCTGGGGCCTGTGCACATCCGCTTGTGGATCCCTTGTTCAAAAAGGAACTAGCTTGGGTTGATGTTGACTCATCATCTTCAGTTGACGTTGGCTGAGATGATTTAACTGCTGCTACAGTTTTCTCCTGGACAACAGTTGGCACCTTTGGAGGTACAAAGTTTTGTACCTGCACAGTGATAGATGACTCTTTGGAACTGGGTTGTGTTTCAGCTGGTGATGTTATAGACATGGGGGCAATTTCCTGTTCACATGCAGGTGACATCTGAGATGGCTCGACTGCTGCTACTGGTACCTCTTGGACAATGCTTGGCACGTTTTGTAGAACAGAGGCCTCCGTATGCTTTTTAATGGGTGCATGTTTCAATTTCAAAATGTCTTTTCTTAATACAGGCAATGATAGCCTAGTCAATTTCACCACTGCAGACATTTTCTTTGGGGGAACAGGAGGTACACTTAGAGGCATTAAGGTGTGTGCATTGGTTGACTGTTTCAAACTTGAACAAGTTTCTGTGGATGCAGTTGTCATTTTTGAATCTGCAGCATTGGTTTTGGTTGAAGCCAAGTTGTCACTCTTTTGGGACAAGGTTGTAGTTAAATTGTCCGTTGAAGTTTGTGAAGACAAAGTACAGGGTTGAGCTAAAGGCACTGCTACAGTTTTTGAATCTTCAGAATTGGTTTTGCTTGATGTCAAATCGTCACACTTGTGGGACAATGTTGTAGCTAAATTCACTGTTGAAGTTTGTGTAGACATGGTAGAGCTTGGCTTCTGTGATGACAAAAGACAGGGCTGATCTAATGGCACTGCTACAGTTTCAGTGGATCCGGCTGAATGTTGTTGCACTGGCAGCATAACTGTCTGTGGGGCTGTGGTGGACTGTTGTTTGCCTGGTGTCACAGCTGACATCTGCCGTGTTAACACAATTATTTGAGGGCGTGAATTCCCTGAATGGCTGGATGAGTTGGCAGTTGCCTGTGAAGGGGCACTGGACAGTGATTGGGTGGGTGTAACAGCCATTGTCTTTAAAGTTACAGTGGGAACAGTTGGTTGGGTTTCACCATCAGCTGTATAAACTTTAGGTGACCAATTCTTCTGTGCGGATACAACTGTCGAGATGACGGTTGAGAGTTGTGGACGTGAAAGGGCTGATATCATACAGGGACCATATGAGGACAATGATCTTGGCATGACAATTATTTTCGGAGGGGTCACACGTGGCAACTTTGGAGTCACCACCATTATTCGACGACCATTCGACAGCATTGCTGTGGGTCCAGTACTTTTGGGAGAAACAATAGTATAATGTTTTGGGATGACAAGAGTCTTTACTTGAGCTACAGTATTTGATTGTTGATTTAGAGACCCAGCTGTACTTTGCAAATCGACTGGTGGTTGGGCTATTGTTGGCTCTTCTGTTGAAGGTAGCTTGGCTACCGTTTTCTGAGTTACAGTCGGCGAGTGTAGTGTTGGTGCAGCTGAGGTTTCAGGGGCACCAGGAGCAGATTGTTGATCTGTAACTAAAGTAGAAGTTTGCGAGGTAACCTGAGATGGAGAATGTTGGGGTTTGGCAAGTGGTGATGTAGTCTGCACACTTGACTTGTTTCCTATTGTTGCATCATCATCATCATCATCCTCCTCAAAGGTTTGAACATTCATGGCTTCAATTAGTAGCATTGCATCCTCAAGAGTTGGATATGAGATTGAGCGTTTCCTTGGTTGTGATTTGGGGGGCTCAGTTGAAGAGGTCTTCAACTGAGCCTCAATAACTGATGGACTGTCAAGTGAGGGCTGAGTTACCTCATCTATTTGCTCCGGTAGCTGCTGGCATTTAGATAGATTCTGTTTTACTGACAAATGTTCTCCTTCAGGAAATGGTGAAAGTAGAGAACAGTCCTCAGTTTCTTCCATGTGTGCTGAAGGAGGGTTGACTGTCTTGTGGGCTGTGGGTACAATATTTTGTGGACATGTAATAATCTCTTCTGCTTGCTGTTTAAATGTAGACGGTCTTGGTTTCTTTAATGGGCGCCCTCTTCTGGGTAATATTACTGTAGCAGGAGGAGGATATACCTTAATCTTATCCACTCTTGCTGAAGTGGAATTTTCGGTTTCCTGATCTACAAGAACATCAGTGGGTGGAGACTGAACCTTATTTTCAACTGGGTGTAGGGGAGATTTAATGTGTTTGGCAATCTTTGGTGGTCTCCCTCTTCTTCGCTGTGGCAATGAATCAGGCTGGACAACCTCTGCTATGCAATCTTCTACCGCTGGACTAACAGATGGTTTCTCCTTTGTGAGGGTAGTTGTCTCTGGCAGGTTTTCTGTTGGGGAGGCCACTAATGTCAATTCTGATATCGACTGCTGTTCCATCTTCTCCAGTGGAGGTGGGTGCTCCGGTCCAGAGGCCTGGCTGCGAGTTCCTCTCTCACAACTCAGCTCATTGTCCCCTGCTGTATCTGGTGTGTCTGGGGCCTCTAAAGTGTCCCGTTGATCTTGCTGAAGGGCAGTATGTTCTCTGATTGAAGATGGCTGGTCAATGGGATGTTTTTCGGTAATGTGATTGAGTGTGCCTAGGGACAGAGGTGAATGAGGAGAGTTACACAGGGAAAACAAAAACGGGTAGTAAAAAAAAAGGACAAAATAACGTTTGAGGATTCATTAATTACATTTTTGGATAATTGAAGAGCTATTGTATAGTTTTGTGTATCTATTAAATTTTGTATTTGTTGGAAAGGCATAATTTCTTTACCTGAAAGTTGATTTCCATCTCCATGGATCTCAAGCTGTTGCTCCCCCTCCACGGCCTCCTCTGTCCCGCTGTAAATCTCACCCACTTGCAGAGGAACAAGGTCTTAAAAAACAAAGATAGAAAACAAGAGGCAACAGTTAACAATGAGTTCAAAAGTTTGATTTAATAAAAGTTAGTGAACTGTGTGGCTGCAATTATGACTGCATGATATTGAGAATATATCAAAACAAACATTTATTTTAAGAGTACTATTTAAAAATGTGCCTGACTGCACGTGCTGATCAGTCTCAGGGAACAAACGTAACTTTTAGGCTTACCAGTCAAAAAAAAAGTGGCTGGTGGCAGGCCAAAAAATATAAAAAGCTTTTTAGTATATTACCATGGGTGGGTATGTGTACAGGTATACTGAAGGAAGACTTGCAAACTCAAAAGGCCTGAAAACAGTGGCAAGTTCTGAAATTAAAACCCTCTGTCCAGAGCATGGCTTGATAACTCTACCATAGCAAATAAGCAGCAGCCCAGGGCCCAGGGCCCCCCTGTAAATAACTTTTTCACACAGCACCCCGGAATTGATGACATTTTTTTTTCTTTCGCGGAAGCACAGTGAAAAGCAAACGTTTCAGTCCTGGGACCTTCGTCAGTGCTATATGGGTGGATCACAGACAGACATTGCTTTTATAGGGCTCCCTAACAGCTCAGCTCAGGTGCTGAGGATCACTACTCAGGGTCAAGATTAGTAGTTTTGTACTATTTTGTAATGTTTTTCAAAAAAATCTTTCAAACATGTTTTTCAAAAAATATTTTAAAGAAAATTCTAACATGTCTATATGTGTAATAGTCTGTACAATGAATTTCATGATTTCAAATGTAGCACTGTTTAACCCTAGATTTGTTGTCTGCGCCCCACCATTGCCATGGTAATGATTAAGTGGTTAGTTGATTTGTTGATATATAAAAAAAACTGTAAAGATAAATAGAAACGGCACTTCTCGATTATTCAATTTATCAAAAAAAGGTAACCGATAGAATAATCACAAAGAAAATAATTGATAGTTGCAGCCCTACATTATACGACTACTCAAAATATATTTAATGGGGGTGAAAGTGATTATTTTGTTAGAATAAGCTAAATTGTGTTTGCTCAGTAACAGGGGTCTCCCTGAAACTTCAAGTTGTTAGTAAACAGAGAGTACATTTTCAGGTCAGGATACCAATTTCATCCAATCAGGAGAGAGAACTAATACAGGATATACAGGATTAACAAGTAAAATTGGAGGTGAACAAAGAAACAAAGAAACATGCAGACACATTTTGAATTGGCACACTATCGAAATTGAAGCTGATAAATAGGTTCTTTCTCCTGATTGGATGAAATTGGTGACCCATATTTTCTGTTCACTAACCACCCCAGCCAGCATCCGTATTGTGGGGAAAGCTTCCCCTGCAAACATCAGATCGACGCGTCGCATTGTGAGCTTGTTGATCGGCTATTTTCAGCGAAAGCTTTCCCCACAGAAAACACACTAGTATTAAGCAGCCCTGGGGGACTCCGGTTACCCATATGGGGTTAAAGTGGTTAAAACACTTTAGAATCCTCATAATGAGTGTTCGAGAAGTACGCCCGCTACATGAATCAAGTTATCGCATGGTAAATGATCTTTCAACGTCCTTCTCTTTATTAACAATCTTATACATCCAAAACACATCAGGTAATGAAGCAACATATCCATCAACATGAAAGACATGGACAATACAGAAAAACAACAAAACAAACAAAAAAGATTCTCTTTCAACGGTCTGGCTCTAACGTTACATCACACCTGGTGTATTGAACAAAACAAGAAAACAATAAGTTTGTACACTACAGTGCACTTTAACGTGTATTTATGAACAAACAACGTTACTTCTTAAACGTTTTGGCACTGCTTTTAAATGTGAATGTTGTAGCAGAGCTATTAATAGTAGTAGCCTAATAATGAATCTACTGAAATTGGTTGGTCAAATCAAAATACAGTGCCGTTAGTAACAAGCTAACGTTAGCCAACCAGTGTTGCCATGTCTGCTTATTATAAGAAACTTTGGGCTTGTTTTTGCTGTGAAGTTGCATGTAAATATTGGAAGTTGCGAGTTGCGGTTTTTGGGCTTGTTTCTAAAGTGTAGTTGCTTATTTGGGCTTGTTTCCTAATGTTTTTTAAACCAGTGGTTCATTTTGAAGTCAAGGACCCCCAAATGAAAATGTTTTGACTGCGGACCCCATATGAAAATATTTTAAGTCAGGGACCCCCTACATGATTGGTGTTGTTATATGTTTCAAAAAAAAGAATCCACATTTTTCAAAATGTCTTCAAGATGTTTTAAAATGAATTTATGTTAAATTGAAAAATTTGTGAGCTTAATATATTGGCTATTTTCAAATAGCCGAAATGTATATGTTTAAACGGCGAAGGCTTGCTTCTTTGGGTCTTGTTTTCATAGACCTGGTTGCTCGTTTCTCTCTCTCGCAAAATCTGGCAAAGCTGTAGCCAACTGAACTCACCACATTGGATCGCAGTATCACATCTGTCCGTAACGTTGCGTCGTGGTCCTGTTCGTGGCTCAGGTTCACGTCCTCCGGCGTCTCTGGCTTTCTCAAAGCGTCTACATTTTGACTTGAGGTCCTCGTTTTCCTTCTTCATCTTCGACATTTCTGCCTTTAACTCTTCCACCATAGTTTGGAAAAGTTGCGACGTCTCCGCGACCGCACTTCTCAGCATGCCGTCCATCACGCTGGCGTAACGCGACTGAAACTCGTCTCCCGACATGATGATACAGAGTTATCCCGTGTTCTGGTGCTTTGTTCTTGAACGGCTAACGACGATATTAATAACTACTAAACGTGTTGAAATGGCCCCAACAGACAGCGGTCGCGTTTCTCTTTGGTGACGCGTTGTTGTTGCGAAGCAAACCCCGGATATCCGGTAGTAGATTTCAAAGTAGTGTTCTTCTTCGTTGATTTTTCTTAACTTCACACTGCCACCTACTGAAACAACACCAACGGTGCACCACTACCACAACCACCCACCAACAATTACTCAGTGGTGGAAAAAGTACTCACATTTCTTACATTTAACTTACATACACATTTCTTTCGTAAAAGTATCAATACTGGAATGTAGAAATATTTTGTTCCGGTCGTTGTTTCCTGATCACGTAATGATGACGTAATTCAAGTTTCCACTCCGACCGGATCGGAAACCCGAAAATGGTATTGATCCCAGGCTACTAGGCAACTAAGAAAAACATATACCATACCCTTAATTATAGAATATTGTTCTGTATCCTCTTTCCAAATGGTCCCTTCATATCCCAGCATTGTAGTCAGGTCAAACCCCCAAACAACCCTCCTTCAATCTGTAGGGATACTGGTCTCTCTCTACAGTCTAGTCTACACACACTATTCAAACAGGACATGCTGAAGTTTCTTCTGCTTTTTCTTCTGCATTGCTATCAGGCAGGAACCTTTTTTAGAAGCTATCTAAAAATAGCCATGTACAAGATCACAATGCACCGTGATTCGACACAAGAGCTTGTAGATCTGCTATCTTGGCCACTTTTGTTAATGTTCACCTAAATGACATGCCCAAAATAAGGATGCCAGGTTGAAAATCTTTCTGTGAGTTTTATCAATATTTAATCTATGGAAAGTAAGAGCTTGTGCCCATTGATCCATTGGAACACAAGTCATTTTTTCTATTTCTTGAAAAGTAACAGTTTTGCACATTCAAGATCTCCACTTGACAGTGACGATATATCAATAGGCCTATTTGTTGCAACCTGGGACAGAAAAATGTCCTCATGACATGACTGTAAACTTGACCAATGATTATGCTATAATAAAGGATACTGAAGCACGCACGCGCGCACACACACACACACACACACACACACACACACACACACACACACACACACACACACACACACACACACACACACACACACACACACACACACACACATCATTTTATCAGCTCCAGAACATATTCCATGTAACAATATCACATACTGGTAGACACAGTTATTGCTAAGGGACCAGGTCCAGTGGGTACCAGGTATTTCGGGGCACCACCGCTGTCTTTCCCAAAATGTGAAACAATAGAAATAAATGTTTGGAAAATGTTTGGATAATGTAAAGTATGATTTTAACATGCATGGTACATCATTATCAATTTCTTTTTTATCCCCGAAATGATGATTTCGCAGCAATTTGTAGCAATTGTAGAAGTATTGGGCCTTAAATGACAATGTAATTAAAATATGATACATATTTTATGTATTTGGCTCCTTTGGAATTGGAAAATGGTGTGAAATGAGTAGTATACATACATTTACCCTCCAACTTCTTGTTTATGCCCATAATGACCGGCTATCCACAGGATTTGTAGAAATTGTAGAAATATTAATGTCAAATGTTCAAGCATGTGCAAACTTCTGACCATTTCCCAAATTCTTTATTTTGGAACAAATAGACAATTTTACATCGAGGTGCCCTCAATTTTAGTGCCCTCTCTTCTGCTGAGAGACTATTGAACACCCATTTTGTAAATGTAAATTATTGTTTCTATATAGCCTACGTACAAGAAAATGAACATAGATTAGAATATCCCAGGACTTTTTTGGAATATCCTTTTACTTTAATGTCTGACTGTACCTCGTGCTGTTTACATTTCTGACTAATAAAGTATTCAATCAATCAATCAAATATCACATTGTATTTACTGCTCAGTACTCACCTCCGGGTTAAAGCCCGCCTACTGTAGGCGCTATTTTCCACCCACATGCACACACACAGACCAAGACCATATCCGTATCCTCTCTAGACCGGACCTGCAACCTGAAAATTGAATATGATCAGGGTCTAATCGAATGGGGGAAACGGGCTTCCACTACAATGTCTATTTACGCGACCCGTAGTTTGGGTTTGTCTTCAGGGTTGCCATGTCCGCTTATTATAAGCGACTTTGGGGTTATTTTTCTGTCAAGTTGCTTGTAAAAAAGTTGCGGGTTGCGTTTTTTTGGGCTTGTTTATAATGTGTAGTTGCTTATTTGGGTTTGTTTCCAAATGTTGTTTAAACCAGTGGTTCTTAAACATTTTCATGTCAAGGACCCCCCCAAATTAATATGTATTCTGAAAATATTGTGTGCCAGCGAGCGACCCCCATACAAGATTTGTGTTGTTAAAATGTTTCAAAAATGTTCCAAAATTATTATTATCCCTTTTTAAAAAAATATAGCAGATCTACAAGCTCACAACTGAGCTTATAGGTCGGCTATTTTCAAATAGCCGTACCCTAAAGTCGTTTCTTTGGGCTTGTTTTCATAGACCTGGTTGCTTATTTCTCTCGCAGAACCTGGCAAGTTTGTCTTCCAGGAAGTGTTATTAACTAGGATCGGAGTAAGAAATGCGCTTCACCACCAAGGAAAACATAATAACTGTCTATCTCTTTTTTTATTCATGCTTTAAGCCTGCTTTAATTTCTCAGTGAGCAATGAATATATTTCTAACCATATCCTCTATACGATGGCTGTGATTACGAGTCGATTTCCATATAACACTTTATTATCTCTCTAGCTAACCTTTACTAGCGTCTTAGCCTGGGGATCTGACGAAAGTAAAGATCTGATCCTTCCGAGCGTAGCTTATGTAAAAATAAAATAAATAACAAACTTAATCGGCGACACAAAAATACCAACTGCATACAGTACATCGGTATTTTCGCTGCGAATTGGGTGCTTTGCACATTATTGATTTATAACCAACGGAAAGTAGCAGACGACGGTCAAAGCGCAGACAGACATGATGTCCGAAGCCGTCGTAACGTTTCAATCGCAGCTCTCTGGCGTCATGGAAACCGTATTCAAGGCTGCCATGTACGAGATCACCCGGCTGGTGGAGGACAGCTTCCTAGAGGAGGTGACGCGGAGCAGAGAGCAGGTCGAAACCCTGAAGAGGAGGCTCAAACAGTCGGAGAGTCGGCGCAAGGAGAGGCTGCGAGGAGACGGTGGTGACCGGACGGCGGCGGGTAGATGTGTTGACTGTGGGAGAGTGGGGGCGGTGTCGACTGGTGAAGAAGGGGGAGAAATATCAGACATACAGACAGGTGAGTCTCAAATGTATTTCACTCTTGGTTTGTTTCTCGCTCTACACATGAATCAAACAGGACATGCCGAGAACTAGCCGCAAGCAACTCTTAGATATTTTTTTTTATATCTGGAATCTAGGGTTCTAATCCCAACCCTTTAAAGCCCATACATCCAAACAGAAAAGTCCCATCTGATTGTAATAAACGATGTGAAACTCACCAACATTGCAGCTGTACGGGAAGCTTGAATTATCATTTTTTTCTATCTGCAAAGTTTTTGTTTCCTGAAAATCCACCATAGACATGCTATGAGCTACTTTCTGTCAATTAATTCTGAGCAGTTGATTATTTTTCTAAGTGTTGGAGTTTGGAAGCGCTTGTTGGAAATCACTCAAAAGTCCTACCTGTTAATAAATTTCACATAATGCAGCAGAACGTTGCGTTGTTGACAACGAGGGCTTTCAAACTCCCAACACTTAGAAAAATAATCACCTGCATGGAATTTATTGACAGAAAGTAGCTCATAACATGTCTACGGTGGATTGATAGAAAAAGGATCCGTTTGGATGTATGGGCTGTTCAGGGTTGGTATTGCAACTCTAGAGGCCAGATATTAAAATTAGAATCTAAGAGTTGCTTGCCGCTAGCCGAGAACTCTGTTTCTTTTGCTGTTCCTAAAGTTATTCGTGGCTGTCAATTCAAACACACACACACACACACACACACACACACACACACACACACACACACACACACACACACACACACACACACACACACACACACACACACACGAAAGGCAGTGGGATAATGAAGAAGTCCTGCTTCATTTATATTAGTTAAAATGTTCCTCTTCTGTAACTAAATCCAATGGAACATTCTTACTGTTTGCCCATACAGATCATAGGGACCATAAACTAAAACAGGAGGGAGTTGTCAAGGAGATTCACAGCTGTCGGGGCATTGCCAGAGAGATGGAAGAACTAGGACCGGACACCAACAGTTCTGTGAAGGTATCTCAGGGGGAGGAATACAGATAATCATTCATTTCTGCTATGTTGGGAGGGGGAAAAAATCTGTAACATTCATGCTCTACCCCGGGATACAAACCTGGATCCCCCGGGAGCGCCACAATGTCTGCTGTTGAGCTAACGGTGAATTTGCGAATTTGGATACCAATATACTTTAACTGGTAACAGAGTTAGTTGCTTTTTTCGGTCCATGTACTGTAATGTTTTTAGTCCACCTTGTGTTTGCCTTTGTCAGTCGTATGCTGTAGAAATGTATTTGTTTCCACCAGATGTTCCGTTTAGACTATAAAGACTGTATCATATCATGATGACTCATGTCGGATAAATGTACTCCATATGTTTTTCCTGAGTGTGTAGGGTTTAATTGACATTTACTTTTATATTTTTTGTATGACTGTATATTAAACAAAATTGTCTGTTTTGTCTGTCAGTCCCCAGGCATAGGGAATGAAAAGCTGAACAGACTGCTAAAGGAGGAGGTGCTGAACATCACATCAGACAGCACTGAGCTTCAAGGGAAATGGGATGTTAATTTGGATGGTCAGTTTCACCAGGCCTCATGCTCAATACACATGATACACCAGTTATTGTGAAAATACATATTCCTAAGAAGTTCGTTTTTCATTAATCATAACAAACATCACTTAATTACTAAGTTTGTACAAAGCATCTACTGACAACCATATACAACCCCCACTCACTAATGGATACTTAATAGGATGATGCCCATTCTAAATTGACAGCTTGAGAGGAATTCCTGAGCATGTACAGTACCTGACCACAGATTGCATTATGTGAATGATTTACGTGTGATCCTGTGCTACAGCGACTGTAAATGTAACGGAAAATGTATTTCTCTCATTGTCCAGGAGAAGAGGAGTCAAATCTCTCTGGGCCTAGTACAGGCCTCAACAACCATGAGATTCAACAGTGCCAAGATGAATGGGATACTGGCCTCGATCAGAGGCCAGATCCAAGTCTAGAGAACGATGCAACAGACCCATCCGAACCTCTTTACCGGAGCCGATGTGGCATGGAAGACCTGGGTGGCTTTGACAAGACTGGGTATGGAGGTGGCCACATGTTTGATATGAGCAGCCTGGAGGGATTACAAGAGTCACCACCACGCCTAGCCGAGGAGCTGACTTACATGGGCCACTATCAGGGAGATTTGGGGGCATCTGATGGTACTGTGCATAGGTCTCATCAGCCTGGTCCCAACCGGAGTAGAAGGGGTGCATTGGGTTCACCTGTGGATCCACCCTCAAGGGCCAACATTGATGTGGATAGAGAGTTCAGTTGTCTGTTAATCAATGAGGAAGGCTACCTTCAGGATCCAAGTGTCTTGTACCCTGAACATATGTCAGGTGAAACAGTCAGTAGAGCAAGCCTGCGTGGGCAAGGTGGTCACATTGGAGACCATTCTCTACAAAATACAGATGTATATAATCCTTCAGAAACATACAGTCTTACTCTAAACCTGGAAGAAAGGTTACAGCATCAGACAGGAGCAAGAGGTGGTAGAAGGCACAACTGTAACCAGTGCTCCATGTCCTTCTCTGATTCTGCATCCCTTAAAGCCCACAAACATACACATAAAGCTGGGCAGGGGCCACCATTCTCCTGCAACCAGTGTGGGAAGACATTCACCCAAGCCTGTAACCTCAAAGTCCACCAAAGGATTCACTCTGGGCAGGGGCTTCACCTCTGTAGCCACTGCGGAAAGGGTTTCCCTTCCTTCTCTGATTTGAAGACGCACAAATGTAGCCAAACAGGTGATAAACCTTACTGTTGCAGTGTATGTGGGAACAAGTTCAGCCGTCTGTGGAATCTGAAATTGCACAGGCGTATCCACACACAGGAGAAACCTCATCAGTGCACAATGTGCGATAAAAGCTTCACGAGAGCAGACATATTGAAGGTTCACCAACGCACCCACACAGGGGAGAGACCATACTGTTGCACTATCTGTGGCCTTAGTTTTAAACGTCTGGATCATTTGAAATCACATCAGCGCAAGCACAGGCCCGTCTGTAAACCTGAAGACGGCTGGGGTGAAATTGGGCTCAATTAATTTAAATTGGATATTTGGGTTTACTATATTATGGGTCATTGCTTTTCTTTATAAATATCATGACAACATTCAGTCAAAATTTTGGTTATGAATGAGCTTATGTTTAGTTTGCATTCTTTTCAATTAATACGCTGTTGCCTTCAGTATGAAGGTCTGAAATATGTAGAATACGTAACCTAAAACTTAGGATATGTTTTTGTATTTGCGTTTAGGGCATGTGTTTGTACAAATGACACTAGCTACATTTGTTACCGAAAATAAGGTACTTGACTGAGTGACGTTATCAGCACTGTAATTATCCCAGTTTTAAAATAAAACAATTGAGTTTGATTACTCTTATTGTGTTTTTAACTTTTTTTTAATGGGGACATCACATCAGCAGTCTGTGCATTGTCTTATTGTCATTGGCAAGGATTAACCACATTAACCTTGGTGTCCCTAGTTAAATCTAAGTTTATGAAATTAGGTAGCTGATATATTGCACGTTTACTTTAGTGCTAGGTATACTCTTGGTTACTTGTTTTAGAAGAGAATGCACTTAATGCTTCTGGTGATTAGTAGTTTCGTTCCCTACCTATGTTGAATGCACTTATTGTAAGTCGCTTTGGATAAAAGCATCTGCTAAATGACTGTAATGTAATGTATAAGTTCAACACATTGCAATGTGACACTATGAACTTGTAGATCTGTATTTTTGTCATATGATGGTGTCAAGCTTAATTGGTTTAAATAACTTTATAAGACATTTTTAAGACCAAAACAGAGTGCTGCAGCTTGTGTCCTGGAATTCAGTCTAGAACGTGGAATTTAATCAGGGGTTAAAGACAGTTACCTTCAAACAGTACATGTCTACAGTCAAACTCGACACTTGTGCGTGTAAGCTTTTACATATATGTTATCAATCATCACTTTAAATACCCAGTTTAATAGGTCAATAATGGACCTGGAAAAAAAGAAGAAAAAAGACATGCTCAAATGGATGGGTGCTATATCAAGCAATACCATGTCAAATTAAATAGAGATATTCACACTTTAAATAGCTCCTGTTAGAAGGCTTTGTATTTACTGGTGTAACAACAAGGCTCTTTCTCAGACATCAGAAGGGATGATCATTGGAGCTTGAAACACTACTACAGCCTAACGAGCTATTTGGTGTGCAGATGTCTATAATACATTTTATAGTAAAGGTTTAAAAAATATTAGAGTATGAAATTATAATGTATTAGAAAATTGATATCCACATACCTTACATACTTGTAAAAAAAGAAAGAAAAGAAATATACTTCATAGCTCCACATGGCATTGGTCTATTTTAATTGTAAAGAGGGGTTTAGAGGGGCACAATATATGACAATAGAAAATCAATTACTAAAATTTGGTGGAGCTGCTACATCCTCCTGGTGGGGTCACTGGCAGTGGCAGGTGAGTCAGTCGGGTACCGCAGCAGTGCTAAGGAAGAGATAAGAATTCATTGGCTTAATGTCTAAATTGGGACAACAAGAATTAGCTACTCTCTCAAGAAATGCAGCAGAGAGGACTAACCTATGTAGACATTACCAAAGAAAGAATTGATTGATTAGTCAATCAACCAATTGATACATTTTATGTTGAGCAAACATAGCATGCAAAAACAGATTAAAACAAAACAAGAATAACAATAAAATATAATGATTAATAATAACCCAATAAACTCAATACCAAATTATCATAAGCAACACAAATTATATTACATGATCATTCTCAACAACTAATCAATCAACTCGTACATGTAAAACTCATACTCTCTCTCATGTAAAACTCATAACTCTATCTCTCACACACACACACACACACACACACACACACACACACGCACGCGCGGGCATGTGTGCGTGTGTGTGTGTGTGTGCGTGTGTGTGCGCGTACGTGTGTGTGTGTGTTTGTGTGTCAATCACACAAAAACATTGTACTTGTAAATAATCACTTCAACAACTTCAGCATCCGTTATGAGGAAATTAATGGTTTGTTTAGGTTAGTGACTCTTATTAGAGTCAGGGGATATTTAAAAAATCTGGGAATAAATTCCTTACTAAGAAATGTCTTCACCAATGTGTTCGTAAAGATGTCTAGTAACACATCTCACAAAGACTGAATTTCAGTTTCCCTAGGGGAATCTGTGACAGCTGTTGAAAGTTGGGGTACCCTGCAGGAAAAAAATGAAAAATGTAATTCTGCTTTAAGTAGCATGTGAGGGGTCAAACTAGTTTTTTTTTCATGATTCTGAATCCATTGCAAGCATTTGTTTTGCACAAAAAACACTCCTTGGGTTAAAACAGCCATAGCCACTTTTCCAGGTCATTAGACATCTTCCCCTGTGACTCCTGCATGTCCTCTCTCCCCTCATCCTTAAACCACCTCTTTGGCCTTCCTCTTCTCCTCTTACCTGGCCGCTACATTTTCAGCATCCTTCCCCTAATGTGCCTCTCATCTCTCCTTTTCACATGTCAAAACCATCTTAACCTCGCCTCTCTTGCTTTATCCAAAAACCTTCTAACATGGGCTGATCCTCTAATTTAGTCATTTCTGATGTCCTTCCTTTTCACTCCTAATGAGAATCATAGCTTCCTGCCACCCCCAGATGTGCCGCCTGTCTTTTCATCAGTGCCACCATTGCCAAGCCATACAGCATGGCTGGTCTCACTACTGTCTTATACATTCCCTCTCACTGGTGACCTTCCGTCACAAATAACTCTTGACATTTTCCTCCACCCATTCCCTCAAAGTATGCTTTCAATGTTCTCAACACACTGTCTCCGCCGGCTAGAACATTTCCATCTCTGTGTCTCTTATCACC
Organism: Gymnoscopelus microlampas; assembly: GCF_963454915.1. Classification (NCBI taxonomy): domain Eukaryota; kingdom Metazoa; phylum Chordata; class Actinopteri; order Myctophiformes; family Myctophidae; genus Gymnoscopelus; species Gymnoscopelus microlampas. The sequence goes on from NC_139939.1 coordinate 30,092,768, forward strand.
TTAACATGTTGCACATCCTTCAATACCCATTATCTTTGTCTAGCCATCCGGTGCAGATCATTTTCTCTCTTCTTGGTGTCCAATTTCTCATTTTCTTTACCTTGCCTTTGCCACCTCTCTCTTACCCTTACTCCTCATCTCCTTGTACTCCTGCCTACTTCATTCATCTCTCTGGGTGCCTTTCTTATCTCCTCCCTGAGCTCCACACAGCATAGAGCACCAAAGTCACTGCCGCTAGAGGTGTTCCGTACCAGCTGTTCCGCTGGTTCGTGGCTTTATTGTTTGTGTTGAAATCCCCATTGGAGAATCTTAGATCATGTCATATAAGAACTGTTCCAAAAATAAACACACCACTCCGGCATTTCTGTCAGGGGGGTGGCTCTGCCTTGTTTATGATATTCATTGTCTCCGCCAGGCCGAAAGGCATGGCGAGAGAGTATGTTTTACCCTCTGTCCGTCCGTCCGTCCGTCCGTCCGTCCGTCCGTCCGTGAGTCCGTCCGTCCTGTCCGTCCGTTAGCAGCTAATCTCTGGCACCGTTGGCCCGGCCGCTGCGAAACTGTGCACACACACTCCCTGGATGCCAATTCAGTACTATTTTTTCAGATTGGCCCGTTATAGCGCCACCAGGAGGCCGGTATGTGCAAAACACATTTATTGATGCTACTCCTACAGATTTTGTCCAAACATCACACAAATCGGTACACAGTATCTCTATAGTCATGTGATCAACACAGATTCATCCAATTTCCCATATTCCATCCTGATTGCCTAAAATTGGCTTCTAAAGTTTGCAGGAATGCTCCGTTTTGAACAAAATGCCTCAAATCATGAACACAGCATGCAATTTCCGTGAAAAAAAAAACATTCCCATTAGGCCGAGGAAGAACTACCATTAGATTTTTTCAAATCAGCCTCATGGTGGCGCTATAACAGGCCGATTCGTATTTTTACCTATAACTGCACCGATCTGTGTACAACTTTGTATGCACACTCCCTAGAGGTCAAGGAAAAACCTTTGCCCTGCATTTTTCACATCTGCCTTTTATAGCGCCACCAGGAGGCCGACTTATGTAAAACATGTTTTTTTATATTACTCCTTCCGATTTAATCCACATTTCACGCAAATCGGTACACATGATCTCTATAGTCATGTGATCAAGACAGTCATGTGCTGTCACAGATTCCCATAGGGAAACTGAAGTGAATTGCAGTCTTTGTGAGATGTGTTACTAGTAGACACCTTTACAAACACATTGGTGAAGACATTTCTTGGTAAGGAATTTATTCCCGGATTGGACATTTTTCTGATAATATTCCCTGATTTAAAGAAAGCTTATCTAACTTTCGGTGCAGCCCATAGGTTTCCCTTCACCAAAGCGATAAGTGAGGCTGGGACCGAGGTTATCACCAAAGGCGTTTTGACACTGTTGGACCTGCGGTGCGAAGGCCACCGTACTGCGTTCAGCGTTGCCATGTCCGCTTATTATAAGCGACTTTGGGCTTGTTTTTCTGTAAAGTCGCATGTTGCGGGTTGCGTTTCTTTGGGCTTGTTTCTGTGAAAGTGTTTTTCAAAATATTCCTAACTTTTCACTTTTTTTCCAAGATTTTTCTTTGAAAATAACAGATGTATATAATGTTAGTGCTCATGTGGTCGCTAATTTTGGGGTTGTTGTCATAGACCAGGTTGCTTGTTTACCTCGCAGAATCTGGCAACATGGGCTGCGTTGACAGTGACGTCACGATCGAAACAAACCAAGCTCGCTCGGGTCAATGTAAATGATACACAAAGCATTTTAAACAGTGGAGAAAACAATATATAGTCGTGAGAAACAAAACCGCAATTCTGCAAACATGACCATTATGCCGAGCTGTTTTATTTCAGCTCATAGGAGTTCTGTTCTGGCTTCCTCCTCGATAGATGGTAGAGCCTAGGTAAGCTAACGTTAGCTTGCTAATGCTAAGAATGGCCGTGGCAACAACATAGCTGATTCCGAAGAATCAACAGATGTTTCCTCTTTAGTGGAAAGCAGTGCTTCCTTTAACATTGAGTCTGTATATTTGAGTTTGTATATTTGTCTGCCATTACATGTTTCGATGAATTGAATACACAGGACCCCGATGGAAGCTAGCCATAGTGCTTTCTTGGGTTTAATCCTTTTAGCATCCTTTGATATAGAACTGTACTTTCTGTGCTTTTTTTCTCAAACTGTTAATAAAGTATACAATCAATCTTCTTTCTGTTCTTTCTTAAAGCCTGCACCATCCATCTCCTGCGAGCCTAGACATGGACTGCACTGTTGCAATGATGTGCAAGAAGCTACATAACCTGAGCTTGCAGTTCCGAAGGCTCGTATCTGCAATATAAACAAGGACTGGAATTGAACCCGAACACGCACAGATACACGCATCTTGATTCAAAGCTTGTTTTGAAGGAGTGGACTGGATTCCCATAGCCATACAAGTAGCAGCATATCCCATCATGGCTGATCTGGACACCCTCATCCTCATGTTCCAGACCCAACTCTCAGATGTCATGGAGACAGTCCTAAAGACAGCCATGCATGAGGTCACCAGGTTGGTGAAGAACGGATTCGTGGAGGAGGTGAGGCGTCGGAACCAGGACGTGGAGACACTCAGAACACAGCTGCAGTGGGCAGAGACGAAGCTGAGTGAGGCTGATGAAGTGGAGACGGGCAGACAGAATGTGAGGTGTGTTGACTGTGGCAAGGCGGTGTGCTCGGAAGGGACCAGTGATGCTGCTGAGGAGAGTGGTACGGAACTAGAGTATGGTAAGAATAAAGTTTGGCAAAGAAACGATAGAGCCTAATTAAAATGATCTAATCAGCCTCACTATACTGTTAAATCCTGAGCGTTCATTTAACTTTGAGAATGCACAAATTGACCCATAAGTGTTCATGGGTTTCCCATTTTTCCGTTTGTACACTTTCTGAGTTACAAATGGATAAATGAACACTGAGGACTTTGCTGTGTATTCTGTATTATGTAGTCGTTCTCTGTGTGGGGTCTCTAGGGATCCCAGGTGATATTATGCACAATAAGAGTTTTCATTGCACAAAACAAACATATACTTAATTATTAAATGTGTTTGCTCATAATAATGTGGTTATCTGGAGGTTATGGTCTTTCCGTAAGTATAGCACAGTTGTTCAGGCAAACAGCTACACTGGGTAGCACAACAAAGAGCTATGTTTTGAAGAATAATTTGCTTAATAATACTCGCCAAAAATGCAGAAAACCATGTGGATTCAGTAGCTTTAATGTTACTTTTGTAATTGCTTGTCTAGGTGTCTTGATGGGGTGTGGCATGAAACAAGAGGATGACGCCATGGAGCTGTGCACAAGAAGCCATGGACAGGAAGTGGTGTCAGAGTTGGCACAAGAACAAGAAGCTGACGTGCCTGTGCTCATTCTCAGCCCTCTTAGGGAATCAGTGGTTGGTGACACATTTGAAATATTATATCAAAAGAATTTAGTTTAAAAAAAGTTAAAGAAAAACATTCACAGATTTGATGATTTGTCCTCTATGCTGTACAGACAACAGAACAAGATGATGTGAGGCCAGTGGTGGATGTGAAGAAAGAGGAAGTCAATGAGCCATCCTGTTCTGCTGAGCCCTCTGGAGACTGGGCTGTTGGCCATGATGGTTAGTACTAGCGTCATTACAGTACAGTATGTATAACTGTTCAGTTACATACAAATTAGGTTCACATGTACTTGTGAAATGTTTAGTCCAAGACATAGACTAAAGGTACACACACACACACACACACACACACACACACACACACACACACACACACACACACACACACACACACACACACACTTTCATAACTGTAAACACTCATATGTCTAGCAACAGATATTCAAGTATGTAATGATTCAACATATAGTAATGACAAGGACTTACTGACACACCTACTCTAGACCACTTCATTACTAGGGCTTGGTATTGAAATTTGATATTTACAAAATAAATTGCTTCGATACTATTGGGTATTGAAAATTGTTGTCCAATGGCTAAATAGTTAATCTCTTCAGCATAAGTGATCTAATCATCCTACTTGTTCTAAGATCTGCCAATCTATTGTCACATGTCTGAAAGGCAGGAAAAACAAATAACTCAGGGGAGGGCGGAGCTCATGTATTGTCTTTTACTGTGGGCATCATCATCATCATGTCACTGAGGAACAATGTCTCAAAAAGATAGCAGCCAGGTATTGATTAACTTCACACAAATTGATGCCAACAGCGGGCGGTGCAATCTATTTCAAATGGACAATATCTTTGAAGAACGGTAACACAATGAATTCAGTGAAACATTTGTGCATAAATGTAAGAGCTGAGATTGACTTGTTTAAGATGAGCTGGTGGACCAGAGCTAGCAAGGCCTCCCCTCACCTTCCAGTACAGCTACACAGCCTACATAATCCCCATCACCAATCTCCCCCATATTGCTGTCACTCAGGAGCAAGCTTGCCCGTTACCTAAGAAAGTAGACATGTTGATTATTTTTGAAGAAACACTCAGTGAATCCTCTGTAAGATTTAAGGAGGTGGATCACCTGCAGCTGGTGAAAGAGGAGGAAATCAAACGTCATACACATCATAATTCAATGGCGCAAGTTCTTGCAGGCATTTGCAAGGAAAGGTGCGACATTTATTGAAACTTGTATTTGATACTGTAAAATGAGCTTTATTATCCGGAGTTGGGTCGCGGGGGCAACAGTTCCAGCAGATAGCTCCAGCCTTCCCTCTCCTGAGCAATATTAGCCACTTCCTCCTGGGGGATCCCGAGGCGTTCCCAGGCCAGTGTGGAGATGCAGTCCCCCCATCTGGTCCTGGGTCTGCCCCGGGTTATCTTCCCAGTGTTATGTGTCATGTGTGCCTGATATATACCACTTTCAATAGTGTTACGCTTTGTTCCCATATCTGTACACTGTGCATTGATCATTATATTGGTCTCATCCTTTCAGAACATGCTAAACAAGCCATACTCTCATCATCTACACAGCCAGACAACAGTTAGCAGAGTCAGTCACCAGAGTCAGCTGATACCTTAACCGTACTAACCTTAATTCAATTTGCCCAATACATAACTGATGATACATGGATTGACTGCTTCACCATTCTGTGTGGAAAAAAAGCTAATGCGAACCTGAGGCGTGCCATTTCTCAGCAAAGGAGACCAGTTGCAGGTGAGGGGGCGACAATTTGTCCAAATAGTGGTAGACTCCATGAGGGAGCATTGCATAAATCCAACCAGGAGGCAGTGTGCCCAGATAGCACAAGCCAAAGCAAGGCAATCCTCCAAACGCTTTGCTGACCTGACACATGAGGGGGAGATTCTGGGCTGTGGGTATTTCTCACTTTGAACACATATTAAAACAAGGGTTGAGAACCTCGACAGCCACAATACACTTGCAGGACTCCGAAAGCTCAAAATAAAGCACACTGAAGAAAATGGTGCCAAATTGACCTCAGCCAGAATGGACAGCTACGGCTGTGTGAAGTGGCGACCACAAGAGCTACCGGAGGGGAATACCCTGGAGTCCTTGGAGCATAAGTGGGCAGAAATGGTGAATATGTTCACTTTGGAGGGACCCAGGAGTCTATAAAGCCAATATGGATGATTTCATGAAGATGACATCTGTTTGGAGATCAAACATAATGCGGGCCAGAAATTCAGCATGTGTTCCGACCTCCGTCTCATGGAGGAGGAAGATGGACACATCATATAGAGGCTTCAGCCATCTTGATTATGATGGCTAACTTCTGTGAAAATGAAGAGGTCCCGCTTCTGGCTGATGTGAGTGGTTTCATGTATTAGATAAACAGTTTAAACCTTTCTGCGTTCAAGGCATACAGTGTAAGTCATCAGGGTAATGACTGTCCAAACACGTTGCATGTTTGCACTAAAAAAGATGACTAATTTACAGTAAATCCTTTTCATGAGGGGTTGATGAGTACAGACATTTCAGCATGTTGTCATCAACTGTGTATTTAATACACCGGCTTTATTGGTCAAATTTTTAGTGCCATCCTGTGAAGTGTATGGTTAAATGTATGAGGAACAACTACAATCCTAATCTACTTTTGTGCTTTTGTGCAATGGCCGGGCACTGTTTACCTATGACCATGTGTTCATTGAAATATGACACAAATTCGATCGATCGGCCATACATATTGGAAATAAACTGACTGTTTTCTTGTTAATGGCTTTATTTTAACATTTTTGAGTTTTGTTTTACATTTTCTCCCAAAAGATTAAAGTCTTACTGTGAAATATCCAGTTTAGTAGTCTTTTTTAGTGACACCTCTGGCAGTTCTGTTAAGTGTCCGGGTAGCTCAGTTGGTAGAGCACTCGCCTTTGGATCACAAGGTTCTGGGTTCAATCTTAGGCACCGCCAACTCAGCATATGAGTAGCCCGGCTTGGGTGTGGCAAGTTGTGCGCGGAGTACTGGGTAGGTATTGTGCTCTACCTCAGCAACAGCAATCCATCTCTTGGCTGATACTGACAACAAGCTTCTCCGATACATAATAAGTTATGGACGTTTGAATTTTGTTCATAAACCAAAATATTTTCCATGGATTATTTGACTTTTCAAAGAAACAACCAGTGGTTTTAAAATTCAAAAAATAAATAACTATGTTTATATTCAGTGTTATATTAGCCATCACAAGCAAGTTTGCAGTCTCTGCCAATTTATTTCAATACTCTACTGAAATGGATGGAACTTAACTCTAAAATCAAATAATCCATAGTACCCTCGGAAAATGGTCTGCAATAATGTCAGGTATACCATCAGTTGTAGAAAATGGGCCTTACTCCCGCTATGGTCCTTAAAGGAGCACTTCACCCCTGGAAGAAGTTCCAGTCACTCAAACATACCTCTATATGTAGTGGGGAAAAGTATAAACATTTAAAATTGGCGTCCCCTAACTGGAGGACAAAAATAGTCTGTCTGTGTTTTATGGAATTGCAGACCACAGCGTATCACTGCCTATAACTTCAACTCCCAGAATGCTTTGCGCAAATTTCAATAAAGTGCTAACATTAATTATACAGCAAAACTATACATTATACATACAGTAAACAATCACAATATTAAAATACCTAAAGGGGCACCTCCCCATTTCCAACCTTATCGTCATATAATTAGTCCTCAAAAATCTCATTATTATATGAAAAAAGCTCATTATAAAATTGTAACATTTCAGTCTACTCTCTACTCGCTCTGTGTCACAGAGGTGGGCTGTGGACAGTTCATAAACCTGCACACCAATTACGACATCAGTGTGGATTCCACGCTAATAGAAACTACAGAAGCCATTGTTATGCAGTAAATATCTTCAAAATCAAACAAATTATGGCATGCCTATATTAATGTCAAGACATTTGTTTTGCTTAATATTTACTCGTTAAATTTGGCTGAGCAAGGATTTATTTTTTATTTTCTTTGTAGGCAGAGAAATTGTATTTAAAATCATTATACGTATAACAATTAACTCACTTCATGTTGAGTTATAAAACAGATAAATAAAAAAGGACAGTTCAGGTACCATTATCAAAATCAAGGTATTAGCACTGGTATCAAAAGTTTCCAACAATACCAAGCCCTATTCGTTACATTTGGTTGCACAACATTCACCTTTATCCACGTAGTATAGCATAATAACATTAATTGCCATTAATATGGACCATCTTCTCATTGATTCTATAGGCGCCGGAGTTGGATCTGAATCCCACAGCATGAGCGAGTGGACTGAAGCACAACCAGAACAGACGCAGCAGAGTAGTGAGGAGTTATTGAGAACTATCATGAGACAGGACCCACAGACCCCCATTGCTCACACTTGCACAGACCAGGAGGAAACACGCTCTCTGTACGCATGTATGGTTACAGAGCCCTCCGAGATTTCTCCTTTTGAGATAGACTCCACTCAAGTCACTTCGACTCTGAGACCAACTGGGCTGCCCCTGAGCCACACTCATGAAATGGGTAACAATTGTGAAACAGCCATGACCAGAGTCACACCCAAACAGATGGGCCACAATGCCACGGCACCCATATCAGCCAGAGTAGGTCGAGATCATATTTCATCCTCAGATTCTCCTAGGGCAAGACAACATTTTAGTGATATGGGAACCGTAGTGATCAAGGAAGAGATTATCGTGAATTCGGATGAAGGCGAGGAGATGGAAGAGACAGAGATGATGAGGCCAGGAATGGCACCTTCGTTTACAGTAAACCAGTACATGGGGGGACCAGAAGTTCACAAGCAGAACAAGATTTCCCATAAACCCACAGTGACGGAAGTAATGAAACTGCATTCCAAAGTTGGTTCAAGTACAATGCTGAAAGCCACTGTACAACACCACCAAACAATAAAAAAGCCTACTCACTCACTGGCCTCCAATACCAGTAGGACCGCGTCTTCCGATGTTCACTCTCAAGTTGCGAGCCTGAATCTCCACCACAGAACTCCCGCCACATCCAAAGGAGTTCCTCCGCTCCTATCCCTCCAAAGAGCCCAAGAGCCCAAACGACCCCTAACGCTTACACGGACGTCCAGCATACCGTGGGTGAGCATCAAGACCCACCAGCAGTCTGCAAACTCCCAACACCTCCACACACACTCAGGCTCTCACTCTCACTCACATCTACTGCGCTGCAGTCAGTGTGGGAAATGCTTTCCCCACCCCAGCAACCTCAAAGCCCACTTACAGACCCATACCGGGGAGAGGCCATTCTGCTGTTCCCTGTGCGGTCGCAGCTTCACCAAGCTGAGCAATCTCAAGGCCCATCGTCGCGTTCACACTGGGGAGAGACCCTACTGTTGCTTAGCCTGTGGCAAGCGCTTCACCCAAAAGTGTAACCTGAAACGACACCAAAGGATTCACCTGGAGTAGACGGCATATAACGAAGATCTATTATGTCTGATTCAAAACAAAAAGGACCATTTTGGACGTGGCACATGAATTATAGATTAGGAACGAAGAATGTTCCCTTTGTGTTATGATGAGTGGTTGATGTGGTGTTGCATCACAAATTGCTTCCAATATCCCTGTGTGACAGTGTGATTATTCTGATGAATCTCTATATTACAGAATGATGTGTATCTATTAACTGTAACCCATCAAGTGTTGTGGTGTTTTTCACACGTTTCAAAACACAGGGTGTTCTACAGCAGAGGTTCCCAAACCTTTTAGCTCGAGACCCAAAAGAGATGGTTGGTGTTTCCACAGGATCCAAACTAGTGAAAATAACCGATCTACAAGCTCAAAACACGTGACGCGTTGTGAGCTTGTAGATCTGCTATTCTCACTACTTCTTACAAGTTTTAAAAAACATTATTTATGACATTTTTTTTATTTTTGTATTTATTAATGAAATTCTTTCGAAAAATGTTTGAATTCGTTTTTAATTCATTAAAAATTGTAAACAAAATGTAGGACATTTTTGGAAAAATCTTTGGAAAAATGTAGGGAAACAAAAAGTGATATTTACTTGCACAAGACAAATGGGTCCCGAAACAGTGTTCTACAGTATGTACTGCAGCATCAAATTGTGATGCAGCAGCATCCAGATTTTGGTCAGTAAATGGAATTATATATTCTGTGAATATTTAAATTCTTGCATAGTTTCAGTGTTTGCAGTGGCCGGGTGCTTAAAAGTTTCAAAGAAGCGTGTTGATCAAAGATCACTGACCAGGTGGCTCTCAAGGTAAAACCCTCCCTGTTTTTTTTTTTTTACGGCATGGCTCTGTACAAGTCTAGCTGTCTATAAGAGGGTGTGTGGGTGTGGATAAATCATTTGCGGCTGATCGGTCCAGTGGTTTGTGAGATTAGCTAGAAACACAGTCTTATAGACAGCTTGCCTCTGAGAAGCCACGGCGTACAAGTTGAAAGTGAAATCCAAATACTGTTTTCATTATGTACATCTGCCCCTGGAATGAAAAAATACCTTAACATGTTGAACCATCACAGTTGATCCTCAATGCTATAATGAAAATTAGTATTGACATAATCATGAATTGATGTAAAAAATATAAAAATAAAAACATGAATAAAAAGCTTCAGTTGTGCCGTCTTCTGTTGACAATCTCTTCATAAAAGTTTTACATTCTCCCCGGCGGGGGTTATTGTGTGGGAGAAATATACAATGGCAAATTGAATATCCATATACTGTATACATCTATGTATGTAACGCCCATGATTCAAACTGATCGCCTGCGCAGTAAGGGACACTACAGCCAAACATGTTATACACTAGCTCAAAGCAGCTCAAAGGGGAATTTCCCTTGGCTGGGGGTGATGTTAGGCTTTTGGTAGTCGGGCAGAGTCTCAAAGCCACTCTGCCACACAAGTTTACTATTACTCTTTTCAAGAAGGTATATATAACAACGTATAATACAAATAAATCTTTAGCAGCAATAGTAAAAAAGTTATTAATTGTGTATAATGTCTAAGTATAGAACAGTTCTAAGTAACCTCATTGTGGAATATAGTCAAGACATATCAACTTACATTTTATGTAGTAACTCCAATAAGTGTTAAAACAAATCACAAATTATGTAGTTTATTTACTTTACCCACCATTTGCCTTGATGACAGCTTTGCATACTTTGGCATTCTCTCAACCAATTTCATGAGGTAGTCACCTGGAATGCTTTTCATTTAACAGACCTTAATGTGTTTGCGCAAATCACTTGCTTGAGCCAAGAAACACGATTAATGCACATTAGGAAATACATCAGAGGGAATCTGTCATTTGGTCTCTTGACTCCAAATGTGAGATTTTTGATTCTAACCGGCAACCACTGTGTCATTGCGAGATTCAAGGTGAACAGATTATCTCTGCATGTGTGGTTCCTAACGCAAAGCATGGAGGAGGATGTGTGATGGTATGGGATGCTTTGCTTGATACACTGTTAGCAGGTGTTGGGAGTTTGAATTCAAGGCACACTCAACCAGCAGGGATATACCATCCTATTTGGTTTGTGCTTAGTTGGAAATGTTTTAGTTTTTCAACAGGACAATGACCCAAACATAACTCCAGGCTGTGTAAGGGCTATTTGACCCAGAATAATATGACCCCCACTCCTTTGAGGTCTTCATTTGTCACAGTACATTTGTACATAGGATACATCTGTCCTCTGCATTTAACCATCCTATTAAAAGCAGTAGTTGGTGCTATTAATACAGTGCCCGGGGATAAAGTAAGGCCACACCGAGGATTGAACTCACAACCCCTGGCTGACATGACCAGTACCACTGAGCTATGCCGGCAATTGGACAATCACCCGATTTAAACCCAATTGAGATGTTTTGAGATTAGTTGGACCACAAAGGGAAGGCAAAATAGGTGTGCACAAACTCTCTTGATTATAGGTGTGTGCAAACCTTTGACTGGTCTTGTACTATACATAATTTACCAGCAAACAATTATGTTGAAAAATAAACCGGAACTTCTTTATGTGGCCTCTTGGTGGCAGTCTATCACCTACCTACACCTACATACTGTACGAGAGGCATTAAGATGCCAAAGTACACAAAGTACACTCTTAACATAAGAGAGGATTTAGACAAAAACACTTTATTAGTGCTCCTGTTTATTATCACTGATGTTAGGGCCGATATTTCGTTTTTGTGCATGTAGTGGTCTGCAGCATGTTGGTCTGTGCCTGTTTGTGAGTGTGAGAATAGGTTTCATGTGTGTTGGTATCTCTAGTCTCAGAACAGTATGCAGGTGGTGCAACTGATAACATTTTTATCTTATTTTCAAGGTGAGAAAAAATAACTCTCTCTCTCTCTCTCTCTCTCTCTCTCTCTCTCTCTCTCCCTCTCTCTGTCTCTCTCCCCCTCTCTCTCTGTCTTTCTATACAGTATGTCTGTCTTTCTCTCTGTCTCTCTGTCTCTTTGACTCTCTCTCTCTCTCGCTCTCTCTCTCTCTCTCTCTCTCTCTCTCTCTCTCTCTCTCTCTCTCTCTCTCTCTCTCTCTCTCTCTCTCTCTCTCTCTCTCTCTCTCTCTCTCGCTCTCTCTCTCCCCGTGTGTGTGTGTGTGTGTGTGTGTGTGTGTGTGTGTGTGTGTGTGTGTGTGTGTGTGTGTGTGTGTGTGTGTGTGTGTGTGTGTGTGTGTGTGTGTGTGTGTGTGTGTGTGCATGTGTGTGAGAAAGAGATTTGGACCTGTCCCTGGTCAATCTGGTTCTTTAGCATCCAGGGCTGTGGCACCAGAATTGGGCCACAAACATATTGTATAGTGTCTGCTCTATATGTCCAATATGTGTGAATTTGTTTACATATGCATGTGTCCCTGTGTGCACATTTAAGTGTAACGGCCTACGTGTGGATCTCTCCCATCCGCACTTACTCTAATTGGGCTGCTGGGCTGTAATCGTTACCACTGCAGATGCTTAATTGCTCTTAAAAACAACACACTGCAAAGTGTTCTCGTTTCCCTCTACCTCTCTCTGGAGCCTTTTCATTTGCCTGCTTTTTGCCCTTCCTCCTGATTCTGGCTTTGGTGCTGGCAGAGGGAAGCCTGATTTGTACGTTGTCATATGAAGGTGTGATCTACAAGCTCACAATGTGTTTCATGGATGCAACACGTTGCGAGCTTGTAGACTGGCTATTTGGCACGCGACAGCATCAAACAGAGCATAATAATCTGCTGTTTTTTTCAGCATCAACAATTGACTTGGAAATGTGTGTTTAGGCCCCTACTGTTTTTAATACATTTAAAATGGTTTGTGCAGCTGAGCAGTGACTTTTCTTTCTTTCTTTTTGTCACAGTCTTTCGTTACAGATGCTGCTGTTATCCTCAGCTGAGAAATAAAAGTAAAAATGAGAAAAGAGAGCGGATGAAAATGACTCGTCCATGGAGTAATACAAAATATCTCCATATATTTCATCTTTGACTCCTGCATATTAGATACGTAATTACAGTATCGACTGTGGCAGAGCAGTTAGTAAGCTAATATGAAAAGAAATATATCTGATCAGGCATGGGAAAAAAATCCTTTATTCTGAAACTATGCTTTAGAACATGTGTCTAATTTCTACTTTGTCTGGGCCTTCGTGTCTATGGTACTTGACATTCCATCTCCAACGGTTTAATTCCATAGCCTAAACACTGACTTTAATATTAGAAAGAACTGACAGAAGCCTAATTCAACTTTCCTCTAATACGTCTGTCATACAAACTATTTCCCACCCGCAGCTTTCTCGTGTCTTGCTGGCTGCAACCCATGACACTATCCAGCCAGCTGTAGATCTGCGCTCCGAGGAGTCCTTTTGTAGTTGTCTTTTCACAGCTTCAGCCATATTGCATTTATAGAACATAAAGATACGTTTAACGAGTTATCTTTAAATCTAGTGTGTCTCCAAAATCATTAAAATGATGCTGAACTAATATTGTGGGACACATTTGTGTGTTAACAGATCAAAGTCCACCCCGAGAGACCTACAGAACCCAAGAAAGGGAGGCAAAGTTTACACCACAAGAACCAGCTCTGCTTACGCGTAAGTTACGCGTTGTAAAACCGACCCAAGTAAGAACCCATTATCCAGACCATACATAGCAGAAATTAAGTTGTGTCGTTTGGGAATCTGTCTTGAGAGTTTATATATTGACAAGCTAGAGTCAACCCAGAGAAACTCACCAAAATAAGACTACATTATCCATATGAATAAAAACTTATGAAGAAATTACATGTTAAGTCAAATGATACAGACCTGTTAAAGGGATTGTAGGGAACATTAAGCCTAAATTTGAAACATATTTATATATATATATATATATTGCATTTTTCCCCCTCTATTAGCCACTATATAATGATGCTGGGGTGTTTTCCTGCATTGAAACACAGTCCTCTTTATGAAATCCGTATTTTCCCTACTGTTTATGTTTGTCCGGGTCGTAAATTAACGCACGCATGTGCAAGTCCGTGCGCGTCCGTGTCCGTGGGAACTTCTTACTTTTGGTTTTAAAACGCTTTCAAACTTCTTTTTTGAGGCACAGAATTTACCTTTAAAAAATCGTTTGGATAGAATTTAATTGTTTAACTTCATATATGTGGTCAATTTATCATGAAAGAGCCTATTTAAAAATAAAAAATCAGAGAACCGGCAGGGGCGGGCAGTTCCGCGAATTCTATCCGAATAAAGCAACCTATATTCGGCTTGGCCCGTTTTGAAGCCCCCTTAACTCTATGGAAGTCACCCCCTGGTGGTCGGGGAAAGGAACTGCTGGAGTTTTTTTCTTTGTTTATCTCTGAACTGTCTACAATCCCTTTAAAGACAATTCTGCATCACATATGCACATTTACAGGTCCAAGACCACGCCATGAAGAACAGACACAACAGGGAACCTACCAAAGTAAGACCACATTATCCATATAGTAGAAGATAAAAAATAATTTTGTGGAAACTGCCTGTTATTTCAAATGATACAGATCTGTTAAATAATCCCGCATTATCCACATGTAGAAATTAAGTTGTGTTTTGCTTTGAATGTGCTGCATTTGTGTGTTAACACATCTTGTTTGATCTGAGTTTGTTTGATCAGAGTCAGTCCTTTACAAAACAATCAGCTCTGATCTATTAAGCTAACATGTTTTGTGTTTTTTTAAGCCATTACCGACAAGATTTCTGCCTTAAATTCCAATACTGAATTGTGCTAACAAAGTTACTAGTAGTTACTGTAAACTTTTGCCAAAATCATCTCCAAATCGATACATTAATCCTCAGTGTAACTGCTTTAAATGGTAATAATATTGTAGCGACCGTGCTGGACTAAATGAGACTCAGTCTCAGGGCGGGTATTAGTTCAGGTATACAGTTTGAGAGGAAGGGTGGGGAAAATGGGGTGAAACAGATTGGGAAAAGGATAGGAGGAGTCAGAAGGAGGAAGGCGGGAGAGAGATACTTTTCACCCCCAGTGAATGTGTGGTCAGTCTGCCCTAGACAGTTAAGACTTTTTGTTGTTTTTGGCAACCTCTCAGCTCCGTTTTCTAGCCTGTATTGTGAGGGCAATTAAGGCTGGTTCTCTGGTTAAACCTTAGTCACCATTTCCTCCTTCTTTCATTAGGTTAAAGAGTGAGTCAGCTGTGAGGGGCCACATTCGCTTCAATGTACTGACTTCATATTGTTCTTTTAGCATCTTCATTTCAAGGGCCAGGGTCTGGTCAGCTGGGCAGTTAGTTTCTGCCCAATGGTCCAAGAGGTTTTCAAATGTTTCACACAACCTGGGATTTGTATAATTTCACCAACTAATCAATCATTGCTTACCCATTCAAACAGCCACTGGACGAACTGTGATGGAAACCCTTGATGAAATACAGCTCCGTCTCCAGGATATAACAGCTGTGGTCCACAACATAGAGGCAGGAATCGGAAGGGGAAGGAGGCCCCACTTACCTTCAGAGGAGGTCACTGATGTTCAGCTTCCGCTCCAGTCATTGGGGGACTTTGAGACACTGGAGGAGAAGCTGCATAATGCTACAACAAAAAACATACTGGTAATTAGAACAATAGCTCATTTCCTATTAGCTGTATTGTATTCCCCTTGGCTTCAAACAAACACTTTTTTAATTGTCTTACATTATCTTCAGCTTCTGCTTGAATGTATGGGCAATTATAGTAGTTTTGCGAGGAAGGCAAGGACTTTTACAGGGTGTTTATTTTATTCCTAAATTAACTCACAGACTAATCCCTACATCACCAATAAGGCCCTTGCAGCTATCAGTGTCCCTATATCTGCTCCTGGCCCACAAGTTGTGGGTTTTAACAGCTGAGACACAGCCCTCTGTGGTGCTCTGGTGAGGCACAGAAGCCATGTGTGTGTGTGTGTGTGTGTGTGTGTGTGTGTGTGTGTGTGTGTGTGTGTGTGTGTGTGTGTGTGTGTGTGTGTGTGTGGGTTGGGGGGGGGGTACTTTAGTATTGTAAATTGCACACATTAACACATTGTGTGACAAAACAACGGTCCAGACCGTTTTTGAAAAGCCATGCGTGGACTGGAGTGCCATAAACGGTTATAACCGACCATCGTACACGCATCCATTGTTTACATCCGCATCCTTGTCGTGGCCACTACAGCGCTAAACATATCAGCGTAAACGGTAAAGAATGCCAGCACTAGATGTACCCTGTTTTAATAAAGCTCTAGCACTTAATGTGTTAATAAAAGTAACTTGTATGCAAATGACCATATGATTTTGTTACACCGCACTTAATTTTCTTTGTTTACATGCAGGTGTCAAAGTTGTCACCGACTGGGGGAGAAACTCTAAAGAAGACGGTGTGGAGAATCTGCACTAAAGTGTTTGCCCCCCAACTTGCAGTTCAGTTGAACTGGTGTGGCCGGGGAGCGAAAAGAGGAGTCAGGCAAACTAGGGTGAAAGACTTGATAGTGTGTAAGTAGCATTGTCCACAGACACAGTCAAAGTCTATACACATGCATTTTACCTGTCACACTATCCTACACAACACAACACAACACAATATCTCGGATCACTCAATTATGAATATTTTAGTTGAATTGCAGCAATGTTATGCTTCCTGAACATAAGTAGCCTTCTATTGCTAAGAACATTAATCATGAAGAAATTAAATATACAATACATGCATGTGCATAGGCCTGCATTTAAAGATACAACATTCATAGTGTGACACTTTCAGTTACGACTTCACAAATAAGTTGAGTAGAGTTTAAAAAAGAACTACCCGGTGCTCAGGTGGCGCAGTGGTAAAGTGCCTGCCCACCACTACAGAGGTCGTGGGTTGAAATCCACCGTGGTGCATCGGACTTAGTCGAGTGTCAAAAAAAAAAAAAGCAAACAAACAAATAAAACATACCTGCCATTGCTGACTGAATTGGTGCATCAAATAGCCATCAGAATGTTTTCCAACTATGTTTTAGTAACCTTACCGTAGCTCTGTAATTCTAACACCATTACCTCCTGTGTACTATATTTATAGCATCAGCCATGCAGAACGAGACCGGGACGACCAGTGAGGCGAACACTGAGAAAGTACTCCAGGAGTGGCTCCGTCTGGCTGCTGATCGCCTCACCAGAAGGAGGCGCTAATTCTTTGAGGTTTGCAGTCTGTCTGGAAGTCGTCTGCAACAGAAATGATTGATTTATTGATTGATTGATTGATTGATTGATTGATTGATTGATTGATTGATTGATTGATTGATTGACTGATTGATTGTACAAAGACATACTGCACATATATTTGTACATATCTGTCAAAAGGATAAAACTAAGTTTTAGAGCTTATTTCCATTGTGGTTCCTTTGATTGCAAATGTGTGTGTGTAAACTATGCCACGTATTTGGGGATCCTACTGTGGCTAGT